>NC_046154.1:192086129-192461129 GCF_011064425.1 Rattus rattus | reverse complement strand
GAGGAAGGGAATAGGGGCCTTATGGACAGGAAACCAGGAGAGGGAATAACATTTGAAATATATATAAAAATATCCAATTAACCACCCCCCAAAAAAAAACAAAACAAAAAATAGGTAGGGAGGGACAAAGATTAGAAGATTGTCATCTATTGTGAGCTCCCACAACCCTTCATAGTGATGACTCAGGAAAGGAGTGCAGGACAGATAAGTCTTAACTACATTCGCTACTCTTGAACTAGAAATAACAAACACGAACAGGTTCTATGCCTCAAAGGAACCAGGTTGTTGGGTTTCAGGGGAGGGAGGAACTGTTCTCCGAAGTTCACTCATCCTGGGCTGTTACGTTGCTTAGGTGGAACAGGCAGCTATGAACAACCCTCTTATCAAGGTAGCATGCCTGTCACACCACTCAGTTATTCTGAGACCAGCATGCATCATGAATAAAAATAAAGAAAGGCCAGTGGAAGAAACCGCACTGCTGCCATTTAGAAGCCACCCTACGATTCTGTTCTGTATGCTTTGCTTGTATGTTCCTATTCATGATTCACAGCGATATCTGATTCAAAACCAACATTGAAGGTAAAGCCTTTGTAATGTGCATGTTTTCCTCCAGTACTGTTGTTTGCTATTCCCCCCTTTCTGGAATAATTCCCTAAAATGTTTGGCAAACCTTCTCTCTAGTTCTTTCTTTTGATCTCTAGAGTGCTTTCCTCTCTGTGATTTACTGGAAAAAAAAATCTCTCCTTAGTGTTTACAAGCACCAGCACTGTCGTGGTTTGACTCTTAAAAGTCTCCAATGATTCCTGTGGTTATACAGTTGTTCTCTTCCTGATAGTCATCCTTGTAAGGTTGTGCAGACTTTAGAAGATGGAGTAAAGGTGGGTGTAAATGCCTCACAGTCACTTTTGAGACAAGTTTTCTCTTTGTATTTCTGGGTCTAATGGAACTCACTCTGTAGACCAGGCTGCCCTTAAACTCAGAGATCTGCCCAACTTTGTTTACTGAGTTCTTGGAATGAAGGCATGCACCATCACCACAAACCCCATCACAACCTACGGGGTGCAAATTTTAAAATTACAACATTTCAGGTTTCATTGTCTGTTCCGAGACTACAACGTCTCTGAAACTATGTGCCAAATATGTCTCTTTATCATGGTATTGTTTTTATGCATTTATTTATTACAATGTGATGAATAACAAGGATAGAAATATTAGCACCAGGATTGAGTCTTTCTGCTAGATGATAGAACGAAGCTTCATGATTTAATGTTTTAACTTCTGGGGTTTAATCTTTATTTTATCAATTGTTTCTTGGTATCCTTTAATCTCTTCTTTTGGGATACGTCCTCTAGACCATTGTACATTGGTAGTATGCAACTTGGCTTTTTATTTAAACACCTCACAGTAAAGAGTTTGCCCTGAGTCCCCGAAAAGACTAAGGCCTTGGGACTTTTGAACAATGTTTGAAACAGGGTCACAGTACCCTTGAACTCAGACAGAATGGAATTTTCCTTATGAAATGGTCATGAGTCTTTGGGGGTCGGGGACACAATACTATAGTTTCAGTTTGAAATGTCCCAACAGGCTCACTGTTTGAATCCATTTTCTTATCAGGTGCCATCATTTGGGGAAACGGTGAAATCTACAACCGGAAGCCAGGCTGGCAGAATGGAATCACTGTTTTTGGACATACTGCCTGCTTCTAGTTTTGGTCTTCATTTTCTATACGCTGTTTTCACTGTTATTGTCTACTTGCCATTAGTTATTACTGCAATGAGTTATGTCACTCATTCTACCATGCCTTCCCTGCTATGGTGAACAAAATCCATCTGAAACCATGACCCAAAAGTACACACTTTTTCCAGTAAGTCATTCTGTTAGATTATTTCATTCTAGCAACAGGAAAGTAAGTCATGCAACCACACTGCCGATGTCATAATCAGTTACTATTGCTTGTGTATCAGTAGAATGTTAATTGAATTAATTTGATTTGATTACTCCTTGGAAGATCAACTTCCATAATCTTCTGGATTCTTTCTACGTATTACTTCCTCATAGCCATCTTCTCTCCAAAGTATTTCTTACCGCTTCACCTACCTCATCGAAGGTCAACTGATGGAATGCTTTGAAGTCACTTCTGAGACTTTTTATTTATCTGTATTTATCCTAAGAAGATGTCACTGTATTTCCTGATTACAGCTAGTACATATGCATGTATGGAGTTTTTCCCTATTACTGAACTTCAGACTCCTCTTACGGTTGAGGGTTCTTAAGATATTTTGATATAACATTCCTAAAGTTTGTGGCTCTATCAAAACAATTTTCTCTATCCACTATCATTCACTTCTTTCCCTCTTCGATCTTTCTCTCTTACTCCCCTTTAGATCACATCACGCAGGGCTATTTCATGAACCACAAACCAATTTGTGCCAGTGTCTAAATAAAATCAGGTAGCTTCAAACTTCTACTAGAGTTCTCGCTGTGGCTCTGGACCGTGTGTGGAATGCCCCCTCCTCACCTACTGTCTTCTGCCTCCTGATCATTACCTCTCCCCCCACCCCTTTACTGGTTTCTCCTTGATGTCTTTCTTATTTGTATGTATCACGTCTCTTCTTGCATGGGATATCTACTTGCTATTTCTTACTTATGGTTTTCCTTCAGAGATCTATAAAGCTTTCTGTTTTAATTCTGGTCTAATATTCTTATAATATTTTAGTATCTTTTTTCTAAAATATTAATATTTTAATGATATAATCACTAAATTTAAATAATTTATGTATTTAATTATTAAATCATTGCTTGCTGACCTTGTGTTAGTCTATCACTTTGTTCGTATAACCCCTTGGCAAATTCTATCCTTATTTATTCCCATCCTCCACATGAATTCGAGAAAGACAGATACAATTCTATAATACTATGCACATACAAGTCCATAGTATCCATAAATCAGAGGCTCGTGTTATCTTTCCTTACTGATTCTGCTCAGAGACTTTAGTCCCTTGCTTGGTATGTAATCAGTCAATTTAAGCTGTGGGTAATTTTAATTCCCAGGTCCACTTTTCATTCAGTGTTTTGAATTTTTGCAGACACTATTAATCTCCCACCTAGTTCTCCAAAATGTCCACTACAATTTGGAAGTTTATATTTCCCTTCATATCTCTGATGACGGTCATTTTAGTTTAATTTCTTTATAGAGACACAATCATGTCAGCAAGGAAAATAGAGATTTGCTCTCTTGTCTGCAACAACTTCAGCCAGCTTAAAGGAGAATTTCTTTGCCTACATGGAAAGTTGTTTCCTACGTCAACAATGAAAAGGTGAAAAAATTCCAATCCACCACTGAGATGAGTAATTTCATACTTTGATATAAAGGTAATTATATTATTGGAGCTGAGTATAATATGCAATGGTATCAAGGGCTTCAGTGAAAATAAATATAATAAAGTGAATCCAAACTATAAAAACTGATAAAGCCCTCTTGACACTAGCTACGATTTTCACCAGAAGAAAATGGTTCACAAAACAGCTGAAAACAGATTCAATTACCTCTTTAACTATAATTTTACTTAGCTAGACTTCTTATTTTTATACAAAAATCATCCCCAAAGGCCCACATTCCACAAAATAGTTAACACATTTTATGTATCAACTTTCTTAGAGAATTTAAATAGTTCCATAAGATAATGCCGCTATAATGTACTTTAATAAATGCTAATTAGTAACTTTTACATATATGTGCATATATACAAATAGCCAAATTCATAATCATGTCGCTATACACCTCCAAATCAATATTATTCAAGAAAAGGACAGCTACTTAAATGTCTTGTCCATGCTCATGAAACTGTAAAACTGAAACCTAACAGCATTTGAATCAACCAAACAAAAAATGTTAACGTCTGTGATATGACGAATTACAGTTTAATTGTGTTTAATTTGCATACGTTGTAACTTGATGACATGATGAATATAATTAATCAGGGCTTTCGAGAGGAACAGAACTAGTGTGTGTATGTGTGTTTAAAGAATTTGCTAAATCAGTATATGTTGAAAGAGTAACAAGAGCTGTCTCACATTTGAGAGGATGAAATGGAGACGCTTGCTTAGTCCTTCAGGCAAGCTCGACAGCAGTCAGAACGGTTCCAGAGTAGCTTTCTCACGTTGGAACCTAGTGGCTAGTTATTACATGAGGCTGAATATCTCTGCGGTCTCAATATGTACGCCAAACAGAAAGAGGTCCTGGGGAGTAGACGACAGTCTATGTTTAACAATGGAAGCCTGAAAACACTGGGTCTCAAACCAGTGAAGAAATCAGTGGCAGTAGAAACAGACAAAATGGATCATAGGGATTAGGGAAGGAGAGGCCGAGAGAGCAAAAGCTGAGGAATCGTTCTCTGCTACCCTCCTTCATACAGACTATTGCCACGCATGCCCAGTGATGACCTTTCTGTATCAATTAAAAAGACATCAGAACAACATCCGTTTAATTATTTAAGTGATTCTAAATTGTGGCATTTTGACATTCAAACCAGCCACCACACAAAATATATTAATGTGGATCAGAGAAATTTTTAACTATGTTACCACATATTATTTCTTTGCTTAAATACATTTTAACAATAATTTCTACCTTTTAAAAATTATTATTATTTTTATTGGTTTTTTATTTATTTACATTTCCTGGCTTCCCTTCCGCAAGCCCCCTATCCTATCCCCTCTCCCCCTGCTTCTATGAGGGTGCTCCCCTACTCTCACTAAAGAAGTTAGACCCCAGACAACTAAATAGACCTATTAAAAATGGGGTACAGAGCTAAACAAAGAATTCTCAACTGAGTTATCTCGAATGGCCGAGAAGCACCTAAAGAAATGTTCAATATCCATAGTCATCAGGGAAATGCAAATCAAAGCGTCCCTGAGATTCTACCTCACACTAGTCAGAATGGCTTGAACACATATTTTCAAGATATTATCCTTTTAAAAACTAATTGATAATACCTCTGTAATATATACTTGACTTGGAATATCTTTGACAATTTGATCACTTAAATAGATGTAAGTAAGAAAACCAAAACATCACTGCAAACATTTTCCATTTGTGTTCTATTTATCATCTTCTTTGACAAATAAACAAATTCAGAAATATAACAAATTCATTCCAAAAGCAGGCTCAGTTCATAGAATTTAGGGATAGGAGTTTAAGTAGACGCATAAGAAAATTTTTCAAAATTTTTATTGACATTAGTTATGAAAATTATTTTTCAAAATTATTTTACGGTCAGCAGTTAATGTGCTTTAAACTTATCTGTAAATTCTCAGCTATCATTGAAAAATACCAATGGTTAGAAAAGGAATTTCATAAGATGGGACTGCCCTAGTCCTCTCTGTTCATCCGTGTGTGAGCAAACCTAATGATTCAAAACTATACTAGAAAAGTTCAGGTTCGAAATGTTATTTTAGTACACTCGGAGGATACAGTAGTCTATGACAGGTCTCAAGAACTATCACCAGTGGTTTCGGTACAATTATTCATTTGGGGTAATACATAAGCCCCGAGATAGAAGGTATCTGAAAACATCTACTTAAAAAAAAGTTTCTATCTTATTGTGTTCCATCCTGTATCTATTAGATTAGTCACAAGCAGTTTAAGAGGCATAACTTGCCATCCATATGCACTATCCCATGACAACTGAATACGCAAACAATAACAGAAGACAAAGAAGGGCAATTTTACAGGGCAGATTAGAGGTAGATTTACTACAGAAAGATTCAAACTATCTATGAAACGTGACTCTTGATTTCCTCTGTATTATTCTTTTCACATCAGTACAAGTGCTAGTCAAACCCAGAGTCTTTATAACAAAAACAATTTCTTAACAATTTTAATATCACGATCAGAGATATGCCATTTAAAAAGCACTAGGTATCTCTTGGATAAGAAATACAAATAGCACTTCCTGCTGATTAGGGAAGTTACAAACAGTATTATGCAATAAGATAAATTTCATTTCGTTTGACTTTCGGTAACTATTCCTAAGGCTGTTTTAATGAACCTCAGGTTGGAATTAGATGTCTAAAAGCATTAAATCCCTTTTTAAATTAAGCATTATACATCTTTGCCCTCAATAAAAGTTCTCTGGCACCTACAAAATAAATTAAAAGAATAGTCTCTGTATACTAGAAACGTTTCATAACGTAGTGTTCATTTGACCCATGCTTCACCATCTAAGGGGCTTCCAATAAGAAAACAAGCTCAAAGACATTCTAAGCTGGAGAACCCTGGGCATGAAGCAACTATTTCTATATGCTGAACTTGGCATGTATTGCCAGAACAGGGGAGTGAGAAAGAAAATTACAGATAAGACTATGCTACTCAAGGGTGTCATACTAGGAAGACTTTGCTAGGGTGACATGGACCTGGGAATATTATCACACATAGGAGTCTGTGAGTGTTCAAGTTAAACCATCAGTTAGAGTTTAAAGAGTAAGAACACTCAGAAGTACAAGGAGTACATAAATCTATCCTCAATTCAAATACACTTGACATGTACACTAGGAATCTGCATTTCATGAGTTGAATAACCTATAGTCCTGGTTTCTTTTTCCCCTGAAATGTAGGTTGAGAATTATACTCAAGTCTAATGTTCATATGACTGTTTTTAGTGGCCTATATTAAACAACCTGCATTGAAACCACTGAGTGAATACTTGTATTGGCTCTTATTAGAATATTATAATTACAAATATCATGAATATCAATCATTGTGCAAAGAAAACACAGGGCAAGAAATAGGTTTACAAGGGAAGAAATGTTATAGGAACAAAATCAGAAATAGAGCTGGAGAATCTATGCTTGTGAACCCTGAGCAGGAAGCAGATGTTTGTGTGTGCTGACCTCAGCAAGTGTTGTAAGAGCAGAAGAGTGCCTTCTAGGTGCTGCTCCAGGCTAACAATGAATCAAAAGGAACACACTCGGCCCCAAACTGTCATCATATCACCAAGCTAAAGCTGCTTCTCAAATGCAAACCCCATTAAGTCATGTACTCTCTCGTCTTAGAAAAGGTGGAGTGATTTAGATCTTAATCAAAACTATGACACCATCTAAGCACTGTACAATTGGAATGTGTTTATAAATGTTAGATAAACAAAAACAGTGACTTTTGCTTTTTTGATTTATGTAGCTATCCCAGTCTATTTCATCCTTTATAGTTGATGAAACTAGGTACCACAGATTTTCCAGCTTCTTTTTCCTTTATTGGATATATTTTATTTACATTTCAAATATTATTCCCTTTCCCCCATCCAACTACCCACCCCTTCCCACATTCCCACTCTGACATTCACCTATACTGGGGGTTCCAGCCTTGGCAAGACCAAGGGCTTATCCTTCCATTGGTGCCCAACAAGGCCATCCTCTGCTTCATATGCAGCTGGAGCCATGGGTCTGTTCATGTGTACTCTTTGGATGATGGTTTAGTCCCTGGGAGCTCTGGTTGGTTCTTTAATCGTTACTCATATAAGAAGTAGCTACAAATATACATCATTAACATGTGTAGAAATATAGCAAGAACTGAAGTCACAGGAATTGCATTAACATTCCTTTAACTGTATCGAGTCAAGGATGAACTAGATAGCATAGTGACAGTTAGAATTGATTCACTTGAAGACCATATAAAACATAGCTCCCGACAGTGTTCGAGGATTGGTTAGCTGCTAAAGGTTAAATAGCCCAGACCACAGTGATAATTCTGCCATCAATAAAATCATGTCATCGGTTTTCTACTTAAAGTCCTTCAAAGCATGCTTCTACCACTTAAAACATTTTACTCTTTACAAGGTCCTCAATGCTCTCAAGTAAACTGATGTAGCTTCCCTGTCTGATCGCATCTATCACAGATGTTTTGTGGTTGATTCTATTTAAGTCTTTACATCTCAGCTGAAATCTCAACATGTTCAGATCTTCTACTCCTGCCAGTAACTTCCTGTCAGCTTGCTTATCCAGGAATCATGCCATAGTAAGTTGGAATATGTTTAGGCACACCTACTAGTTTGTATACTTTATTTTATAGGCTAATATAATGTGCACAGAACATGCCAAAAATAACCTCACATTATAGGGTTGATGAATTGAGTAACATACATAAAATAATGTGGCAGAAGGGATTGTCTTCACTCTTGGCAATGGGGAACACAGCAGATGTGTACTTATCCTGCTTACTGTTACGGTGTTGTCATCACCACCACTGCCACCCACACACACCATCACCACCACCACCACCACCACCACCACCACCACCACCACCACCACCACCACCATCATCATCATCATCATCGTCGTCGTTGTCATCATCATTATAAAATGAGCCAAAAATCCCAGAAAGTAATAAAACAAAACAAAACAAAACAAAAACACCTTTAGGGGAAAGTGTCAGCAAACTAGTCATGAAGCACGTTTTTGTTATTAGGACTTTATCTATCTTGTTACTGCTAGGTCATAACTTGATATTTTATATTTGTCTTTTCTACAACTCGTTGGTAAGCCTAAAGGGAGGCACATTTTAGTGTTGTTTTCCATGCCATTTTCTCATGTCTTTGAAGCATACTTTAGTTAGATTTCAATAATATAAGAAATATTTCATAAGGGCTGTGACTGATCACAGACTAGTCAGAAGGGAAACTCCCATATTAATAAAGCTAGTTTATGAAGCACTGTTGGTCCAAACATTAACCCTATAGTTGTAGAAGGTTCATAAATCCAAGAACATTGAGATCCCGAGACTGTGCTGAGGTTGAAGGGATGGCTAGCAGCTCAGGCCGAGATCTTCCCTCTAGCAGAAATTTTGCTTTACTCACAGCTAATGCATGTGTGTTAGAAATCATGAAAGAATACAGGGCACAAAGCAACTTAACAGAAGACTTAATTTGACTTACAATTTGAAGGAATACAGCCCATTAGGAGCCTGGAACAGCTGGTCACATTGCATCTAAAATCAGGATCAGAGAACACACAGGAAACTTGAAGTTCTGTTCTCAGGAACCCAGTTTCTTAAAGACCTTACCTCAAGTCTTTCTTTATTTGGTGACTACCAAGTCCAATATATAAGACTAGGGGAGAGATTTCACATTCAGTACTGTGACAATAGTTTAAAAGAATATTTGTGTCGTTTCATAGAGTCTGGGTCAGGTGTCCATACATGTTACAGCCTCATAAAAATAAAATTAAAGGGCTGAGGGAGGTAGTATTCTGTTGTGGAAATTATTTCTAACCTCAGAATTCCTTTCCTTGTAGTTAGGAGAACTGATGTTCATGTTAATTGATAGCTTTCATCCAGGGGCAAATCTCGGGCAACTGCTGTCTTTCACTGTTCTGTAAGGCTTGGGTCTCATACACTCATTTAGAGTTGTCAATCTTTTCTAGTATAATAGGGGCATCTAATCTCAGAGAAATTTAATGTCTCTTTTAAGTGGCTCAATCAACTCTGCCTACCATAGCTAATGGCAAGACTCTAGTACTGAGGACATCAAATGCTTTGGTAGCAAGACATAGATCAATCTTAACATGACCAGCAGAATTCCTTCCTGCTGGCTTGTGCCAGAAGATGTTTAGGCTGCTGAGGAGAAAGAAATCAATGGTCTTATTTAGAGTTGAGTATTGGTTGCTAAACTGCCTGCCAGGTAAGATATGTCCATTGGTACAAAAGTGGTATCGTTTCTTTAGGAATAACCACCTACTTTCTTATTGAATTTGAGATTTTCTGCACATGAGCAGATTTCATTTCTGATAATGTAACCCCAGGCTAAATTTCATACAGCCTAAGCAAGGGACCTTCAGGAAAAGCCCTACCAGTTAAGGCAGACGTCATCATTGTCCAAATATCTTCTAGTCTTGGTGCAAAAGAGAGGATTCCCTTGACTAGCAGGACTTCCCCTTCTCTGACTTTAACCTATACACACCTCTACCTGTAGAATGCAAAATTACAGCTTCAGCTTCCTTTCTGCCGATAAGAACCCATTCAGCTTACGGCACCTGAGATTCCTGTCACGCCTCCCATGCTAATGAGGCATATCGATACCGTATATCTTCAGCCAAGGACCTTTGCCCATCTTGGATATTCCACTCCCCCCACCCCATCCCACCTGTCATCAAAACTATAAAACACACAAATCACACAAGTCAATTTGATCTGTCTCCCTAAAGCTGGTCCTAGTGTGTCATCAATACCATATGTACTCACAGGCCTTCTGAACCCCCGTCCTGCAGTCTATGCTCCATTTTAACTTGTGGCCTCATATCAGCTGAAGATCCCTGGGGTTAGGGACACGGTCACACTGCTATTGTTTTATTAAACTGTCAAGTCATTACCCTGCCTTCTAAGTATTTATATTTATAGCTATAGATTTGTGCTGCTTTGAGCTTTGGTCAGAGAGGCTTCATTTTCAATGGGCAACATAAGGTAATGCAAAAAATCATTACTGATAAAAGAGCTGAGAGTTGGTGAATGAATGCTCAGTCCTATATGGGGCACGCATATCAAATCCGAGGCTCAGGGAAGATTGTAGAAGGGAAGGTGGAAAGGCTGTTAAGAGCGAGAGTGTGAAGAACAACACAGAAAGGCCGCCTTCTGCTTGTGACATAGTTGTCATACTTCTGAAAGCACAGGAAATGTGCTTATCTGCACAAGACCTGCACAAGATAAAGCTAGTCAAAATTCTAACATGGATGGTGGAGCGCTTCAGTTGAAGAGCAATAGATCACTGATGGCTACAGGGGAAGAGAGTTGTTTTCCTTGGGTTGGGGCCACTGGTGGGTTGTTACACTGGATAGCTTTACACTCTGGTGATTATGGCGGCACGGTCTCTACTCACTGGTTAGAATACAGAAGGATGGGATGAAGATAAGGATTTGAGATGGGAATATGTTGTTGGCTATCTGGGAGAGTCAAGGGAAAGTTATGGATATGACAAAAATGTGTTGAACACTATTATAAATTCTCATGGAATAAAAATAACATTAAACAAAAACAGAGAGTAGTAGGCAAAAATAAATGGCTTATCTAATCTTATCTTTATCAACTCAACATAAAATCAACTAGTAATATAATTACATCTATATGACTCATTCATGAACTGCTTATTAGTATAAAACATAAACTAATCTCAGGGTTGACATCAGCCATGTTGGTAACCCTGAAACAGTCTCAAAGAGAACTGGTGATCCTAGCCTTGCAGCAGCAGCCAGTAGGAATGTGGGGAAACCATGTTTTTCATGTTTGCTGGTTACTACAATAGCTTTACCAGAAAGAAGTAAGCACGCGCTCCCCTCCCTTGGTAACCTTTCTCTTTCTCTTAGGTTGTCAGGTGTAAATTGCAGACACAGTGCAATTTTTCTCTTTGAGCCACAGGATTTGTCAGTTCAATAGACAATGGGAATGGATTTGAGGTCAGGAAAAGTAAATGTAACAGAATGAAAGAGGCTTTCGTATGATGTGTTTAGAGGTTTAATAGCCTCTCTGTGAAAATTTTACAGTGATTCAATTTGCATTCTTACATTATTTATTTAATTTTGGAATCTGAAAGACAGCTCAAAATGCACATAAACAGACAAATATTTTAAAAATACTTCATGCACCATCGGCCTAAACAGAATCTCCAAAGTACACATCATGTCTTTGAGACAAATTCATAAAAATATTTGCGTCCCATTCTAGTTCACGTTAAGTCAGTTCAAGCAATTGACCAGCTGTGTATTTAGGCACTGATGTAGGAAACTTATGTTTTTCAATGAAAACAAGAGGACACTTTACATAAGCACATAAGGATATTGGGAATTCTAATGAGCTCTTTTTTGGCAGAGCACTTTGTGTCTGCGATAAAACTGCCATTTTTTAAGTGTGTAATATTTTAAGTCAGCCACTTCTGTCTCCCCAGAAAATAATACAGTATTTGACCAATCACTGTAAAAACACACACACAAAAAAAACATTGGGGTGTAAACAAATCTGAAGCAATGACTTAAGATCGTCAAAGACTAACTTCAAGGAAAAGGTAATCCTGAACCAGGAAAACCAATGATGTGGGTCCTACTTCTGGCTTTCTGACTGGAGCTGATTTGCACACAATAATATACAGATAGAGAGAAGACTTAGATTGAATTTTATTTTGTTGAAATATCAGCAATTCAAGAAGATGAGTGTAGAAAAGTTTTTATATAGAGACACACTATAGGTAAGACTTCCAGGGATGAAGAGCTCTAGACTGCACTGAAATCCCTCAGTCTTTAGCTAGGGTTTACCCAAGACATTCATAAATATTAATTAACCAAAATCCTAGGCAAATGGCCCAACTTTTTAAGTCCCAACATATCAGGGTTGACACTTCCAAAGAAGACAAACAAAAGGGATTCAATTAAAATAGCCACTTTCACAAGATGTAAAATGTTTTAGGTGGGAAAGAAGATACTGATATGCACTTTAAAATTAAATGGAGGAATATTTGGGAAAGGGAGGAGAGAGATAAGAACAGTTAATGAATGTTGGTTGACTTGGTCTAGTTAACCATAACCTAAGTTCTGCTATTGCAAGAAGCCCCTAGAATAATTCTTTACTTGATCTTAGCCAAAAGGCTGAGAAATGATCCTGGAATAATTCTTATTACTCAAGATTCTTGAACTCCCCTGATCTGTCTGTGAAGGTCTGCTCCTACTGAAATCCAAGGCAACTGAATGTTTAAGACAATGTACAATGACCGGAGACTTTCAGGTACCCTTTTAGGGTTCAAGAAAAGGATCTAAATACTCTGATAGACTTTATAGCTACTACTATATGCCTTTAGCCACCTTTAGGACATACAACCATTCCTTCCGATGATTAGCATGTCTTTATGCAGAGTAAATCATGTATCTCACCAAAACAAAAGAGATAAATATACAATCAAGGCAAAGAAGTTAACCTTTTATTCTTTTCTCTACATTACAGACTTAAAGAAAGGAATCCATGGCTCTGTAGAAAAAAACAGGTTCTATTATATGTAGAGATTGGTCATGGCTAAAAATGAATACCAGAATGTTATAAGTTTTATGTTATAAGTTTTATAAGTGTATCTATCACTCACACAAGCTTGAGAGAAGACAAAGTTACAACTAGATTGGTATAATTCCATTGTACAAAACAAAGCCGTTCAATGAAGACCTTAAAGAATTAATATGTCCTAATGAAAGGGTTAATAAATGTTTATCAGAAATGCTGTTTATTAAATACACTACTTAAACCAAAAAAATAAGCTAACATAAGCAAGAACCTGATAATCTGTTACATTGATGTCTAAAGTTAAAAAAGAATAATGTAGTAGACTAATTAAATGAATAAGAAGTCTTTGTTTAGGTCTTCCGCAAGAGGAGACTAAACTCAACTTCACAGAAATGAAAAGTAGGATACTCTCACCCCCACCCCACACATAAACACCCCACACCTATAGTCTGCTCAATTCATTTTGTTTTTCTCATTTAAACATATTAGTATTAAATAAATATTATGTATTCCTAGTTTAGGATTTTAAGTGTTTTTTTATGACAATGTATTTCACACTTCTAATACATTTTAAATGTAACATAATTTGACTACTTTTTAAAATCAGCAGAAACAATATGAGTTATTAAGTAATAGAACTGACCATTTTTATTGTCAAAAAAGATAAAAAACTACATCAACATATGTTTCCTGTGGAGGAACTATTTTTCTGTTTTTCACACTACTGAGTAAATCAAGCTCTTTAATAAAATGCAAAGCTTTATCAAAGTATTAGAATCAGGCGTTAGAGAAAAAGTGCTGGTAGACATTAATGGAGATGTTGGTTGTTATGCCTATGCCATTTGTGTATGCTATTTTCCATTCATAAAAATGGGACACCTACTTTCCCAGAGATAAGAGAAAGAGTGGCTATATTCTTTTAAAATATATACTGCCATGACATTTCATGTGTGGAAGGATATTTGCCATGGGATATCTAAGGAGAACAGAGGACAACTTTGTTATACCTGTTTTCCCTTCCAACCTTCCCTGGGTTCTGGGGATCAACTCAGGGACACTGGCTTGAAAAACACACACCCTTATAAGTTGTGTCAACTCATTGGCCTTGGATCCAGTATTTTTGATGATTACATTTCAGTGAAAGGACTTTCAGGTTCTTGAGCAAGACATTAGTAGGATTGTAAAATATTTGTATCTCAAAGGGATAAAGAAAGAATTAAGCTACCTAAAATAAGTGGCTTAATAAAAAAGGATGACAGTGGTCAGCAGTGAAGGAGAAATCTGTCTGAAGTTTAGCCCAAGGGAAATGTGAAGGTACTTGGCCAGTAGCCAAAATATATTACCACACGGTGTAAAGAAAACCTGCTCTGTCTTATGGATTTCTTTCCTAAGTCACCAGCTCCCACGATCATGTAAGTCAATTTCTTGAACTAAATCTTTTTCATGTTTTTTTCCCGACCCCCATCTCACTGTCCACATTTTTCTGCTGATACTTGACAGAAACTGGCTAGTCTGTTCCCTGTCTGCTCATCATGGGCCCCCTCATGCTTTCACACCATTTTTACGGTTTATTGAGTGGTGAATTAAAGAGAGTTGCAACTTACTTTTGCCACTGTTTCCATCAAGCGCTGCTTTATTTCTGTTCTTGAATCAGAGCTGTTACTGTGACATTTTAACTGACAGAAGGTGCTTGCAGTGAGGTTTCGACAGTTCTAGGGTAGAATG
This sequence comes from Rattus rattus, assembly GCF_011064425.1. Taxonomy (NCBI): domain Eukaryota; kingdom Metazoa; phylum Chordata; class Mammalia; order Rodentia; family Muridae; genus Rattus; species Rattus rattus. Next base: position 192,446,383 of record NC_046154.1, on the reverse strand, counting down.
ACTACTAATGAGCCAGGTCCTCGGCAAGAACAGCCAGTGCTTTTAACTGCTGATCCCACAGTCCGGCCACCTGGTTCAGTTCTCAGAACCCGCATGGTGGCTTTCTCTAACAGCAGATCAATCCTGGCCACTCTGTACCCAAGACACACATATGGTAGGCAAAAAGGCTCATACAAATAAAATAAAAACTAAAATCTTAAAAAGATTAAGAGGACGGGTACTGCCAATAACAAGTCAGAGCCCACTTTAGGGTTTGAAAACTCACTGAACATCACCAATCCCTGAGACTGAAAAACCTGTCAAACCCATGAGCCTCAAACCCCACCAGTCTCTGAGCTCAAAATCCCACCAATTCCTGGGCTTGCCTTGAAATACGATCAGTCTCTACCCTGGAAAACTCCACCCCTGAGAAAAGTTGTATACAGTCTATCATTTGCTCAGTTCCTTGACGCTTGTCTCCTCAGAAGAGGCAGCCATTTTCTTGTGTCTCCCCTAATAAGTCTCCTGAGTAAAGTTCGTTGTGTTATACGTCTTTGTAAAATTTCTTGGCTCCCAACTGCCAGCTGCTTTTCCCCTAAGAGCTGCAACATCTCCATTGGGGAAGTCCTTCCTCTCAGAACTATAACACTTAGACCATTGGTACTGGTATATTTGATGTGATTCCCAGGTACCATGCGAGGAGCAGCATGTGACCCAGAGAGAGGCCAGGTAGACGTGACCTGGTCAAAATCCACAAGGAGCAACTAGTTGAGAAATACAATCAAGTAAGTACATTGCTGCAGAAGAAAGCTGAAATGCACTCCCTGGCTTCCTTTGATATTAGTTTCCTTTAAAGCTGATGATTTGGGGATCCGACAGCCGGGCCGTGCGTCATTCCTCCAGGTATTTTTACAGGGGATAACATCTACACCGAGCTTATGATGGCAGATGCCTAGGTTGGTTTCCAGAGATGTCAAGGCTGATTTTGCTGAAAAATTTGTCTTTATTTGGTCCTACATACATTTGTCTGAGTAACATGAAACGAAAAAGTTAAACACTTCTGACTTCATGTGGTTTCTATATCCTCTGCAGCTTTAACTTCAAGGTAAAGATTTCTAGAGGGTACCATGTCTTGACAGGTCAGGTCATAAAGTAAGTGAAAGTAGGTGAAAGGTGAGTTCCTGGAAAATCACATAAATACTTCTCTATTAGTCTGATTTTTCCTTTATTATTCCTGTCTTGTCTCCTTAGCTGCCCAACTCCATGTAGTTGAGACCTGGCATCCTAATACGTGTTCTACTTCCCCATTTTTTTGGACACCAAATAAAGTTTCTTCAATTATTCTATACATTAAATTGGAAGAGCTTGAAGGAGCTCGAGACCCCTTATGAACAACAATGGCAAGCAACCAGAGCTTCCAGGGACTAAGCCACTACCTAAAGACTATACATGGACTGACCCTGGACTCTGACCTCATAGGTAGCAATGAATATTCTAGTAAGATCACCAGTGGAAGGGGAAGCCCTTGGTCCTGCTAAGACTGAACCCCCAGTGAACATGATTGTTGGGGGGAGGGCGGCAACGGGGGGAGGATGGGGAGGGGAACACCCATAAAGAAGGGGAGGGGGAGGGATTAGGGGGATGTTTGCCCGGAAACCGGGAAAGGGAATAACACTCGAAATGTAAATAAGAAATACTCAAGCTAAAAAAAAAAATTAATGTCTCTATCATATTGAGACAAAATTAAATGACCATCTGAAGTTCTCTTATCCACAGCCTTGTGCAGCTGACCCCTTGTTTGCTGGCCCTATTTATATTGCACTTAAAAGATCCTTTGTTAGAAGATCGGAGTCTGCACACTTAAATCATAGGGAAGGGCAAAAAACATATTGCCATCAGCTGTCAAGTTCTTAGGAGTGGTTTATTATTCATCAATCAATAACAAAATAAGTCCACATGCTGTGGTGTAGGATATCTGGCTGACTTCATTAGCACGTTTGGAGTAAATCCATTCATCATGGCAATTCAGTATTTCTACAATTCAGGAATATATTCTTTTAAGTGCAACTCTTTAATTATGTTTCTAACAGTTGGAAAGAAATGTAAATTCATTTCAAATCTGGAAAGAAAATTGTAGTATTAGCTAAAAGCCAGTGAAGATAGTAGTTGATGTGTGAAATTTTCTGACTATCCTGTCTGTATTTATTTCCTCCCCCCGCCCTTCTCTCTCTTTCTCTCTCTCTCTCTCTCTCTTTCTCTCTCTCTTTCTCTTTCTCTGTCTCTCTTTTCTATTTATCATCTATCTATATATCTTTCACATATCTTTCTATCATCTATCTTTCTATTATTAATTTATCATCTATCATGTATTAATCATCTATCATATATATATATATGTATATATCATGCATCACTCATCTACTTACTACCTATTATGCTTACTAGTGTTACTATCTGTTGCATACAAATCCACTAAGTCTGTTCCTTTTGAAACTTCTGTATGAGTAGCCTATGTTTGTTAGAAAGCTAGACGTGTTGTCCAGGTTGTACATTCCTAAGAACAGGAGCAATTCAAGATCAGACCCACTGATGCTCTTTTGGATACTTTCCGGAATGTCTGGATAATTTTGATAATGGGGAGAAAGTGCTTTCCTCAAAGAGGAGTGTATACTTAGAGGCAAACCATCCATATTGGAGGGATGAGGGTCTTTTAAGCCTAAGCTAGTTTGAGTCAGGTTCTTGACACTTTCAGCTCAGATAGCCTGATTATTAAGTTTTGTTCAAGTGTATTTCTGTCACTGTGCAATTACATTAAGTTTCTCACATTCTGATATTGTTTTTCTTGTCTTTGAACCTATCAGTCCTATTTTTATCCTCTTTATCCACTCTTGGGTAAGGTAACGTTAAACGCCTATAGAAACAAGTCATAAATGTCCATCAACAAGACACAATAAAAGTCTCTTTTAACACTAGCTACTGTCAGGGTCAGTAGAGAGCTCACCATCATAGTATGGCTCTGGGACCTTGGAAGCTGTGAGGCAGTGTTCTGTTGTTTTAACAACTGCCTTGCTATTTCCTATAGCTACACAGTGCAATGGAAATACAAATAAAGATCACATTTGACAAATAAAAAGTGGCATTTCTAAGTTCACTCACGATTCTCTAGGACTCACTGGTATGAGGTCTAAGGAAAAGACAAAAGGGATTTAGAGAATTCTAAGAAGGCATTTGCACACCAGAGCGTTAATTTCATTCCCAAGAAAAGAGTTGGTGCATACAGATCCCATATCCAAAAAAATGTATTCATAGTGTAATAAAGACATCGAGAAATGAAAATAACTTGTTTAGTCGATGATGTAGAGTTTTTGTAAACATTTTCTCTATGGTTAGTGAGAAAAAGTAACCAATTAGATTTAAAGTTGACATGATTTGATATTTCAAAAGATTTATTTAAAAAATTTAGTTTTGGGGGGCAATTTTGTGTCTGGATCTTACACATTGAAGACATATGTTTTTCAGATGAAGTTGTTTAGTGTTCAGAGATTTGTGGGAATACACAGCCTTGAGTTAGAATACCATAAGGATAATTTGCTTTGATATTGTGTCTGGGTTTCTATGACTGAGACAAACACATATGACTGAGACAAACACATATGACTGAGACAAACACATATGACTGAGTATTTGGATCTCTGGAAGCCTCTGATGAACCAATTATGAATCAATTTTATTTTGGTAATGACTTCTGTGGTCCTCTGTCTCACCTCGATTTTTGCCATATATGGAGCCCCAGCATCTACCATGTTCTCTTTCCAATGCACTCAGCACATTGCAACATCTGCTGTCACAGTGGTGCTGTGTTTACTCATAGTCTGTGCTTTCATGGGCAATTGACTACCAACCCATTCAGAAGGCATGGAATCCGAGGGTGGATTAATGCTACCATTAAGGGTTTTCTGTGCCCACTGTTATTTAGATCTGCCCACGCCTCTGGGTGCCCATAATATTTGATGAGATGGTTTCTTCCTGGCCTCTAATGACAGTAGAAATACTTCCCACTCTCCTCTGTGATGGGTTTAAGGTAGGTAAATACATTGCGCTATACAGGTTGTAGGTGTCTGCCAAAAACCAATCAATCTGTGTAGAAATTGATAAGAATTCCTCCATGTTGTATCCTCTTGAACAAGCAAAGGTTTATTGTTAATTATAAGTGGTCATAAAATAAATGTACTCACAGCCATTTTCCCTCAACAGATGGTGCATAGCTTTTCTTTGACATAGAATAGAGAGATTTGAACACAGAGCATTTTCTATTTGTCTTTGCTCTGTGCATTTTGAGCAACTTCTACCAGAAAATAGAGTATTCTCAGTAAAATGAAGAAGAACAAATGTAACTGGGCTTTCTCAGGAAGGTAGTGTTCTTTACTGTGCTAGGAGGAGCTCCATAAGTCTTTTGATTTTTATGTAATGAGATAAATGTAAACATGGAATAGGGATCAAGCAAATAAATTCTTTCTCAAGAGGTGGCAGAGCACTGCCATCTCAGTACACAATGCTGAGTTACATCTTGGAGGTGGAATATTACAAGGCTCTTCAACCTTGAATCCCGCAATACAAATCCCACACTGCTCCTGACCTCTCAAGACATTATTTATATGTGGGACTTCAGGGAGAAAGAAGGTTTTTGGCAGGCCAATTGGAAGTTTCTTGTCCAAGAGTGCAAAAGGGGCAACTCATAAACATTGAAAACATTACTTCTTTTATGTTTTTTTTTCATATTTCTCTAGCTCTTTCTTTCAGACACGCTATACTTTTCCTTAGTAAATAGTGATCAACTATGTCATTCTTTCTGAGGCTTGGGTTTTTGGGGGTCGAGTATGAGATTTTATTCTCAGTGTTAAAACTGGGTTAGTTCTGAGGATACTTGGACATTTTTTAAGCTAATGCCTTTCAATGCTGAGAAAGTTTGAGGTTAGTACTTTTACATTAGCATGTTCCTTAAGTGTGTAATTTTCAGTTGTTTGTTTTATTTTGTTTTTATTTGAGACAGTGTCTAACTACATAGTTCTGGCTAGCCTGAAACTCCTTATATAAACAATGATACATTTAAATAGAAATCAGCAGTTAAAAAACAGGTTTCTTAAATAATCAAATATTTTACTATTAACTAATTTACTAATAATTACAATAATATAAAATAATAATCACATATATATTCATTTCCTGTTTGGTAGTATATATCTCACTCTTTCTTTTTATTCTGTATTTTTATCTTTTAAACTGAAACTAGAATAGGTGTGCAATTTAGCAGGCATCAAAATGTACCAATCAAAAACTTTTTATTTCTGCACTTTATTCTGCAGTAAAGGATCAGTATTTCCATGATAGATCAATTTTAGATCAGTCTCGTATATTTGAATGATGCAGAAACACTGAGCTTCTGTGTAAATTACTAGGACTCAAATATCTGGTAATAATTACAACTGCAGCAAGTATGTGAGTGTGCGTGTGTGTGTGTAGCCAATCACAGAAGCTTAAAAATTCATAGGATATTCTTTTATTACATGCAAATAAAGTCTCTCCTATGTCCTCCATAAGAGATAGATAATGCATAAGGAAAACACACGTTGCCACAAACCACAAATACACATCTGCAAAACAATGTATTTTTCATAACTGTATTTCACTCCCTTCTTATCTACACTTTCACTCAGTTTCAGATCCCAAAACTAATTAATTATAAGAAACTTAAGCATTTTGTAATAGGTTTAAGCTTAAAATATAGTGTTATGGTATTGCTTGCCTGCCTGCCTTTCTTCCTTCCTTCCTTCCTTCCTTCCTTCCTTCCTTCCTTTCTTTCTTTCTTTCTTTCTTTCTTTCTTTCTTTCTTTCTTTCTTTCTTTCTTTCTTTCTTTCTTTCCTTGAGTGTATCCTTAGTTTCAGGTATTATGTTTTAAAGTGTACATGTAGTGATATGGTCCATGCCTTATCCAAGCAAACACCTTAATCCTTGCTTCTCTAGTGGGGTTTAGTTCAGTGATACCTTTCAAGGACCAGAGTACTGGTAATGATTCAGGTGAGTCAAAGAACACTGTCCTTGGTTCACTAATGATGGGAGTTCTTAAATTACTAATTAGTAATTTATTTCCCCATAATCTAATGAGAATTCTATTTGGAATAACTGTGGTCTCCTATATCATACCCAAATTGAGGTGTATCCTGGGCATTAACCACATCTAAGCTGAACAAGGATTGTACAGGGATATTAAGAGGCTCTCCAATTTTTCAGTTTTATTGTTATTTTTTTTCTTCGGCACACAATGAGAACTAAATGCTAACTGAGGATAGCTATAATAGTATGTCTGAACAGAAAACAGAACATCTATACGTTAAACACAATTCTGTGTTTGTGATTCTAAATGACATATATCCAAGAGTTAGGGATCATGATCACCATTGTACTTATGAGAAAACCGAGTTAGGTTGAGTAAAAGATTTGCCCTGTATTCTTTCTAATACCCAAGCTGGCTTAGCACACTTGAACATTTACTATAACAGGCAATAGGAGAATGATGTAGAAATAGGAATGTCCATGCAAGTCTGTGAGATGCTGATGCTAGCTTTATTAGTAAGGCTTCTCTAAAGGAACTGAAGTGATAGAACATGTTGTATTTATGCATGTATCTTTAACTCTCTGTCTATGTTCATCTATCTATCTATCTATCTATCTATCTATCTATCTATCTATCTATCCTATCATCCTATCTAATCTATCTATAAATCTATATATTGTATAATGTTGATATATCTATATATCTATGTATCTATATATTATCTATACATGTACATATCTCTATCTTTTCTCTTCTATCTTCTCTCTATATTTCTATATCTCTAAATACTCTATAACTATATCTATATCTACAGCTATTAGAGTGGTTTAAAGGCTATGGTCCAGGTATTCCTAAAATGGCTTATGGCTCTCTGGCAAGGAAAAGGCATAGAATGCTGCATTTGTTCAGTCCAGGAGCCTAGATGTCTCAACTGTTTCAACCTTGTGCTGGTGTTTCAGAAGACTCATAGAGAGTTACTGGTCTCCAGTATACATTAGAATAACAAAGAAATCGGTTCTATCTAAAGCACAGGAGTGCACTCTGAACTTACCAATGATACTGAGTGCAAGCCAGCAAAGGCAAAGGCAAAGTCTGCTTTCTTCCATATGCTTTTATGTTGGATGATATCAGTGTTGCCCAGTTTTAAGGCCAGTCTTCTCACCTTAATTGATAAGCAATGAATTTCCATACAGGCTTGTCTAGTTGCATAATTTTTAGTTGATTACAGACATATTCATGTGCACAATCAACCAAAATTAGCCATAATTCCAGCCAAGTAGATGAATATATATATATATATATATATATATATATATATATATATATTCAAAATTGAATTTGTATGCCAGACCTTATTTCAATAGTGACTAGAGCACAAATGCTCTTAATTCCTCATTACGTCATTATGGTATTCATCATCAATGTTGCTTCTTGGTTTTCTATCCGAGAAAGTCTCTTAGCATAATTGGTTTTAGAATTTTTTAGAGTAAAATTTCTGATGGGCTTGCTGCTTTACCTTCACTTTTGCATTAAATCTCAACCTTTACATAAACTTTTAATTTCATCAATGTGTGCTCCATTGAGACACTTGATCATTCATCTTTGTTCTTTGAAGGAGTCAACTGGAGTTTTAAGAATATCACGTCTTTCCCTGGCTACCTGTGAGTTTGAGAGAACTAGTTTGATCTCTACAGCACTGATTTACTCTGTGTTATTTTACTTTGTTTTTGATTCAGTACTACTTGGCAAATGATGAGTGAGAAAATCTGAGTTTAATCTTTAAAGAGTTACAACTTGGCACAGGTTTGGAAAGATGCTTCCTACATTGTAGCATGGGGTTCTTGGTAGCATTTTATGTCTTTGTGTTTGCAACACTTAAATAAAAAAGAAGGGAAATGAAAGCAAGTAATAAAGGGAACTGAGATTTAAGGAAAGTAAAAGTGTGAATACAGATCAGGATATTTTGATTAGATATTTCTAGAAGTTTCAATATTTTTTGAAGACAGCATACATTTAAACAAACACACACACACACACACACACACACACACACACATATATATATATATATATATATATATATGTTCACACACAGTCAACATCACCTGAAAATTGTTGATTACAAACAAAAACAAAATAATGAACCATTTAAAGTATGTTATTTATATTGGTGCCTACAGGGCACCAAGTGTGCTATATGAATGTTTAACAGCTTTTAGGATTAAAAATTAATTAGGATGAATTAATAAGATATCATATGAACACTAATTTAAAACTGATATGGATTAGAGGGAAGGCTCAGTTATAAAGGACCACCTGGATAGTCGGGATGATGAGTGTGAACCATACACACCTGCAACCATGGCCCTTGGGACAGGGATGGCAGAGATCGGTGGATCTTCCAAGCCTGTCAGTAAGATCTGGGTTCAGTGAGCACTCCTGTTGTTGTAAGACACCGGAAGTGGCCCTACCTCAGGAGCGCCACTCACAGAGCACAGATTAACAAAGTGACTGCTGCAATAGCAAGAGGGTATAAGACTTTTTTATTTTATTTATTTTATATTTTTTATTAGATATATTTCTTTACTTACATTTCAAACGTTATTCCCCTTCCTGGTTTCCTGCCCATAAGCCCCAATTCCCTCCCCTCCCCCTCCCCCATAGGGGGTATTCCCCCTAAACATCCCCCTTATTGACTGCCTCCACATATTCCCCTGCACTGGGGGTTCAATCCTGGCAGGACCAAGTGCTTCCCCTTCCCCTGGTGCCTCAACATATATGTGGGGTTGCTCATCCACTCAGGGAGAGGCAACCCCGAACCCAAAAAGCACACAACTTTTATTCAGTCCAGAGGGCAGACTTCAGCTGGCTTATTCTCATTGGTGGTACACAGGACAAAGGATCTGGTCAGGTATTGGCTGGCCTGCTCAAGAGGCTGGTCTTGGCTCAATTAGTCACTTTCCTCAACCAGCCCTACCTGGCTTGGAGAATCACTGGGAAAGGGCTAAGTTGGCAGGTCCCTAAGAGGGGGAGGAACTGGGTGGTCGGGCAGGGTCAGGATGACACCCTGTGGTCATTCTTGGAATCTACCTCAGGGAGGGGCAGGGGGAAGAGTTGTTTTTGTTTTGGCTAGTTTCCATTAAGCCTGGTCACTCTGACCACCAAGACCTTGCTCCTGTATTCCCAGAACTTCCTTCTTAAAGCTTTGTTTCTTGCATCTTTGAAACTTCTTCAAAGATTTCTTCACTGTCTCAAAAGATCAAGTGCTTGCTGACAGGAGCCTGCTATGTATGTCTCCTGAGAGGATCTGCCAGAGCCTTACTGATACAGATGAGGTTGCTTGCAGCTAACCATCTGGACCCCAATAAAGGCTTTCTCTTCCTTCAGAGAAATGCTTCCTTGATTTACATTGTGTTATTGTAAGATTCATAGTGATCCCCGTCAGTACAAGTGACAGTCTTGGAAAACTCACTTGGGCTTTGTGAGGTTGCTGCTAGTTTGAAGAACTGAGGAGAGATATAATCAGGCAAATAATGACTTTTTGTAAAGATATTTCATACTCTTAACTTCTCTCTAGTATTAGACTCTCAGAATGTTTGGTTTGTATCCAGAGAAGCAGTAAATTCCCATATGTTTTGTGTGACATTTGACACCAAATAGTGAAGTCAATGCCAAAACTGACGTTTACTTCCATGTGATATTTAAATATGTACATTTCCTTCATGGATCAATCATTCTTCTGTACCCTTAATAAAAGCAATTTCCCTAGGAGCTGGAAGACATACATCTTTCAAGTCACACGAAAACCTAAAAATGGCAAAATTTACTGAACAATATATTTCAACTACATTTTCCACTGGGACAAAGTTATAGGTAATTGTACAATTCTAGTTTCTCCAGGCACTAGGTTTATAAGAACATTTCTGGAGCAACCAGAAACAAAAATCATATTTCTGCAGCCTTTCAAGGAAAAGCAACCTCCTCTCTTCTTACTACTGTAAAAAAAAAAGATTTCATCTTAAGGGAGAGATTTAAAATGTTACAGGAGGCTTTTGAAATAGTGGAGACTGGGTGATGGTTGTGTTAACCATCAAATCTTTAAACACAGGTCTTCAGTGGCGAGGGCAGTATATAAACGGAAGATAGAGAATTAATTCATCGTACAGTGGAGCAGAAAACTCACATCTGTTCTTTCTACAACCCAGTACACCCCATTTATTAATGCTGTTCTCTGCACTGTCAGGTCTAAGCAATTAACTTGCGTAGACTGGCTTCTCTGGGGCTAGACAGACAGAGTGTATTCCTGTTTATCAGCAGGAATATACCTTTTTAAGCATTTTTCCATAGGAAAAAAAATAAAACAAAACATAAATGTAGTGTTTCCAGTTCTCAGATTCACATCCAGCCATAGGCTAATTTTCATGTCTAAGTAATATTCACCAATTTTAATGATAGAAATTTACACTTTCATTTAGCCAATCACAAGTAGATTATTTTGAGTGAAATATTATGCAAGTATATTATCTTTTTGGTGAGTGATTCATTTCTAAATGTAATGGTAACCCACATATCTGGGTATATGGGAGGAGGAAATAGATTAATTGTTCAGGTAAATAGTAACAGAAAGTATACATCTCCATGGGTACTAGTCTTCTGCACTACAGTGATATTATAAGGTGCTATATTTTTGTTAAAAATGCTCCATAATTTCTTTTAATTTCTTAACCAACACTTCATTTGTATATGTAAAAGCATTCAACATACATCTTTCTTGAGTCTTTCCCTGACTTTGTCTACCTGCTCATTACAGTCTCCCATCTTCCTCTGAGCTCCAGGTTCTGAGAGTGGCCCAGTCATTCACTCTGGTTACCTACTTTCAGAAGAACATACTGGGCCTTCTTTCCCTAGAATCCAGTCTATTGGCAGAATATGTATCTTTTTAAGTTGATTGCTACCACTTATTATTTACTTTGTCCCCATCCTGATTTCTCCAACTTGAACATATACCATCTCTTTATTGCTAGTATATTTTGTTTCCTTCTTTTTTATTCGTTTTGTATACTTTTACTGAATTTCTTCTTTGACAAGCTTGTACTTATCTAAGGTGTATTCTATTATTGTACAGCCCAATCTTCATCCCAGCCTACATTTCACCATATAATTCCATTTCCAAAATTCTCTCTCTCTCTCTCTCTCTCTCTCTCTCTCTCTCTCTCTCTCTCTCTCTCTCTCTCTCTCTCTCGACCAGGATCCTTTTATAACAGGAGTTTAACATCACCTACTTGAAACTAGAGGTATCCTCAGTAAATACTAAACTGAAGAAAAAATATTCTTCCTTTATAGACTATTAGTCACTTCATTGCCCTGATAAAGTACAAGGAGAAAAATAAATTTAAGGAAGAAATTTATTTTGGCCTATAGAACTAGAGAGAATTGGACATGGTAGGAAGGTATGGCAAGGTATGGCATGCCAATGAAATCAGGAAGCTAGCTGATCACTTTCTTTTAACCTTCACACAGGAATCAGAGTGAGAGTGGAGGAAGTATGGTGAATTATAAACCCTCACAGTCTGCCCTGTGACATACTTCCCCAAGCAGGAATCTTAGTACAAGGATACAATGACCTCCCCACAAACACCATCACTAACAGGGACCAACTATTTCAAACATAAGCCTATGGGGGCCATTTCTTATTAAAAGCACCACATGCTGCATCTGAGCCCAAATAGACTCAATATCATGCTATAATATAAAGTGGATTTAGCTCAGTTTCCAAAATTGAAAGGCTAAAATCTCTTCTGAAGCTCAAGAGAATCTCTAGCCCATGTAAAGGGAACTTATGTGTGTGATGCCACAGAAAACACATGGTCATATCAAAGGGAGAAGTGGACACACAGCAGGAAAGATTGAACTAAGTTAAGACCAAAACTCAGCAGGGAAAACATCATATCCTGTGACTTCAGGATCTGGAGTTTAGTTTCAAAGGGAAACTTTGCCTCTCTTAACATGTGTTTCTATCATTGACAAGCCACAGTCCCTGTATGCAGCTTTCATTGAATGACATCTCTTGGATTCTTAATCTTCAACATCTCATAGTCTCTGCCATAAGCCAGATTTCACCTTCAGAGCATCATATAATGGTTTCTCAAGGTTTCTTCCTAGGGATGTCAGACCAGCCTAGTCTTGTTCTCTGAAACTACAGAGAAAAATGTCGATGAGCTTCTCAATTTTGTAGCTTTAATATATCTAAAGTCAGTAGCAAGTGGGTGACCCTGCCACATTTCAGTGCCATCTTGGGATACACCCTTTATTCACTGGACACAGTTGCAGTGCATTTCATAGTATCAGACAATTGCTTTCTATGAGCAAGTAATCCCTTAGACGTTCTTTTTCAAGAGGCTTATCTAGCTACAGTATTGCCAAGATTTTTCCTATTCTTCTAGAGAATGGCAGGAGGCTTCTATTTAACAACACTAATTCCTTCAACAATTCTTGCTTCATGATCAATATATGACCTGATTGCAAGCTTGAGCTGTGCAATCCTTGATTTCCTCTCCAAACTCCACATTTTGACCTTATTTCTAACTCCCCTGTTGGTCTTATTTATTATATAACTGCATAAGAGTAATCAGCACTAACCATACCATAGCCTCAATGTTGTACCATCTTGGAATTTTCTCCTTCAAATAAATTGGTCTGTTTTCGATCTGCTTCAGGCAACAAAAATTCAAACTATACAGTGAAGGACATTTGGCATCTGTGATAATGGAATCCTTCCTTTCTGAAACCTTGTAAGCTATACCTCTAATGCCCTATCTAACATCAGCACTATACTCTGCCAGATTCTTACTAGGATGACAAATGGATCTCTGCTTAGAGCATTCTACTGCTTTTCTAGTCCAAAGATCCAAACATTTTCCATGTTCAGGTTCTTAATAGCAGCAAGCCCTTCCTCTTCTGGTACTTTTATGTTGCTGTGATAAAGTACAATGACCAAGAGAACTTAAAGAAGACAACACTTTGGCTTACTGTTCTGCAGGGATTATGCCCTGCCTAGTTTCTTTCCCGACCTGACACAACCTAAAGTTCTCTGAGTTGAAGGAACCACATTTGAAGAGATGTCTCTTTAAGACTGGCCTATAGACAAACCTATGGGGTCATTTTCTTAATTAGTGGTTAGTGTGTGAGGAACCACTGTAGGTGGTAGGAACCTTGGGCAGTAGGTCATCCTCTGGTATAAGAAAAAACACTGAGTAAACCATGGGGAACCAGCCTTTGTATCCATTCCTGCTTTCATATTGATGCCTTGTTTAAGTTCCTGTCCTGACTCCTGGAAGTGGACCTGTAAACTTAAACAAGCCCACTCCTCCCCAAGCTATTTTTCATCCTAATGTTGTTTTTACAGCCATAGCAACCATAAATAATACAAAGACATATTTGATCATAGTAGAGAAGGTATCAAATGGCAGTGGGAATGGAAAGCTAGCTGGAATTGATTGTTCGTTTTATCCATACAACAACAGCACATAGAAAACAGAAGAAAGGAATGCAAGACTATCAACCTTAAATGTCTTCCCTCAGTGCTGTACTTCCTCTGGCAAAGCTTCATCTCCTAAGGGTTCTATAACATCACCCAAAGAGGAACCACATTTGTGGACCAATATGCACCCATAGTGGGACATTTCTCAAATTAAGCCATCCTGTCAAGAAGTCATTCTTTACGGAGATTTAAAGCTTCACAACACTCCCACTACTCCATTATTGACTTTTGGTGGGTCCAGGTTTGTGGAGGTTCATTGTAAGCAGCTACAGCTGCAGGGGAATTAGGACTCAATTGGCTGTTTCTTGCTCAGGATGCATAGCCTTTCCCTAGCTTCAACTTTTTTCATTTTTTTTCTTTACTGTTTGTGTTCATGCCCACAGAGTCTGTTTTCTTTTCTGCCTTGCATCTAGAAAGATGTTTTCAATGGCTACATCAATAGATATCATGCTCCCTACTCTAAGTCTCTAAAAGTTCAGCCCCAGAAAGTATTCTGACCTTCCCACAACTCCAGATATTTGGTGCTCATCTCTCATGACTGGCTCTTATCTTCCCTGCATAAAGACATGCTTTTCCCTCTGAGGTCCAAATACAGGTCTTTTGCACCAGCATTTTCTGTGAAATTTATTGAGCAACTGTGGGGCTTACTTGCTTTTATGTATTTTGTTAAAATAGTATCTCTTTAGTGAGTCATTTCCTGGTCATCCTTCAAAAGTTTTTCTCAGATTGAGACGATGGATCAGTGCTTACCACACAGGCATGTAAACCGAATTCACCTCTCTATCATCCTTTTAAAAAGTAGGAATAGTATAATTCCAGCATTTGCTGTGGGTGTGGGTGTGGGTGTGGGTGTTGGTGTGGGTGTGGGTGTGGGTGTGGGCATGGGTAGAGATAATCCAATCTAGAGGGAAGGTTGGCCACATAGTGTAGCAGAAATGGTGAGCTCAAGGAACTCACCATTCTTAAGGAACCTCTCTTAAGAAATAAGGTCGTGTGAAATTCAGAAAGATATATCACTGTTAGTTCTGGCTTCCACTCCAAAGGGTGAGCACACCTGCCCCAACTATATGCTTCATGAGTAAACACACAAGGAAAAGCATATTTGGGTCATTTAAATATCTTAGTCTGATGTTTGATTTTCAAATGTATTTGCATTAGAGTATAAAAGTAAATTATTTTATTGTGTTGTTTTCTATTCTAAATTCCAGAAATACATTAGATGTAATAAAAGCACAGTTAAGCATCTTTGGATGAAAAACCGTGTAATAAAGTTATCTCTGTACAAATTTTATTCAGGGTAGGCTCTCTAATAAACCTATTCTTGTCATATGGCATCATTAGCTGTCTAATTCCATTGATATTCAAGTACTAGAACTATAATCAATTAACAAAATAGACATATAAAATATTCCAAACTAAAAAGAGAGAAAATAATTATAAAAGAGAGTAACAACATATTTTATTTTACCTGAAGACATTTAAGAACCACTGTTCAAAGTGTCCTATTCGGTAACTCGACGTATTTAGAGCCCTGTGAATCTCGCTGTGTAGACATAGCCTGAAACTGATATTTACCAAGAGTTATGAAGCCTTATTGCTATGACAGATAGAGAGTCAAACTCCTGGGAATATAACTCTCCAGGTTTCCACTGAGGTTTTTCAAACAATAAGTAAAGTACGCTATGTATGGCAGAGAGACGTCTTTATATGATGAAAAATAAGTGGGTATTTTTTTTTTAGAGGAGTTTATTCGCCCTTCTCTTTCTGGGTATATTCTAGGTACTCAGACTTGAGAACACAATTTATATATTTTTTCTAAGCAATCAGTTTCTAGTCATGCTCTCTAAAGCTAGACCCAGGTTATGCATGGCAAAGTCAGTTTCTATAGACAAATGTCCAAATAAAACACAACCCAAGCCAGGGAGAAATCTCCAGAATTGCCTTGGTGATTGATACTGCTCCTTGCTTCTTCCTCTGTCATTCATAATTTAGTAAGATTTAATTTGTAAAATGAATTCTGTCCCAAATAGCAAACTGGATTTCTTTCTGGATGGTTTGACAAAATATTCAGCTCTATACTTATTTTTAAGAATTCTTTTTAAGGAAAATAACTCCCTTACTCCTATTTCTGTATCTTTATTTTTATAATTCTTATATTTAAACATTGGCTGAATATTTCAGATTAATGCCAAAACGGTAGCACCCTCACAACTCATGGGCAAAAAAAAAAAGAAAAATCCAGATGCTTGTGGCCTCCAGATGCATTCCATCCCGTGTGGGAAGACTGTCACCTTACTTCAAGGTTCCCAGAAGTCTCAAGTCATTCAGTGGGAACTCAAGTCCAAAGTCATCTCCATTTTACCTCCTCACAGAGGCTCAGTGCTATTATCTAAGCTGGGTGCCATGAGATCCTGAAAGTAATTCATTCTCTAGCACCATTCCTCTCTATCTTTAAACTTGTGAAACTAGAAAGTTAGCTATCCGTTTCAAAAGCAGGAAGGCAGGAAAGACATTCAGTTCAACTATTCAACTGCAAGCCAATTTAAAAAAAAGTAAGAGGGAGACAGGGTTGGGGGGAAAGGGAGAGGGAGAGGGAGAGGGAGAGGAGAGGGAGAGGGAGGGAGAGGGATAGGGAGACACAGACGCGCAGACAGAGATTCATTCAAAAATGAAAAAAAAATAAAAAGAGAGAATATAAAGAACACAATAACATAAAAACAAGCAGTGTTTAGTGACAAGTAATTCTGACATCTCAGCAGAATGAACCAAATCTTGAAAGCATCAAAGCTGGTCAGAACTCCCGTAGGTTTGCACCTCTAGTCTCTGAGGTCACTACTTACCCATTGGACTCATGTTTTCTTCTGTTTTGAAGACTAGCAAATATTCTCAGCTGATTGATTTTAAAAGTCTGTTTTCTGTCTATGAAATTCAGTCTATCAGCCTTCCTTCACCCTTTGTGTATCTTTCTGGCCAATGTGTTTATGATTTGTTTTGATTTTTTCTGGCATAGTATTCATAGAAAATTATTGGCTCTCAAGTGTGTGTCAGAGAAATACTTCATGTTGGACTAAATGCTCTTACGTATATCAACTTGTTAATTGTTGTTATTATTATAGCTCCCTTTCAGGATGTTTAAGAGGATCAACACGTCTAGCAGAATGCCTAATTTATTCACGGATAACTTCTGTGTGATTGGTTATCAATGCATTTAGTTATTTTCAAGACTACCAAAAGGACAAACGGCCACACTCATTGTTCTTTCAAAACTACACTTTTCTAGCATGTAGATTTTTAATTTTGAAACTATTTTTCAATATGTATACAATGGGACTCTAATTCTCTTTACTCTTCAATAGTTTTTTTTCCTTTGATCTATCTTTTACCCCAATAATTTACAAGAACAAGCACCACAACAAAAAAGCAACAACAGCAAGAACAAAAATAACAAAACAAACAAAAAATGTAAGCTTATGGATCATACTTTGGTGGTTTGAATGAGAAAGGTCCCCCACAACACATACATTTAAATGTTTGGTCCCCAGTTGGTAGAACTGTTTGGGAAGGATTAGGATATATAGACTTGGTAGAGAATTTAAGGTTTCAAAAGCCCAAACCATTCTCAATTACTTCTCTCTCTTCCTTGTGCTTGTGGATCATATGTAAGCTCTCAGCTACTACTCTAACATCATGCCTGCCTGCTCATTCCCATGCTTTATGTAATCATAACCATCTAATAACCCTTTGGAACTGTGATCCCTTAAATTAAATGCTCTGTTTTACACGTGGTCTTTGCAATGACATTTCTTTAGGGCATTTCAACAGGGAGGCAAAAAGGCCAGGCACCTTCAACATCTCACCTGACAATCTCTCAGGTACAGGTCTGTTATCACATGATTTATGAATGTGTTATTTTCCCCTCATTAATTTATTCCTTTCCGTAACTTATCCCTCACTCTTTTCTTAAAAGTGTACCAGCAAGGACTCTATAATGTTTGTTTCGGTTATCTCTTTATGACACTTAATTTTGTTCACCACCAGTATATTAAACATCTCTATGTTTCTCAAAGAAGCATTGGCAGATGTCTCGCAGGAGAGAAGATGGCAGACCACTGAATGTGAAGGTAAATGAAGAATCCACAAGCCTAGGTGATAAGTCAATTCTCTGGGGGAAGACATATAATCCAGCTACTCAGGAAGCTGAAGAAAGATCACAGTATCAAAACCTGCCTGGGCTACAAAGCAAGTTGAAGGACTCAGTGGGTAACAATGGGAGTCCATCTCTTAAAACAAACAAACAAACAAACAAACAAACAAACAAAACCAACAAGGGCTTACAAGATGACTCATCTGGTAAGCATGTGTGGCTCAGCCAGGAGAGGTGAGTTCACTCCTGAGGCCTATTTGGTTAAATGAGAGCAGCAGCTGCTACAAGTTGTTTTGTGACCTCCATAGAAAGATACATACATACATACATACATACATACATACATACATACATACACACACACACACACACACACACACACACACACACACACACACACACACACACACACACACACGCTTCAGTCAATCAAGCAGTCAACTAGCCAATCAAAAAGTAAACAGGAATCTAGATGGGATTAAGGATGTAAACTGGTTAACACTGGGAGTATATTCCTCTCTAAAGTCTCCAGAAGGGATAAAGATTCTCCAACACTTTGATCGCACATCAGTGGGACTGACTTCAATTATGTCAACTCTGCACATGTAAGATGATGGTTTCTGATTGTCACAGGACACCAAGATCATGGTAATTTGCCATTGTCACAGTAGCAAACCAGCATAAAGTTCGTTTTCCTTTTGTGTTATGCTTTAACAATTTTTTTTCTGACTGGTAGACAATGAAAGAGAAATTCTAGAAATTGATAACTAGCATTTACTATTCTTATATTATGTAAATTGGAGATAAAAAGGAGAAAAGAGAATAGTGACTTAGTGAAACAATTACATGGTATCAGAGAAGAGCCTACTTTCATCATAGCAATAAACATACATATTATTTAATTTAGCTATGATTCCATGGATTTATGTAAACCAGATCACCAATACACTTACTATATCACCTGATTTTGAGTATTAATAAAATATTTACATAATGTATTTAGCATTTATTAGATGCACAATAGGCACACAAAGTTCAGCCAAGTTACTTTTTTGGAATTAATTACTGCTTGAAATTACAATCTTGCTTCACATGAAGGATATAGCTAGACAGTATATAGTGCTGTAAGCAACAATAGCTGAGTGGAAAAAAAGACCAAATACAAATACATAGACCAGGTAACTAATTAACTATATTGGAGGTATATAAAATATTACCTGACCCATTTTAGTTGTTGAGGCTAGTAAATATGATATATTTCAACATCCAAAAGTGGGAGAAAGTATGGAACTTAGAAATGAAAAATATATTTAAAATGTCGTAAGTATTCATGCTAGTCCTGTGAAGTGGTATTAATAGATTCTTTTCTAACATCCATGAGCATGCTAGCCCATAGGTACTAGGTACGTTTTCAACACTAGGCAGTTTTACCTCCTTTTGAGTGAGATATGAGTCTAATAAGATATTTCTTGGTACCATTGACATGTTAGTCACACTTGTACTTTTACTTTTGTTCATGGTAGTTATTGTCCTGGTTCTTTGGTGGTGCAACTAAGTAGGACTGTTTAATTACTTTCCTCCCTTGTCAGCTTGCATAATACTTTGCAGCACCATAGAGGGCATAAGAGGCTTTTAAGTTGGAGTTATCCTTAATTGTTAGAGTCTTGTACCCTATGTGTAGAGCGTCTTTAGCAATAGAGACACAGCCTTAATGCTTGAGAGGAAACTAAAGGATACATACATAATCTATATTGTTGGAAGAGTCAGTTGTAATTATCTGACCAACCATTTAAAGGTAGCTTTCTCATGCTTGGTAACGGGGTTTTATATCCACATATAAGTGTAACTATCATTCCTCATCAAAGAAGCTTCTCTTTAGAGTGAATGAAGATCATTACAGAAAAATACAACCAAATAGAATGTAAAGATCAAAGGAATTTGGGACTGTCAGCTGCTGATACATCTACATCACAGATTTAAATGACTACGCACAACTTTGAAGCATATTCCAGACCTACTATTTCTTCATGTTGCTTACACACATAAATCAAAGATGTTTCATTACCAAGTAAACATATTCACCTGTTATGATTGGTGTGTGTTAGTCATGGATATATGAATTTGATACATTCTCTTTTGTGATTAATAAGGAATGAGAGTAAAGATTTATAAAATAACAAATACTTTACACTTCTTGATCCTAGGTATCACTACGTCATTCTGTTATATATTCCCCAACAAGTGTCCTTGGTTTTCCATGGTTACATGTGAATACGCCACTTTTTCTTTGGAAGCATTCCTTTTCAATGATTAATTATTTGTTCCCAAACTTTTTCAGAAATGTGCTTGAGTTTTTGAGATCATTGACCATAATAAAAGTATTTCACCCTGTGTGAAGAACTACAGTCATTAAAATCTTCATACGTCCAATTAAAACAAACTGGTTTTTAATGATGAATGAGTTATCAATTTTGCAGCATTTGTATTTTTAAATGAGTTTTAGATGAGCAGAACCCAGAATCACATATTTGGAAAGAGAATGTCTCAAAACCTGCTTTTGGTTGTTTTCAAGTCTGATGAAGAACCCTTCAGTTCATTTAATCCTCTCATCTGAAGCCACTTAGCACCAAATAAGAAAAATCAGAGGTAAGAGCTTATTTCAAATACAGGATGAATCATTAGCCTTTTTCATTTTAAATCAAACATGCCAAGAATATATCAAGAAAAAAAGATTTACTTTTGAAATGAGATAAAGAATGGAGTTGCATCTATGTATGAAGATCAGAGGCTGAGAACAGAAGAAGTAAACAACAAGCAGGAATTATGTCTTTAATAAAACATTTTTATAATCATTTTGATTATGGATGCTTTGTCTGCTTGCATATATATATTTACCACATGTGTGTTTTGCCTACAGAGACCAGAAGAGAGCATCAGATCCCTTGGAACTGAGCAATTGGTAAGCTGTAAGCTGTCATGTGGTTCAAACATTTGAAATCACAACACTGGGTAGATATACAGAAGGACCCCCTGCCTTTCCAAATGACAGACCTAGATTAATTCATAAACCTCAGGTCAATGGCATACATTCTCAAGGAACAAAGTGATTAGCTCCCAATGAACAAGACCTGGAGTTTTCCTTTACATACACACAAATGCACATAGACATGCATTAATCCACAAAAAGGAAGTAATTTTTCAATTGATATACTTAACTACCTTTCTTATTTTTACTGTTTGTAAGTCTTTTACTTCATATATTTGTCTAAAGTCTGAAAAAGACTTTTAAATCTATTATTTTTAGCTCTTTTCTTTTGGTCCTGGAAGGTGTCATCATTCTCTTGCTCTCTTTGTGGATGTTCAGTTCCTAAAGTCTCACAGGCCAGCTCATTCTCACAGAAGGCTTGAGTTGATCTCTGTTACATAGTCAACAGAACCAGAAGACTTTTTACTCTAATTTTTGGTGAAGCTAACCTGTCCTGATACTATCACCTACTGTTCACTTTCATTTTATCAGCATGTTCATGTAGAAAAAGCAATTTCTTTGGAAAGTATTATAAAGGCAGAATAAAATCACATACCTTTTTCAGACACCTTGTAACCTAAGGGAAATACTGTAGAACTATTATTGCAGTAAAAAATGGTGTACATTCTGGCCCAGCATGTTTCTAAATAAGTGTCTTCATGATCCGTGTTCCTCCCAAAAGAGCAAACAATGAAACAGCAGTCTCCTGTCTTTACAACAGCTCTCCAAGTTTATAAATGTTCCCCTAGGAGGAAGCAATCTTGGGTTATACTTGTGATTTAGTAAGAATCTTTCCCTGTTCAGAGACAGAGTTTGATAAATGATCAATTAAGGGTAAGTTCACATTGAACTTGATAGAAAGTTGACATGGGGAGAAGTACAAATGTAGATATGGGGAGGCATGTTTTGAAGTCCAGTAGATCTCAGTTAAAATCTTTGTTCCATACTGTCTGTGTTATGGTGATCATGTAACTGAACCCCCAAGATATTTCATGTTAACACGTCTCTAATGGGATTTTCTAGCCTGAGACAGAGTTTGTGAAATTCATAATTCTGTAAAGGAAAGCTCTTTCATTTATATACAAGTATAGGCCCTCCTTTTGGAGGATCTTCAACTTTTTTGTGCAGATTTTATTCTATGTCTTCAGCCTGCTTTCTCCCTATCTCTCCAAATTTCCCAAGGAAACTGTTTATATATTTTCTTCATTTTCCTAAATCTATTTTTTCCTGGATAACTTTTTATTTTATTACTTTTAGATTTTTACAATCCAGTCATTAACCTCCTTCTGGTCTGCCCTCCCACAGTTCCTCATCCTATTCTTCCTCCCCTGCTAATCAAGATGATCTCTAGAGAGAAAAGAGCTTGTCAGGCATTTGACTCTCAGCTACCTATCTTGACATATAAAGCATAACTGTGGTGTTTTAAAACTGTTTTTCCTACTCATGAACCAAATCTAAGAACACATCAAAGACATCATTCACCATGATCAAATAGGTTTCATCCCAGGGATGCACGAGTAGTTCAATATACAAAAATCAATCAAAGTAATCCACCATATAAAGAAACTGAAAGAAAAACACCAAATGATCATCTTACTAGAAGCTGAAAACACATTTGACAAAATCCAATACCCCTTCATGATAACAGTCTTGAAGACAGCAGGGATACAAGGGGCATACCTAAACAAAATAAAGTCAATATACGACAAACCAATAGCCAAAATAAAATTAAATAGAGAGAAACTGGAGGCATTTCCACTAAAATCAGGAAGAAGATAAGGCTGTCCACTATCCCAATATCTCTTCAATACAGTTCTTGAAGTTTTAGCTAGAGCAATCAGACAACTAAATGAGATCAAGGGGATATAAATTGGAAAAGAAAAAATCAAAGTATCACTATTTGCAGATATATGATAGTATACATACGTGACCCCAAAATTTCTACCAGATAATTCCTACTGCTAATAAACACTATCAGCAAAATAGCCGGATACAAAATTAACTCAAAAAAATCAATAATCCTTCTCTACACAAGTAATAAACAGGCTGAGAAAGAAGTTATGGAAACAACACCTTCCACACTAGCTACAAATAACATAAATACCTTGATGTAACTCTAACCAAGCACGTGAAAAACCTGTATGACAAGAACTTCTAGTCTCTGAAGAAAGAAATTGAGGAAGATATCAGAAGATGGAAAGATCTCCTTTGCTCATGGATCAGTAGTATTAACATAGTGAAAATGGCTGTCTTACTAAAAACAATTTACAGATTCAATGCAATCCTCATGAAAATTTCAACACAATTGGTCACAGTTATTGAAAGGACATTTTTCAACTTCATATGGAAAAACAAAAAACCCAGGATATTTAAAAGGATCCTGAACAATAAAAGAATTTCTGGAAGTATCACTATCTCTGACTTCAAGTTGTACACAGGGCAGTAGTAATAAAAATTGCATGGTATTGGTATAGCACGGTAGAGGTGGATCGATCAAATCTAATCGAAGACCCAGAAATAAACCCATAAACGTATGGACACTTTATTTTTGATAAAGAAGTCAAAACATACAATGGAAAATATAAAGAATTTTCAACAAATAGTGCTGCTCTAACTGGTTGTCTACAAGTATAAGAATATAAATAGTCCCATATTTATTACCTTGCACAAAACTAAAGTCCAAATGGATCAAAGACCTTAACATAAAACTAGACAAAACCAGATAGAACAGAAAATGGGGAACAGCCTTGAACTCATCAGTACAGGAGACAACTTTCTGAATAGAATACCAATGGCTCAGGCACCAAGGTAAAGGATTAATTAATGGTACATCATGGAAAAGAAAAGCTTCTGTAAGTCAAAAGATTCCATCATCAGGACATAACAACAGGCTACAGATTGGGAAGAGATCTTCACTAATCTGACATCTGACAAAGGGCTAATATCCAAAGTACATAAAGAACTCAAATAGTTAAACATTAACAATCCAAATAACCCAATTATAAAATGAATACAGAGCTCAACAGAGACTTCTCAACAAAAAAATCTCAAATGACCAAGAAGCACATAAAGAAATATTCAACATCCTAAGTCATCAGGGGAATGAAAATGACTCTGAGATTCTACCTTACACCCATCAGAATGGCTAAGATAAAACAAAACAAAACAAAAAACTCAAAGGATGGTACATGCTGGGGAGTTTGTGGAACAAGGAGAAGACTCCTCTACTGCTGGTGGAGTGCAAACTTGTACAACCACTCTGAAAATCAATTTGGTGGTTTCTCAGAAGATTAGCACTAGTTCTGCCTCAAGACTAAGCTATAGCACGTCTGGGTATATACTCAAAAGATGCTTCACCATCCTATCAGGACACTTGCTCATTATGTTCATAGCAGCTTTATTCATAGTAGGCAGAAACCGGAAAGAACCTAGATGTCTAGCAACTGAAGAACGGATCCAGAAAATATGGTTGATCTACACAATGGAATATTAAATTGCCATTAAAAAACAGGAACATCATGAGTTTCACAGGCAAATGGAAGGAATTAGAGTAAGGTAACCCAAATGCAAAAAAGATATGAATGGTATGTACTCTCTTCCAAATGGATATTAGCCATAATGTATAGGATAACTATGCTGCAATCAAAAGATCCAAAGAAGTCAAATAACATGGAGAGCACAAAGGAAGATGTTTCACTCTTTCTCAGAAGGGGAAAACAAATAAATATTGGAGGTTGATGGAAGGAGGGAACTTGGTGGAAGAGGCGATGGGTTGGGGAGCAGGGCAGGGGATCATATGTAGGGAGAGCAGGAAAGGAGGGGAATCTCAAAGATGTACCAGAGACCTGGGATGGGGAGAGGCCCGAGAAGGTCTAAAAGGTGACTCCTGGCCATGGGGCATATGGATCCTAAAGTGGCCACTTCCTATAGCCAGACAGGACTCCTCCAGTAGAAGGATAAGGACACCAACTGGCCCACAAAGTCTTAGGTCCAAAATGTGCCCTGCCTTCAAGATGTGCAGAAACAAAAATAAAGCAAAGTCTGAGTGAATGGTCAACCAATGACTTCCCCAAATTGAGACCCTTCCCCTGGGCAAGAACCAATCCCAGACACTATTGAGACTCTGTTAAGCTTAGAAACAGAAACCTAGCATTACTTTCCTGAGAGGCTTCACCCAACAGCCAATGAAAAGAGATGAAGACTCACACCCAAACAGTAGATGGAGCTCAGGGACTCTTACAGAAGAAGTGAGAAAAATTGAGGGAGCTGAAGAGGATGGGGACACACCACCGGAAGACCAGCAGACTCAACTAGCCTACACCTTTGAGGGCTCCCAAATACTGAACCACCAAACCAAAGATTGAGCACAGGCTGGACCTAGGTCCCCCACATATATGTAATAGATGAACAGTATGGTTTCCTTGAGGGTCCCCCAAACAACTGGAGCAGGGGTTGTCCCTGAGCCTGTTGCTACCTACCTGCCTGTGCATCGTGCATCGTCTAGTGGACAATTTGTCTAGCTTTAGTGGAAGAGGATGTGCTTAGTCTGGCAGCAACTTATGCAGGGTGTGCTGCGTGTGTGTGGGGAGGGGGTATGGGGTGTTGGGGGGTTGACACCCAGAGAGCCGTTTCTCTTTCTAAGTGGAATGGAGTTAGGACTCTCATGAGGGTGTACTGGGAGCAGAAGAGCTGATACTGGGTTGTAAAGTGAATAAGTAAATTTAATAAAAATATATTAAAGTCAAAACATAAAAAATGTTTTTCTTCTGTTTCCAAAAGAGTACATCTTATCTCAAACCTACTCATTACCCATATATTTAATTTTTTTCTTTCAACATAAAAAGATCTGCAACCATTACATCCAAAAAAGCAAAAAAAAAGCCATATAAAAGCAAGCAAAAATTTCTTAAACTTTTCCTTCTTTCTCTGATGAAGCCTACAACTTTCATTTCTGTTAAAAGGAGTGTCATAAAATAATTCCTTGTTTAAAGTATCTATCTTAAAGTTCAATTCTTGCATTGCACTTTGCCTTCCAATTTTTTTATCTTCTTGGAAGCATTATTACCAAAGTTAAGAGACACTTAGTACTGTCAAAACTCTCATTTTCAAAAATCGTCTTTGTTGAATGAATCTCAAACCCTTTATTACTGAATGCCTTTCAGATCTACTGTCGATGCTATGATTCAGCTATTTTATCCAAGTCCTATCCTCTGTCAAACCAAACTTTCTAATTAATAATGTGTATGCAATTTTGAACTTACAAAGAATGAAGAGAAAAATTATATTTGGTTCAGAATCTATGACGCTGTAGTTTGGTTGGTTCTTTTGTCTTCTGCTCATGTCAGATAGCACATTATGACAGGAATGTACAGTAAAGAATGCCATAAAGGCAATAAATAAGTGAAGGAAACACCTCTAATACTTGCCACTTGTCAATGGCTCCATGAACTCCCCTCTCCTAATAGCACTCGCCTCGTTGCCAGCCTTTTAGTGTATAGTCCTCTGGAGGACACTAAAGTTCTAAACTACATTTCCCCTTCTCACATTTTTTGCCTGCTCCTCTCTACCTATAAATTCCACTTTTTCATATGATTTAATCAAGCCACCTTGAAAATAATGTTTATTCCTATTCTGTCTATTCTACCATCATTAAAAATGAACAGCTCAACTATTCTTTCCCCACTTCCAGTGTGATTCTGTAGCCACTCACATGCAGAGTTAATTAAACACCTATTTCTTCTGTCCAGAAATTCAGTATAGTCTTATGCTGTGCTTAGTCATAGAAAGGGTGGATTTTTCAGATCTATGTTTAGGTTCCAGAAGCCTTTCAAGCTAAGGTTCTTAATCCTGAACCATTGTACATATGTATGTATAAACCTAGTTCAATCTGCAGGAGGATTGGCTAACACAAGGATTAAAATTCAGTAACCCATGCAAAAGTTCTCCAGAGCCAGGCAGCTGACAAAGCAGGCCTATGCTGTTGTGTAGAATAATGGGGGCTCTTGTTCCATAGAAATAGTTTCATTTGCTGGAAAACACACTTTCAAGCTACACTAGTGTTTTCTTGTTTTTCTCTGTTTTTTTTTCTCATTTCAGTTGTTCTTTGACCTGTTAGAAAATTAAAGTGTACATACATCTGTCTATCCAGGTAGACTCTTTAAAGGCCATGTGTCATATTGACAATCATGCCAAAAATCTTTGCATGCTCAATTTCTATGTTTACTTTTGTTTTGTTTAATAGTAAGAATGATTTTTATAGTACCCTATTTCTTAATTTTTCTTTTTTGTTACTTCAAAACATGAATTTGTGGATCATTTATCATCTGCTTATGTTCATGTTATTTTATTACAATATTACATACTGTTTAGTATGTCAACATACTAAACAAATGCTAATATCCTAGTGCAGCATGAGGACAATCTGTAACAATGCGTGCTGCCTCTTTGATTATCATCACTCTCTTTCTGTTCTAAAATCAGTCATTGGCCTTTTCTCCTAAAAACTTCGTGTTCAAATTTAAAGTATCTTCAATGTCTTGACTTATCTTTCTTATTTGAACATATCATTTCTACTTATTTTCCTTCACTAATGCCATGGTCATCTTTTTTTACTTTTGCTTTTTTCTTTCCCATTAATTCATCTACTTTCCTAAAATCACAACCAATATTATTCTTTTTTTTTTCAGATTTTGCCTGCTTAAGGAAAGAACAACCACAAATGGATATTTTGCTAATGTTTTAAAAATGTGTCTTCAATGAAAATATTTATCTTACATGATCCACAAGATCTGAGTTTCAACTTTTAGTGATGTTAGTCCTCTTGTGAATTTTCACGAATCGTATAATCTAAGTAGTAGTCTACAGCTACATAACTCAGAATTTATTGGCTCAACCATTTTGTGACTCTGCATTAAGGCTCACATTCAATCAGTAAAAGAAATGACATGACATCTCCAGGTTTGCTTATGCAGTCAGGATCATAAGAATTAAAGAGCCATATAGCATAATAATATACAATAGGAAGTGGGAGGACTACGTCTGGCTACAATGGTTCCTGTTGTCATTTTCTCTCAATCCTTTTGTATTTTTCAAATATTGAAGGTGGCACTGGACACTGTGCAGCTTGCACTTAGTTGTCCAACACACAGAAACACATTGAAAACTCACGTTATTGTTTCAATAGTATCCAGATAAATGGAGATGTACAATCAGCTATTTCTCATGCAATGCAGTACTGGGACATTAAGCACTCAAGCGGATGACTTGTATTCTGCATAATTTGTACAGTCCTGTGGAAGGTTGCTCAGAAGAACAAACATTCAATAGACTACTTTAGTGTTATTGTAACTTAAGATGTCTTGTGAATATTTGTTGTTGTAGCATCTTTTCAACAGAAGGAATTATATCTACGAGATTTGCATCCTAGTGGTTGAAGAAGAGATAACTCTACTCTCAATTACCAGGGCAGTATGGGGATTCCAGATGAAAAATTGCTGTCAGTCACCCTAATTCCTTTTAGCCGATGGGAATATCAACAAAGATCTTGCAGATTTGTGTTTCATTTTGCTCTGGAGAATAGAATAAGGTTGGCAATCCAGAGCAGATTCAGGAGAGAGTGGTTCTTACAAATACACAGCACTTGATGAAGGAAATTATTATAAATGAAGTTACTTATTCAAAGAATGCCATAGAGTAGTACAATATTTTTGAGGGAAACTACCTGTGTTTCACTGGCAGCTAAGTATGAAAAGAAAACCTTGCACTAAGCAGAATATATTAATAATTCTGAGGCAAAAGATAGTGAATTAAAATTAAGTTTATATATATAAGCATCAATATCAATAACTTTATTGTCATGAAAATAAATCAAATTCCAATTAGAGAGAGAATGATGAGAAATAAAGAGTTCATTATTTTTTTTCTTCACAGTTAGAAAAATCACGGGGATCAGTATTGATTTGTAGACAAAAAGTTTTATTTTCTTTCAAACATCATGCATTAACTCAAACTGTACTAAAATTACTCTGAAAGAAATGAACTGGGATACAGTGGTATTACTTTCAATTGAACAGTGAATCTAATGTCATCATATTAAGTTACATCTAAGTACAGAAAATAAGATTAAGTGATCTGTGATTTCAATGATAGTTAGACTTCCTACTATTGGAGTTTTTAAATGAAAATGTGGAGTAAGTGGCAGTACAACTTTGAGAGAATGTAGAAAATTTGTACAAACTATTGGAATATTTATGATAGGATATCAATTTTTTCAGTTCTTGCTTCTCTTACCTCTGATTTCTTTTCAATCTTCATTCTCCTTCCTTTACATCTTTTTACTCTGTTAACGAAATAATTTTTAACTAGCAAGAATCTTTTATTTTCCTTTTTATACATTTACACAACCTTTATGTTTTTTAGTTTTATGCAAAGAATGGGTTTCACTGATATTTTAAGAAAAAAAAAAACCTTACTGATTTTCCTTGCTCCTGTCTTTCCTCTCTCCTCCCCAAATGGAATTTTATGCAATAGTAAAGAAAAAGAAAACAGCAGAGAATGTATGGATCTGGGAAGAATTATAAGAAGTGAAGTGACCCAAATTCAGACAAAATTTTCATATTCTATCTTGTACATATCCACAAAGTTTCGTGTGTCTGTGTGTGTGGGGGTGTATGTATGTATTTACATATAAATGAGTGTGAGAGTCTGAATAGGTTGTGAGCCTAACTTGAAGACCTGAGATGGAAGCAAAAGTTATTGAATAAGATGTGTGGAGGGAAAGGGAGGAATATTGTCTGAAAATGGGAGAATCCAAGGGATGGAATCAAGAGTCTTTTAATGGGAAAATTTCTCCACACTCACATACAAGTTGGTGAATAAGAAGGGTTTGAGGCATATATATATATATATATATATATATATATATATATATATATTATTTTTTTATTTTTTATTTATTTTTGACTAATCATTCCATTCGTTTATATCTCAAATGATATTGCACTTCCTGGCTTCTCCTCCACAAGCCCCCCATCCCACAACCTCCCTCGCTTTTCCCCTATGAGATTTCTCCCCCACCTACCCACCTTATCCTGCCCTACCCCTCCAGCATCCCACTATGCTGGGGCATCAAACCTCCACAGGACCAAGGGCCTCCCCTCCCATTGATGTCGGACAAGGCCATTCCCTGCTACCTATGTATCTGGAGCCATGGATCCTTCCCTGTACACTCCTTGGTTGGCGGTCTAGGCCCTGGGAGCACTGGGCCATCTAGTCAGCTGATGTTGTTCTTCCTATGGGGTAGCAATCCCCCTCAGCTCTAGTCCTTCCATCTGCTTCCCCACCAGGGTGCTTGAGCTCAGTCTGATGGTTGGTTTCAAGCACTTGTATCTGTATTGGTCATTTGGTAAACCTCTGAAGGATCAGTCATACCAGGTTCCTGTCAGTAAGTACCTCTTGGCAAGGGCAACAGTGTCATGTTTAGTGTCTGCAGACAGGATGGATCCCCAGGTGGGGCCGACTTTGGATGGCCCTTATTGCTGTTAAAATGTGAAGCCTTAAGAAACCTCCAGAATTATACTGCAATACAGCAATTACTGTGCTTTTCAGATAGATCCGCACTGCTTCTTTTATTTATTATAAAATATTTTATTTTTATTTTTTTATTTTTAATAAAATATTTATATTTAAATATTTTTATGTCTTAATGTCTCTTATTGCTCTATACAAGAGCAATCATTGGAATTCAGGTAATTTATGGTCATTATAATGACAAAAATTAACACATTGCAAGATCTCTTTTAAAACCTTAATACTACTTCAAAACTAGACAAAGGATGAATGTGGCATTTGGGAAGAATTGTGGTGAATTAACAGGAAGATTTAGACCAGTCAAGTGATCTTTCTAAACCTAAAGCAGCATTTATTAGTTGGAAGTATAGTCTATGTTGAGTTGTGACCTGGATTCAAAAGAATATTTTGACTTACAGGGGTATAGTATTTATCTAGAGATAAGGAATACAATTGATAAAGAATAAGGCAGTGATCACAACAGGGAGGTACCATAATTCAAAAGCAGAACACCACAAATTAATCAATTTTAATGTAATGGCTTCATTATAGTGTCCTTTCTGGCCTAAATCTATCAACATACTATATTTGGTGATTATTTTGCCCAGAAATTTTATAACATATACATATATGATATGCTATTTGGAGTATATGCACATATATAGATAAATAAATACACATATATACACAGACATATAGTTTTTTAAATATTTCCTGCACATATTCTTTAAAAGTATAGAACATTCTTTGTAGTGTGTGTGTGTGTGTGTATGCACGCATGTGCATGTATCTGTACGTGTGTGTGTGTGTGTGTCTGTGTGTGTGTATGCACTCATGTGCATGTATCTGTATGTGTGTGTGTATGTGTGTGTACCTGTACATGTGGTTATATTTGCATATATATCTATATTCATGTGGATATCAACAGCGATAGCAAGTGTCTTTGTCAGTAATTCTCTATTGGAAAAGGGGTTCTAGTAATAGCAGTTCATAGGCAGTATTCAAAATGCTGTTCTTGGATGAAATAGTTTCTCTTCTAGTTTTCAGTAAGTTGAGAAGGAATTAATTCATCATGTACTTTCTTTTCTGTGCTAGTAGACCTGATACTTTGACAGTAAGTCCCTTGTTAAGACAATGAACACAATTTACAAGGTAGTTGATCACATATGCATAAACTCATGTTACAATGGATTTATTATTTTGACTTCAAACAGAATTTATTGTAACTTTGGTGAGGTAATGAAATACTCTCATTGTTCTGAAATGAGTTCACATATAAAATCCAGGTTACATCTGCAGGCCATTTAAATTCTTAAGAGTGAGTAGGTGCCAATACTGATGTTAAAGCAGGACACAAGTAATTAATGACATTGTTAAAATGCACCAGTTATTAAAGAAAGCAACTCTGTGGAAGTATTTATAGGCTCTGTTGATGAGTGTACTTCATATATTCCTGTTTAACGTCTGTGAAATTAACTAAGGTATTCTAAATTTGTCTTATAAAATTCATTCTTTCCAATATCTGTGATCAACAAGACATTCTTTTCTGTCAATCAAAATTGTTTCATTTTCTGTCCCTCAATTATTTTTCAAGTGTATTCTCATTTGAGAAAGGAAAATTGTTCTCATTTTAGTAAGCTATTTTATAAACAAACCCATGTCTGCATCCTTCAGAATAACTGGCTTTCTCAACACACCTAAGAGCTGATTTACACACTTTAATAATTTACAGAGAAGGCAGCATGGGGAACAAAGAAATTAAGAATAATGTTATGAATTGACTAACAGTTGAGTAAAAAATAATGCTTGCCTTAAATTTGTATACTATAGCAATCAGAAAGTATCTGAATACCTGAAGAGTTTTTAACCTATACTGTGATAAGAGATAAAAATATTCATTCAGGTTTGCATATCAAAATTATTTAAGATAGAAAAATGTTCTCAGTTGTCTTCAAATCAGAAGAAAAGGTGATAATTTTTCTACTGAATAATTGTCAGTTGCATGAAATTGAGAAATATGAGTTTTTATAGATGTCCATGAAAACTTAATACTCCTACAATCACAGGGCTGGGAATACTGATCGATAGCACACAGTGGCTTTAATCAGCATGCAGATTAATGAACAGGTCCATATCCATGAGGGAACACCAGAACAAAGACCAGTTGAGCATTTTAATTGCTGAGTTGCTGCTCAGTCTCTCTTCCCCATCAGTCTCCATCCATTACAAGCATTGATGCATAGCAGACATTAAATGGAAAACAATAACATAACTATTCATAAGTGTGAGGGTGTAAATGAACTCTTAGCTCTGGGAAACTCATGACTGTGATTTTGTTGTGGTGCAGACTGCCTAAAAGATCTGACACATAAATTGTCACTGTTGCCTGGACTTGACCTGCCTGTATTTAATAAATTAGGTATCATGGAGCTAATAACACTGGGAAAGTTTACCTGAACAATCTTCTGTCCAACAGTTTCATACTAGGTTTGACTCATCCCTTTAACAGAAAATTGCAGCCAAAGAAATTAGAAACCAGAACTATTTATTAGGTTACCTAAAATAATAACATCTGGTAAGGGCATAGTTTTCTCACAGTACGATTTGCCTTTGTTTACTGTAATACTGACAATTCAGTTATCACCTCACGTTTTTTAATCCCGTATCCTAGAAGATGATTTCTGTGAGGTCTGTAAGTATGTCTTTTGATGTAGACCACAACCACATCAGTAGCTAGAAACATGTCTTTTATGTTAATTCAAGATTGTATTAGATAGTTGATATAGTATCATCTAATCCTTATACATTACAGGTTAAGAAGGTCAAGCTTGGTGACTGTCGCAAGTCTGTTTTCTCATAAGGAGTGAACCTAAGTTAAGAAGCAGGATGCTATGATTTCAAATTGGGGCCACATCCTCTTCATTGGCTAGATGCTAACTGTAAAGTCTGGTATTGTTTCTTCCATCTGGTTCTCTCACTAACTGAAAAGCCCTTCACTATTGTACTGACTGTGCAAATAGTGTATCAAGCTCCCATTTCCTAGCCTATCTTGGTGAAAGTCATCTCTTTAACACTGCATCTAACCTTGCATCCCATTCTTGCCCCTTTGCTGGATGGAATTTTCGACAATTGCATGACCTCAATCTAAATGGCATCTACTTGGAAATTGGAGCATGCCAAAATGTCAGGTTTCTGGCAAGGTTATATCTGATTTGTACAAATGTTTACTTTTATAAGATTCCCATTATAAATCTTGCACAAGTATGGTATGTTGCCCCTCTAGAGAATAATACATTTCTTAGGCCTCCATTTGCTACATTAGATAATTTTTCAAGGTTTCAGGAAGGATTCATCTGCTTGTTTTACTTTTCTCTATTACTGTGTGATTAAACCCAGGACCCAGTACACAGTAGACAAGGGCTTTATCAGTAAGCTACATCCTCAGTCCCATTTGAATATACTATGATGTTCTGATATATTATACAAGTCATCTCTGAACACATCCCTTCATGACTTGATGAGAATGAATGTTTTTGCAACTTACCTCAATGGAAAGAGCTTCTAATTGCCTTGGTAAATTCTCCGAGTTAAAATATTGTTTACAGAAATTCCTACAGTAGCAATTGTCTAAATAAGATATATCTGGGGATACAGATCAATGGGAAAAATGTTCTTCATGTCCACATGATGTGTGTGTACACAAATACACACAAATGCATAGAACATAAATTGATTTTTTTTAAAAAAATCAGGGTATTTTTAGAAATATGATGCTGATTTTTAAATGATCTTGGCAATGATATTAGTAGACAGGAACTCCAGCTCAGGTTCTCTTAAACATTTTCTTGGGGATAGTAGGCGATCACTTTAACACTTAAAGTGATATCACTTAAAACTTAAAGTTTAATTTTTCCTGGAGTCATTCACCTTCTCAGTAAATTGCTTCTTTCCTTTAAGATCATGCGATTGGATGATGTTTCCTTGTCAATTTAGATGAATATTGGAGCATAGAAGAACTATTGTTTTTATAAGTTTTTGGTGCTCTCAGCCACTCTTTTTTGATATATTGGAAAACATATTTTCTGTTACTTTTATATAACCAGAGATGGGCACATAAAGAGTAATTTCAATCATGAAAGAAACCTGCCTTTCGGTAAATCCTTCCTTTTAAGCTGGATGTCTGGCTTCTTCAAATCGATCAAAGTATTAACATACTATGTTGCCTTCAATTGATGAGACCTGGAACTGTGGCCATCAACTCAAGAGTTACAACTCAGGGAGTTCTACTTTTAGACTACTGTCCCACTTGGATGTTTATTTATTTTTTTACTATCATATTTAACCTGAGTTTCTATCCTTGGCTGATTTGTAATATACCTTTCAATTATGAGACAGCTGTGAACGTAATTAATGTGCTGTTGACTCCCATCCTTTTACAGACCATTAATGAGGAGGTTAAAGCAGTATAGACTGGTTTTATCCTGTGTCTCTGGAGGACCTGTGGAGTAGCTTCTCCATGGCATATTTACTATTTTCATTACTTTGAGTTTGTGTTGCATGGCAATGAATGTGTTTAAGAGGGACAGTATCTGCGATACTAAGTAAATATTTCAATCTTACAAAAAAATCCAGTAGTTTTCAGTCCTTTTTTTTTTTTTTTTTTTTGTTTCCAGAGATCTATCACTCCTCTGGTAGGAATTTTAATTTGTGGTTCAGTGGCAGACATATTCTAGAATATGTCATTGACTTGGCTTGTGATGTGGGTAGACACAGTAGCCAGTGATATTATATCAAATCATCCATAAAACCCAACTGCATAAAAGGTAAGATGGACTGAGACAGTCATAGTGGACTGTGGGAGGACTCAAGAGACAGATCACAAGCATATCTAATAAGCAATGAACCGTTTAAGTTTATGCTATTATCAATCTGTTCTGTTGGCCGTACAACTTCTCTGTAAAATCAAGGGCTTATACTTTAGTACTTAAATGTTTGTGTAATCATACATATTACCAAATATATAAGTATTCACTCAAATTGTCAATGGAGGGGGTTAGAAATCTTATCAACAATATTCTTAAAGGAACAAACTAAAATACTGATTGAAATTATTGGATTCCCTGTTGTTTCGGGTTTTTGTGGGCTCCAGGCAGAGAAGAGGGAAGGAAAAAGGGAAGTAGGGCAGGTGTGGGAGGAGTCAGGGGAAGTGTATAGAGAGAGTCAGGAAATTGAACAGAGGTGTGTAGCAAGGGGGGATTTGGAACCGGGGGTAGCCACCAGAAAGTCCTAGATGCCAGAAAAGCAAGAGGCTCCCAGGACTGGAATGACCTTAACTGAAATATCCAACAAAGGGGAGAGAGAACTTGTAGAGACCATATCCAAAGATTATGCATAGCCCCCAGTTGAGGATAGGGTCACCTGCTCATCTCCAAAATTTTAACCCAGAATTGCTCCTGTCTAAAGAAAATACAGGGAAAGGAGTGGAGCAGAGACTGAAGGAAAAGCCATTCACAGACTGCCCTACCTGGGGATCTATCCCATATGCAGCTATCAAACCCAGAGATTATTGCTCATGCTAAGACATACTTGCTGACTGGAGCATGATATAGCTGTCTCCAGAGAGACTCTGCCAGAGCCTTATCAACACAAATGTGGATGCTTGTAGTCAACCATCAGACTAAGTGCAGGGACCCCAATGGAGGAGTTAGGGGAAGGACTGAAGGAGCTAAAGGGGTTTGCAGCCCCATAGGAAGAACAACAATATCAACCTACCAGACCCTCTCCCCCTACAGAGTTCCCAGGGACTAAACCACCAACCAAAGAATACACATGGAGGGACCCAGGGCTCCATCTGCATATGTAGCAGAGGATGAACTTATCTGGAATCCATGAGAGAAGAGGCCCTTGGTCCTGTGAAGCAGATTGCTAGGGTGATGAGGCGGGAGTGGGTAAGTGGGTGAGCAGCCTCATAGAAGTGGGGGGGGAGGAAGAGATAGGATAGGGGTTTTGCAGAGGGAAAACCAGGAAGAGGAATAACATTTGAAAGGTAAATAGATATAATAACCAATAAAATTTTTTAAAAAATTCGACAGCTTCATAAATTATTCCTTTTTGTAAACAATGGACAGTTTTAACTGTGGAGGATAACACCTGCAAAACCCTCAACTTAGAGCATAATTATATCCTTTTCTATTTGAATTGCTGGGCTACTAGTTAAATATACTCTAAGTTTCAACAAATGAGAGGTAGAGCCCAACAAATATTATAGAGTTGCAAAAACACTAATGGTCACTCAAACTCCAAGTAGAACAGTCTTCCAACATGTATTTGGCTTTTTCAGCCAATGAAAGGTTAGGGGTGTAACCTTGAGCAGACAAGGGAATGAAGGGAAGACTAGCCTAGAAAGCTTCTGTCTCAAGAGCATTTTAGTGCTACAGTGATCCCTGGATGGAAGGATTTCAAGAGAATACATATGGCCATTGTATTCCTGTCTTTTCAGTTTACTTTTCTTTCTTTTAGTTTCTAATAATTGCAGAGCTGATTCAAGTAAAAGACAGGAATTTCTTCTTATTCTGAAAAGTAGCTTAAAGGGGTTTATGAATCTGGGTAGTCTATAGTAAGTTATTAAAATTAGGTGGCTTGAAACAGTAGGAATGTACACTGTCTCATTTTGGGGGGCACAAATCTTGTACTGTTAAGGGTACTATCCCTCCAGAGGCTGACAAGAAGAATCTTTTTTGGCTTGATGTCAGATGTTCGTTAGATTGTTGTTGACAAGCTGCAACCCATCCTACTTCTTAATAAGATCTGTCCTCTCCTCTGGACATCTCTTCTTAAGATATTTCACAATGGATTAAATCCACCTTATTATCCAAGGTAACATCCTCCCCAAAGCCTCAATTGAATTATAGTCTCAAAGAATTCCTCCTATTTCCAGATAAGGCCACATCCACAAATGCCTGGACACACTTTTGTATCTTTTGAGGAATGTATGGTACTATGATAGAAAATACAAAAGTAAATGGGATGAAATAAGGCTATTTTTTTAATTGACGATAGATAAATAAAAATTGCCAGTATATTACTGTACCATATCATGTAAAGAACATCTTTCAAAAATCACTATGAAGTGACCAGTTTAAAGCAGAAAAATTGCTTCCTAAATAACGTAGTCATTTTGGGCTGCTCTGAGAGAATACCAAGGACTAGCCAACAAGCTTCCAGTTCTCAATGCTCAAGACAGACACTAAAGTTACGAAACCTGAGTGGCAGAATTTGTTGTGCAAATTGTAGAGAAACAGAATTTCCCCTTGCTTTGATCTCATTAAATTTTCCTGAGACATACCAAGAACATGTTTATCTCTTTCCTTTCTGTTAAGGTACTAATTCCAGTCATAACCTCACAGTGTAATTCCATTCCCCCACTCTCCAACTCCAAATACTATTTATTATGTTAGGATTAAGGCATCATTTGGGATGAAAGTCAACTTTTCAAAAAGTAAATTTAAATATCACTATCACTAATTGCCTCAAAAGTCCTTAAAAATCCAAATCTCTGCGCGACTTGTTAATGCCCTGCATAAAAATTGAGTTCATGTGTTGTATATTTATCTTCTTCGAAATTGACACATTCCATTCCGTAGTAAGGCTTGTAAAACTCGGGAAGTAAGCAAAACACCGAAGGCCTTATAAGTAAAGAAAATTTACAAGGCTTATGAAGCTCCTGAAATTTACAAAATTCACAAGGCCCCCTCCACAGTTATATGACCAGAAATCATTCCTGTGGGAGAAGAGACAAATCAGTTATCTCTCAACAAGTTATGTACAGAGCTCTAGGTATTCAGTTTTTGTGAGTGATCACCCTTGATGTTATAGATTCTTCAGAGAACTAGCTATATTTGAGTCACAAATATTCCGGTAAACAACTACAATAAACACAAATTAACTAAGCTAACCTTGTGTTATTGTTTCTTTTTTCTCTCATCAATATCTTACGTGGGATGATTTGTTTTTAATGTCTTTTCAGCAAAACTTAAAAATCCCCATAATACCAAGTTTTCTCTGTAGTTTAATCTTTCTTGAATGGAAAATGATATGAGCCAAGGTGACAACACTGTAGCACTGTAGCCCAAACCCAAGTGTGAGCATTTAGGGTAGACCGTCCTTCACAACTGCACTCACATGACAATATACATGTAAAATATTCATGCTCATTCTACCCATCACTCAAGTAAGACTTTTGCAAGATATTGAAAGCATTTTTATAAGCCTTTGACATTATTTCAGGCAGGGAGTAGGTATCTTTAGCCCTAATATGAGTTGGACTAAGTGACAAGGGAAGTATGATAAAATGTCAAACAATTAATAGAAAATATACCTATAATATCAAATCATACCATTGTGTACACCTTAATTTTAAAGGCAAGATGGTATCCTTATTTCATGTTTCAAAATGATATTGTACTACAAACATTGCCTTTTCCTGACACCTCGTTTAGGACAAATTCTTCTATCTCAATTCCCTTATTTATGAATGGGTTGTTTGTGAGGAACATCGCAGAAATTTAACATTCTGTAACTAATCTAAAGTAATTAACCTTTTATTATTTGTACCTTACACCTTGATAGAATTAGAGATGCTGTAGTCTATACATGTCTACGAGTAAGTTGGTGATAAAGCAAAACCTAAACTTCAAGTATGACAATTTCTAGTTTTAGCTTTAAATGTATAAAATTTTATTCTTTAATTGTTTCATACATGAATGCAATATGTGGTTGGCAATTACTAGAGAAACTCACCACTAGTAAAATTGAAGAAATGAGTATTTTCAAAGGGCTCAGCTCTACTTAGTATGCCTATATCATACACTCTACCCCTCAAGGGTCTTGGAGTATCACAGTAAAGGAGGTGGGAAGATTTGGAAAGCCAGAGGTCTGAAAAGGCTGCTGCAAAATAATATCCTCTAGACATGACAGGGATGGTGAACTCACAGCAGCCACGGTTACCAGTATAAGACCTGCTTAGATTTCTGTTAGGAAGTAAGAAGAAGAAAGCTGTAGAGGAATTTTAATCGTGCCATGGCTGTTCTGATCACATCCAAAGACCTTCTAGGTCTATGTGATCCAACAGAAATGCAGATATGCCATAAACATTTAATCCATCTGCCTAGAATATGGGCATGTCCTTAGTACTCACCTTTCATTCCAAACAATGCCATTTGAGAAATTAAGATATGAACCCCAAGCCTCAAGTGGCAGACAAAGTGACAAATCAGAGAAAGCTTTGACAGAAAGATTTGATAGAAAATGCCCAACACTCGTGAGAGCAGACAGGAAAGGGTGACTATTTGAGAGCAGTGCTGAGTCAGTTGAGTTCAGTGCAGTGAAGTTGAAGCTGTTCAGTCCCTGCAATTAATGCGGTGCAGTTAAGGTGAGTTTGTACCTGGGTTCTGTTCAGTTTGCGTATTTTGTGCAGTGCAGGTCAACAGAGGCAGTTGAAGCCAGAGCATTAGAATGAACTAGAAGATTAGAACAAATTGCCAGATATAGTTTCAGGTCAAGCAGAGCAATTCAGTGAGAAGATGAAAGAAGTCAGTTTGTAACAGTCAGCTTAGAGAGGAGTTTGGGCCCAAACAGCTGAGTTGAAGTAGCTAGTCAGAGTTCAGTAAAAACCAGAAAGGGTGAGTTTATTCAGCAGTAAGCTTCTGAGATGACAATTATATAAGGAAAATAAAAGTTACTTTTATAGACACAAAACACAGTATTTCCTCCTTCAAGGAGGATATAATTTTGATTTTTCAGATCTCATAAAGAGATTTGGAGGATCAAAAATTTTACAGTAGGGTGAATCAAAAATTAGTCTGACTTGGAGAAAGTTGAATTGTCAATTTTGCTATATGGTAATGATGGGATGATCATATCATGCTCGATGAGATTTCTCTGTCCATATGAGAAATTCTAAGGCTCTTTCAATTGGCCAAGGATATCTGGTGGTTTTGTGATATCTTTGTAGATGTTCTTGTTGTACTATATTTTCCTTCCTCCCAGCTTATACTCTTTGCTATCTATTTCTTTCTTGTAGTTTGATGGCTTTGACATCCTAATATTTGTTAGTCTATGAAAAACTGAATTTTATTTCTAGGAGGCTCTTTTCACCAGAATAATGTTTTTCTCAAAGAGCATTTCATCATCCCACACAGGTCTTCCATGTACAACTCTCTCATATGCTGCACCATTGTTATCAATTTACTTATGTTTGTCTTCAAAGTACTTACACTAACTGGACTATGCTAGTCTGTGCCCATGTGTCTGTCCTTTCCACCTTTCTATGAATTGTGTAAGAACGGAATATTTGCTGTGACATCACTAAAGGCACATAGATATGAATACTTTCAGTGCTGAATATATTCCAGGTTCCAAATGACTGGTGAAAAAATAAATGAAATAAACTTAATAGCTTTAGTATTTAATAACCTATGCAATTTATTGCTAATGTTTTGTGTGGGTTTTATTTACCCCTGAAATGGAAACTTCTGGTTTCTTTGGAAAGTTAGTTATGCCAAATGATGTTTTGCTGTGGCATACAGGTGAAAGGATGTTTTGCTAAATCAAACAAGTGAAAGGCTGCTTGCCTGAAACAGACACAGGTGAAAAAATGTTTTGAAATAGCAGACACATGAAAGAATGCTTGATGAAGGAATATAAATATGACCCCACAGACAGTAGGAGATGAGCACTGAGCATTGGTTTGGTTTGCTCTGCCTCGCTATTCTTCTCTAAAGACACGCATGAGCACTGTTGAGCTCAGCTTGTAATGCTGCCATTGCAAGAAACTCACCCAAGAACTGCTTGTGAGATCATGCAGCAGCTTGTGATCTCTGCGACCTCGCCTTAGGCTGGTAGTTTCTTCAAGTTTGAACTACAGAAACCTGGTGTCTGCTTGCTGCAAGGACTTGACTGTAGCTTCTTGTTCATGCCTGGTGTCTGTCTAACCTAGAGGACTGGTCTGCAGCTGCTGAATTGTATCTGGTATTTGCTGTGGGACTGAACTGATACCAAAGAAGATCAAGCT
This sequence comes from Rattus rattus, assembly GCF_011064425.1. Taxonomy (NCBI): domain Eukaryota; kingdom Metazoa; phylum Chordata; class Mammalia; order Rodentia; family Muridae; genus Rattus; species Rattus rattus. Next base: position 192,404,944 of record NC_046154.1, on the reverse strand, counting down.
CACCCTCGAAGAACTATTGGTGAACAGGTCCACTTCCTCCATATCATAATAACTTTTCCGCTACTTCTGCTGGATGGTAGACTAGAGAGGTTGAACCTTCATTAAAATTAGGTTGCACAAAATTTATGCCTACATACTCCTTACTTTTACTTTCTTTCCAAAGGTTGGTTAATATATATGTGGAAAATTTTTTTTCTTCTCTGTTCTATTTGATTTTTATAACATTAAGATATGAACCCCAAGTAGAAAGGCAGCAGAATAGCATGACTTACAAAAATAAAGTCAACCACCACTGTCCCAATCCTGCTATATTTCCTTTGTGCATGTATTTTTGATTCTCTGAGAAAACAGCATACTAGCTTGTTAAAAATAAATATGAAATCTTTTGAGTAAAAAAGCAGTTAAAAATCAGGTTGTGAATGTGGTGGTGTACACTGTGTTTGTCTGCTCTATGTAAATAGGATTTAGTGCAATTAGGTTTTCAAACAGTGGAGTCTCCCTAAGGTATCTAAATATAAACTGCACCATTTCCTGAATTCTTAATTCCTAAGAATAACTCAGTAATACCCACAGTATTTGCACTCTCTAATCTTCTGTGTGCTAGATATTTTGCCATCAATGATACAGCAAGAGAAAATACTTTACTTCCAGACATGTTTCCACATTTACAAAATGTATTGCCTGCAATTCCATTTTCCTTCCTTTGCTCAGGGCTGATGAATTTTCAGAATAAAGATATTTGTTTTAAGGGGAAAATTCAGAATATACCAGTAGGGCAGGGATAGCATCTTGCTTTTTCATAATTTATCTGGAGGACTGACATAAAGGAGGCTTTAATGCACATGTAATAAATAAATGAGTATGTGTATACCATCAAAGAGAATAAAATTTCAATTTAAAGTTAAAAACAACCATTTTTAACATGTTGATAGTTCTTATCTCCCTTTTTCTTTTAATCATATATTATTACTTTTACTTATTCTAAGGTTTTATTGTTCTCTCTGTTTCAAATTTGTGAAGCAAGGTTATACTTCAATCAAATGCTCCCTTTTCTGCCTCTATTCATATTTTTATGTGGTTATAATTTGGTTTTCTGTACCCTCTAATCCTTTAAAAGTATCAAGTTTCAATTAGGTCGCCGGATACATTTATGTCTTCAAATAGGTATGCCTGTTGGTTTTGTTGTATAGAAATGCTTTATTTTTCATTTATGTTATTTGAATGATTATAAATAGATGACTTAATAGATGTATTAGCTCCTCAGTTGTTGCCTTCAGGCATTCAATGTGAAGCTTTTTTACCTCTTGCCTGTGGGATGAAAAAGCCCCATTTCCTGCTTAATTTTACTATAACTTCCACATAATCTTCAGAGGGAGTACCTTTGGCTCTGAAACTTGTATCATGAATGATTAGTATACCATTGTGTCAGATATTTTAGAAAATGACAATGATCTCTGATTTCAAGTGTTTCCCCAGGCGTGTAAAAAGCAATTAAAAACCTCATAGTTGAATGATCTAACATAGCTTGCATTTCACTGTGAAAGCTGTATTCTCAGGAAATATAGAAATTTCAGCCTAATGTGTATTTGTAAATGCTGGCAACATAAATTGTAAAAACAAGCTCGTAAGGCATTCCTGATAGAACATCCTTTAAAAATCTATGTTCACTAAGGTTGGCAAGATGATTTAGCAGATAAAGCCATACAATAGGCTTCCTTTGAGCCCACACAGTGCAGAAAAACTGACTTCCACAAGTTGGCCTCTGACATCTATAAATTCTGTAGAATATATTCACACATACCATATCACACCCACACATTCACAAAGTAAATTAGTTTAAAAATATTTATGGTCATAACATGTGTGTTTGACTTTTAAAGACCTCCTATAACTGCCTGTCTAGTACTCTATTAGGAACAGTAACTGAGGTTTGTTGAGGTTTTGTCTTTTTACTATGCCTTATAATCCTAAATACTGGCCCCCAAGGCCTGGTTGTCCCAGGGACAAGAGAAGCCAAACATATGGAAAGTGTTGCTATGTGACCTTGCTCCTTAATTTAAAATGATTGGTTGAATACATAAGGTAGGAATCCTAAGCATATGACTATGAAGGCTGGCCAATTGAAGTGAAGGGCTGCCCAGATGGAATATGGCAGTTATAACTAAGGGTTATTGGCAGGGAAGTAGACATAATAGCTTGAGGTAGATATCTGCCCAGCTCTAGTGCTAATTAAGGCATCTACTTTATCTATCTTTATCTATCTATCTATCTATCTATCTATCTATCTATCTATCTATCTATCTAATGTTTTGTGTCTTTTATCTGGGAACTGAATAATCAAAGGCAGGTTAGAAACCCCAGCTGAGGTTGAATATTTACTACAACAGTTGTTGATGAATTATGTGGTCCTTTTCTATTATGAGTGATATTACCAAAGTAGATGACTGGTATGAGACTATGGGATTCTCCAAGTATTTACAAGCCCTCTGGTATTTGTGTTTTCTACAATGATGTTCAGAGACAAAGACTGCAGAAGAATATATAAGGCAGAGAACATGTTTGGTTATACTCCTTTGCTCATACTTGCTTTTATTTATTATCATAACAAATCATTCAAAAACATGATGGCAAACTAAAATGTTACCAAGTATATCCTATTGCTTTGAAGAATGAAAATCCAAGTAATGTCTAACTCAGGAGTCCTCCAAGGTCTTTCCATGCTGAAGTCAGGATACTGATTCCAATTGTCATCACATGGTTTGATGGTCAGAGCTGTTTATAATGTCACTTGCAAGGTTGCTGTAGATCCTAAATCATCTCTTGCTATTAAGCCAAGATTTCAGTTTCTTGTCATATAGGTCTTTTCACGGGGGCACATGCTTCCTGTAGACCCTTTCTCAAGGGATTTAAGACACAGGATGTGGGTAAAACAAGGAAAAACTCAGACTTCCTTCAACCTTGTAACTTTTGTTAGATTCCTGTTGCTCTATTTTAATCATTATAGCTATTAAAGTCAACCCCAGCTTATGAGTAAGGGGCTTTCCAGAACCCATGACTGCAAGGAGGACACCAATAAGTGGTATTTTAGTTGATGCTACTATAGCCTGTCTTTTAGTTACCAACAATTCATAAGTTTACAATATTCAAAAGATACCCAGGCTCTCCTGACATGCTCTGAAGTATTATTGTTTTCTAATATCACCACAAAGCTCTCTATATAAATCAGATTGAGGAAGAGAGCAAGATTCTGAAATATAGTTTCATAAGTTTAGTTCCTCAGATGGATTTTTCTTGTATCTGTAAATCTTTAGATTGGTAAAGCTAGAGAGAACAGTTTCCTATTTGTCTCCCCTCATATGTACGGCCACATATTACATGGTAGCTTCTGTCCCCCTAATAAAAGGTAAGGATGGAGGTGGAGAGATATAGCTGGGTTCTCAGATAGTTCAATGTCCAATTTTCTGAGAAACCTCCAGACTGATTTTCACAATGGTTGTACCAGCCTGCAATCCCACCAACAATGGAGGAATGTTCCTCTTTCTCCACATCCTTACCAGCATCTGCTGTCGCTGGAGTTTTTGATCTTAGCCATTCTCACTGGTGTGAGGTGGAATCTCAGGATTGTTTTGATTTGCATTTCCCTTATGACTAAAGATGTTGAACATTTCTTTAGGTGTTTCTCAGCCATTCAGCATTCCTCAGCTGTGAATTCTTTGTTTAGCTCTGAACCCCATGTTTTAAATAGGGTTATTTGTCTCCCTGAAATCTAACTTCGTGAGTACTTTGTATATTTTGGATATAAGCCCTCTATCTGTTGTAGCATTGGTAAAGATCTTTTCCCAATCTGTTGGTTGCTGTTTTGTTCTAACAAGAGTGCCTTTGCCTTACAGAAGCTTTGTAGTTTTATGAGATCCCACTCATCAATTCTTGATCTTAGAGAAGAGCCATTGTTGTTTTGTTCAGGAAATTTTCCCCAGTGCCCATGTGTTTGAGATTCTTCCCCACTTTTTCTTCCATTAGTTTGAGTGTATCTGGCTTGATGTGGTGGTCCTTGATCCACTTGGACTTAAGCTTTGTACAGGATGGTAAGAATGGATCAATCTGCATTCTTCTATATGCTGACCTCCAGTTGAACCAGCACCATTTGCTGAAAATGCTATCTTTTTTCCATTGGATGGTTTTGGCTCCTTTGTCAAAAATCAAGTGACCATAGGTGTGTGGTTCATTTCTGTGTCTTCAATTCTATTCCACTGGTCTATCTGTCTGTCTCTGTACCAATACCATACAGTTTTTATCACTATTCTCTGTAATACTCCTTGGATTCAGGGATAGTGATTCCCCTGGAAGGCCTTTTATTGTTGAGGATAATTTTAGCTATCCTGGGTTTTTTGTTATTCCAGATGAAGTTGCAAATTGTTCTGTATAATTCTCTGAAGAATTGGATTGGTATTTTGATGGGGATTGCATTGAATCTGTAGATAGCTTTTGGTAAGATGGCCATTTTTACTATATTAATCCTGCCAATCCATGAGCATGGGAGATCTTTCCACCTTCTGAGATCTTCTTCAATTTCTTTCTTCAAAGGCTTGAAGTTCTTATCATACAGATCTTTTATTTTCTTGGTTAAAGTCACACCGAGGTATTTTATATTATTTGGGACTATTATGAAGGGTGTTGTTTCCCTAATTTCTTTCTCGGCTTGTTTCTCTTTTGTGTAGAGGAAGGCTACAGATTTATTTGAATTAATTTTATACCCAGCCTCTTTGCTGAAGGTGTTTATCAGGTTTAGTAGTTCTCTGGTCTGCAAATAGTGATATTTTGACTTCTTCCTTTCTAATCTGTATCCCTTTGATCTCCTTTTGTTTTCTGATTGCTCTGGCTAGGACTTCGAGAACTATATTGAATAAGTTGGGCGAGAGTGGGCCGCTTGTCTAGTCCCTGATTTTAGTGGGATTGCTTCAATTTTCTCTCCATTTAGTTTAATGTTAGCTACTGGTTTGCTGTATATGGCTTTTACTATGTTTAGTTATGGGCCTTGAATTCCTGTTCTTTCCAGGACTTCTATCATGAAGGGGTATTGAATTTTGTCAAATGCTTCCTCAGCAGCTAATGAAATGATCATGTGGTTTTTATCTTTAGTTTGTTTATATAGTGGATTATGTTGATGGTTTTCCATATATTAAACAATCACTGTATACCTGGGATGAAGTCTACTTGATTATGATAGATGATTGTTTTGATGTGTTCTTGGATTCAGTTTGCAAGAATTTTATTGAGTATTTTTGTGTTGATATTTATAAGGGAAATTGGTCTGACATTCTCTTTCTTTTTTGGATCTTTGTGTGGTTTAGGTATAAAAGTAATTGTGGCTTCATAGAAGGAATTCAGTAGCGCTCCATCTGTTTCAATTTTGTGGAATAGTTTGGATAGTATTGGTATGAGGTCTTCTATGAAGGTTTGATAGAATTCTGAACTGAACCCATTAGGACTTGGGCTCTTTTTGGTTGGGAGACTTTTAATGACTTCTTCTATATCTTTAGGAGTTATGGGGTTGTTTAAATGGTTTATCTGTTCCTGATTTAACTTTGGTACCTGGTATCTGTCTAGGAAATTGTCCATTTCCTCCAGATTTTCAAGTTTTGTTGAATATAGGCTTTTGTAGTAGGATCTGAGGATTTTTTTTAATTTCCTGTGATATGTTGTTATATCTCCCTTTTCATTTCTGATTTTGTTAATTTTGACACACTCTCTGTGACCTCTGGTTAGTCTGGCTAAGGTTTTATCTATCTTGTTGAATTTCTCAAAGAACAAGCTTTTGGTTCCATTGAATCTTTGTTTAGTCCTTTTTGTTTCTACTTGGTTGATTTCAGCTCTGAGTTTGAATATTTCCTGCCTTCTACTCCTTCTGGGTATATTTGCTTCTTTTTGTTCTAGAGCTTTTAGGTGTGCTCTCAAGCTGCTGACATATGCTTTCTCCTGTTTCTTTCTGCAGGCATTTAGAACTATGAGTTTTCCTCTTAATACAGCTTTCATTGTGTTCCATAAATTTGGGTATGTTGTACCTTCATTTTCATTAAATTCTAAGAAGTCTTTAATTTCTTTCTTTATTTCTTCCCTGACCAGGTTATCATTGAGTAGAGCATTGTTCAACTTCCATGTATATATGCGCGTTCTTCCCTTATTGTTATTGAAGACCAGCTTTAACCTGTAGTGGTCTGATAGGATGCATGGGATTATTTCTATCTTTCAGTATCTGTTGAGGCCTATGTTGTACTCGATTATATAGTCAATTTTGGAGAAAGTACCATGAGGTGGTAAGAAGAATGTATATCCTTTTGTTTTAGGATAGAATATTCTATAAATATCTGTTAAGTCCATTCAGTTCATCACTTCTGTATATCTGTCTATGTTTCTGTTTAATTTCTGTTTCCATGATCTATCCATTGATGAGAGTGGCATGTGGAAATCTCCTAATAATATTGTATGAGGTGCAATGTGTGCTTTGATCTTTATTAAGGTTTCTTTTATGTATGTAGGTGCCCTTGTATTTGGAGCATAGATATTTAGGACTGAGAGTTCATCTTGATGGATCTTTCCTTTGATGAATATGAAGTGTCCTTCCTTATCTTTTTTGATGACTTTTGGTTGAAAATCGATTTTATTAGAAATTAGAATGGCTACTCCAGCTTGCTTCTTCAGATCATTTGCTTGGAAAGTGGTTTTCCAGCCTTTTACTCTGAGGTAGTGTCTGTCTTTGTCTCTGAGATGAGTTTCCTGTAGGCAGCAAAATGCTGTGTCCTCACTACATATCCAGTTTGTTAATCTGTGTTTTTTTAATATGTAGAAAGATATTACATAAATTTGGTTTTGTCATGGAGTGTTTTGGTCTCCCCATCTTTGTTAATTGAGAGTTTTGCTGGAAATAGTAACCTGGGCTGGCATTTGTGTTCTCTTGGTGTCTGTGTGACATCTGTCCAGGATCTTCTGGCTTTTATAGTCTCTGGTGAGAAGTCTGGTTCATTCTGATAGGTCTGCCTTTATATGTTACTTGACCTTTTTCCCTTACTGCTTTTAATATTCTTTCTTTGTTTTGTGCATTTAGTGTTTCGACTTTTATGTGACAGGAGGAGTTTCTTTTCTGGTCCAATCTATTTGGAGTTCTGTAGGCTTCTTGTATGTTTATGGGCATCTCTTTCTTTAGGTTAGGGAAGTTTTCTTCTATGATTTTGTTGAAGATATTTACTGGCCCTTTGAGCTGGGAGTCTTCACTCTCTTCTATACCTATTATCCTTAAGTTTGATCTTCTCATTGAGTCCTGGATTTCCTGTATGTTTTGAACCAGTAGAGTTTTCTGTTTTACATTATCTTTGACAGTTGTGTCAATGATTTCTGTGGAATCTTCTGCTCCTGAGATTCTCTCTTCTATCTCTTGTATTCTGTTGGTGATGCTTGTATCTACGGCTCCTTGTCTCTTCCTTTGGTTCTCTACATTCAGGGTTGTCTCCCTTTGTGTTTTCTTTATTGTTTATATTTCCATTTTGAATTCCTTCACCTGTTTGATTGTGTTTTCTTATAATTCTTTCAGGGATTTTTGTGTTTCCTCTCTAAGGACTTCTACTTGTTTACTTGTGTTTTCCTGCAGTTCTCTAAGTGAGTTCTTTATGTCTTTCTTAAAGTCCTCCATCATTATGATCAAATGTGATTTTAAATCTAGATATTGCTTTTCTGGCGAGTTAGATATTCAGTGTTTGCTTGGTGGGAGAATTGGGCTCTGATGATGCCATGTAGTCTTTGTTTCTGTTGCTTGGGTTCCTGTGCTTGCCTCTTGCCATCAGGTTGTCTCTGGTATTACCTTGTTCTGCTATTTCTGACAGTGCCTAGACCGTCCTATAGGCCTGTGTGTCAGGAGTGCTGTAGACCTGTTTTCCTGTTTTCTTTCAGCCAGTTATGGGAACAGAGTGTTCTGCTTTCGGGCGTGTAGTCTTTCCTGTCTAATGGTCTTCAGCTGTTCCTGTGGGCATGTGTCCTGAGTCCACCAGGCAGGTCGCTTGGAGCAGAAAAGTTGGTCTTATCTGTGGTCCCGTGGCTGAAGTTGCTCATGGGGGGCTGCTTTTAAGCTCTCTGTAAGGGTGGCAACCAGGAGGGCCTGTGCCACCTTTTCCTGGGGCCCCTGTGCACTAGGATCCCTGATGGCATTAGGTGTTTTCCTCTGGAGTCAGAAATGTGGGCAGAGTGTAGTCTCTTCTGGCTTCCCAGGCATGTCTGCCCCTCTGAAGGTCTAGCTCCCCCTCCAACAGGATTTGGGTTTAGGGAGCTGTTTGACTGGGTCCGTTCAGATCAGGGCACAGTCTGGACCACAGGGTTCCTGCAGCTTGACTGCCCCTATCCTCCTGTGCCCTGAGGCCCTATACAGTTTCCTCTTGGGCCAGGGATATGGGCAAAGGTGGGTAGAAGTGGGGGTCTCTCCTGCCCTGAAGTCTCAGGATTGCCCACACATCTGGGTGATGTGCTCTCTCCACTTGCTTATTTTTTAATTTATGAAAACTGAGTAACTAAATCCATCCTGCAATATACACAAGAAGAGGATGATAAAGATCACATATTCTGAGAGATAGGCATCATCAGGGGCTGAGTCCCTGAAGACAATTTACTCTCCCTTCTTCAGCAACCAACAACGCCAATAGATTCTCTGCTGTGGATGAATACCTAATCATGCTGGTATGCTCTGTATGACCTGATGTTGTAAAGTTTGTGCATTTTCATTTCATACCCACTGTGAGTTTTTGTATGATATGGTTCTGTCCGGCCCAGAAAATAATGTTTCACTGCAGATGTCCACAACTTTGTCTTTCTTCATGTACTTTAAAAACGATGCCTGAGAACCTAGCGTAACTGTCCTCTGAGAGGCTCCATCCATCAGCCAATGGAAAGAGATGCAAAGACTCACATCTATACATTTATGGAACTTGAGGAGTCTTATGGAAAAGTTGGGAGAAAAATGGGGGACCTGAAGAGAACAGGGATTCCACAGGAAGAACAACAGTGTCAACTAACCTGGACCTTTAGCAGCCACTAGAGACTGAACTACCAACAAAGGAGCAAACACAGGCTGGACCTAGGCCCCTGCATATATGTAGCAGATGAGCAACTTGGTTTTCATGAGGGTCACCCAAACAGCTAGAGCAGGGCCTTTCCCTGAGCCTGTTGCCTGCCTGCCTGCCTTCTTACCTGTGAATTCTGTGCCCATAAATGAACAGCCTTGTCTGGCCTCACTGGGAGAGGATGCATATACCTAGTACCACAGAGAGTATAAGTGTGTGCGTGGGAGTGTGGTTGACACCCAGATGGGGAAATTGTTGTGAGGGAGTTCTGAGAGGAGAGGAAGGGCTGATATTAAGTTGCAAAAGGAATACATTAATAAATTTAATAAAAAGAAAGGTAAAACTACATTTTAAAAAGATGCCTGAATGCTGTAGGTGACAGGTGTGATCTATATGTACTATTTAAAGATGAGTATTCTGAGCATATTGCAGTCTCTTCTTCTGTGTATTCGGCCAATCGTGGGTTCCCTCTATTAGCTGATATTTGAAACAAACAAACAAAAACAGCCAAAAAAAACCCACCCAACTTCTTTTGCTAGTGTACAAACATAAACACTTAGTTCATTAATGAATGCCCATTTAGCAAAGTAATAATACTAGTTACTAGGTTATTCTTTAGTGCTTAAGACCTTGATAGCAAAGGAAGTTTGGCTAAGTTAACATTATCATAAGTTCCATCTTATACACTTGCCTTTAAATCCAATAATAAAATAGTCGACACCTCCCATGACTTTTGTGCCATTGTTACACCAATGGGCACCACCCAGTCAACGTAGGAACAAGGTTCACAGTTCAGGAAAATTGTGAAATACCTCTCTACGCTTCTTGTACTATGAAGCCTCGCCACAGGTTTTCAGCTTCCCTATGACTCCTGGATGTGGTGTCTTCTGCAACAGAGTCTTATCTGCTTCTAGAGAGTCACCCAGAGAAGTGGCAAAAGCCTGTAATGTTAAAGAGACGTCTATGGGACCCAATTGACTAGCTGTAAAAGAAGTAACCCATACCTGAAACCTTTTATTTGGTAGCTTATAGCGAGGTAACATCCACATTCTAAGGTAAATAAATTCCTTTTAAATATACATTCTTTATATTCTAGGATGCTCTTACTGTAATAGGTTTTAATATGGCTTTTTCAAAGGTCTTTGGTATTAGTTATCCCTCTACATATTTTCTCCTCTATGCTGTCCTCCCAAACCCCACTCAACTTAGCCCTCTCCTTTCAATTGTTCCCCTTACTTTCTTCATAGCACACATGCTCCACATTTATTACCTTGAAATCTTCTCTTTATGTACTACTACTAATTTCCTGAATTCTTTGGGTTCTCGAATATAACATATGCATATCTAAATATTGAAATCAAGCAGCAAGCTATGAAAGAGAACATGCAGGAGTTTGTGTCTGGGTACATGTTACCTCACTCAGGATGGTGTCTTCAGCTTCAATCATTTTCCTCTGAATTTTATTATTCTAGCTTTCTTTGTTTTTCTTTTCAATTTTATTAGGTATATTATAAATTTATATTTCAAATATTATTTCCTTTACCCTTACTCTCATCACTCCTTCTCCCCTGCTTCTATGAAGATGCTCCCACTCCTACCCACTGACATCCCTCAACACCCTGGCATCCCCTACACTGAGGAAATGAACATTAACAGGATCCAGGAGCTCTGGGGGGGGATCTGGTTGGTTGATATTGCTGTTCTTCCTGTGGGGTTACAAACCCCTTTAACTCCTTCAGTCCTTTTTCTAATTCCTCCACTGGTACCCATGCTCAGTGTGTTAGCTACAAGCATCCTCATTTGTATCAGTAAGGCTCAGGCACAGCCTTTCAGGAGACATCTATATCAGGTTGCTGTCACCAAGCACTCTTGGTATCAACAATAGTGACTGGGTTTGGTGGCTGCATATGGGATAGATTCCCAGGTGGAGCAGTCTCTGGATGAGATTTCCTTCAATCCCTCCTCCACCCTTTGTCCTCCCATGAGTATTTTGTTCCCCTTCTAAGAAGGACTGAAAGAATCCACATTTTGGAATTCCTTCTTGAGCTTCATATGGTCTTTTTTTTTTTGGGGGGGGGGTATTCTGAGCTTTTGAGCTGATATTGACTTATCGATGAGTATATACCATGTGTGTTCTTTTGTGACTGGGTTACCTCACTCAGAATGATAATTTCTAGTTCCATCCATTTGCCTAAGAATTTCATGAAGTCATTTTTTTTGGTAATTAGGATATTTTTAATTTACATTTCAAATGCTTCCCTTTTCCTGGCCATAAGTCCCCTATCCCACCTGCCTTTTTTTTTTTCGAACCCCTTCTTCTATAAGTGTGTTTCCCCCTCCCTGCCCTAACATTCCCGTACACTAGGGGGTGGGGTCCAGCCTTGGCAGGACCAAGTCTTCCCCTCTCATTGATGCCCAACAAGGTCATCCTCTGCTACATATGCAGCTGGAGTCATGGGTCTGTCCATGTGTACTCTTTGAGTAGTGGTTCAGTCCCTGGGAACTCTGGTTGGTGGGTATTGTTGTTTGTATGGGGTTTCAAACCCCTTAAGCTCCTTCAGTCCTTTCTCTAACTCCTCCAACAGGGACCCCATTCTCAGTTCAATGGTTTGCTGCTAACATTCGCCTCTATTTGTCAGGCTCTGGCTAAGCCTCTCAGAAGACAGCTATATCAGGCTCCAGTCAACATATTCTTATTGGCTTAATCAATATTGTCTAGATTTGGTTGATATATATATATATATATATATATATATATATATATATAGCCTAGATCCCCAGTTAGGGCAATCTCTGAATGGCAATTTCCTCAGTCTATCCTCCAAACTTTGACTCCATATCTCTTTCTATGAATATTTTTGATGCCCTTTTAAGAAGGAGTGAAGCATCCATCCTTTGGTCATACTACTTCTTGAGATTCATGTCCTCTGTGGATCTTGGGTAATTTGAGCATTGGAGCTAATATCTACATATCAGTGAGTGCAAACCGTGTCTGCTTTTTGTGATTGGGTTACCTCACTCAGGATGATATTTTCTAGTTCCATTCCTTTGCCTATGAATTTCATGAATGTCGGCGCCAGCACAGACACAGTACCGAGAATCGGGTGAAAGCCTACGGGATGAAAGAAACACACACACACACACACACACACACACACACACACACAGGTTATCGTGTCAAGCCAGGAGAGGAAGAGAGGAAGAGAGAGAGAGAGAGAGACAGAGGAAGAGTGGAAGAGTGGAAGGAAGAGTGAGAGAGTGAGAGTGAGGAAGAAGAGTGAGAGACTACTGTAGCTTTATTCACCACTTATATACCCAAATCTCCAGGTAGAAAATAACTGGGAAGCACAGTGGGAAACCCTGGCTCGTGACTACCTGGCTCATGACTTCGGTAACAAAAGACGGACTATGAGACCTGAGTTTATTGGGGAGAAATCCAAGACCAGCCTAAATCTCAAGGATAAAGGCTGAGGAAGCAAAAGGCAGAAGTAAATTGACCACCACCCAGGTGTGGTCCAGGTGTGTCAGTTCCACATGCATCAGCCGGGCTCAGCAGAGGTCATGCAGTGGAGACACTGGGTGTTACTACTTGGTCTTTTCTTCCTGTGCTGTAAATACATGGGAGAGGCCTCTGTCCAACAATCCCATGACTTTAACTGTGGCCATACAGATACAAAGTGGCCAGGCCCAAATCCAATATGGCACACTACACATGAAGTCATTGTTTTTTGATAGCTGAGTAGTTGTCCATTGTGGTAGATGTACCATATTTTCTGTATCCATTCATCTGTTAATGGGCATCTGGGTTCTTTCCAGCTTCTGACTATTATAAATAAGGCTACTATGAACATAGTGGAGCATTTGTCTTCATTGTAGGTTGGAGCAATTCTTGGGTATATGCCCAGGACTGGAATAGATGGGTCCAAAGGAAGTGCAACGTCCAGTTTTTGGAGGAAACTCCAGACTGATTTACACAGTAGTTGTACTAGCTTGAAATCCCATCAACAATGGGGGAGTGTTCCTCTTTCTCCATATCCTTGCCAGCATCTGTTGTCACCTGAGCTTTGGATCTTAGCCATTCTGACTAGTGTGTGGTGGAATCTCAGGGTTATTTTGATTTGCATTTCCCTGATGACTAAGGATGTTGAACATTTCTTAAGGTACTTCTCAGTCATTTGATATTCCTCAGCTGAGAATTCTTTGTTTGGCTCTATACCACAGTTTTTAATAGGGTTATTTGGCTCTTTGGAGTCTAACCTCAAGCTCTCTATGGGTAAAAACCTTTTCCCAATCTGGTGGTTGATGTTTTGTCCTAATGACAGTGTCCTTTGCCTTACAGAAGCTTTGCAGTTTTACAAGTTCCCATTTGTAGATTCTTGATCTTAAAGCATAAGCCATTGGTGTTTTGTTCAGGAAATTTTCCCCTGTGCCCATTAAGTGTTTGAGTCTCTTCCCCACTTTTATTTCTACTAGTTTGTGTATCTGGTTTTATGTGGAGGTCCTTGCAAATTGCTCTTTCTAAGTCTATAAAGAATTGAGTTGGAATTATTAAGGGGATTGCAATGAATCTGTAGGTTGCTTTTGGCAAAATGGCCATTTTTATTATATTAATCCTCCCAATCCATGAGCATGGGAGGTCTTTCCATCTTCTAAAATCATCTTCAATTTCTTTCTTCAGAGACTTCAAGTCATTGTCATACAGATCTTACTCTTGCTTGATAAGAGTCACACGGCTGTATTTTATGTTATTTGTGACTTATGTGAAAGGTGTTATTTCCTGAATTTCTTTCTCAGCCTGTTTATCCTTTGAGTAGAAGAAGGCTACTGATTTGTTTGAGTTAATTTTATACCCACCAACTTTGCTGAAATTGTTTATCAGGCTTAGTAGTTCTCTGGTGGAATTTTGGGGTCACTTAAATATACTATCATATCATCTGCAAATAGTGATATTTTGACTTTTCCTTTCCAATTTGTATCCTTCTGATTGCTCTGACTAGGACTTTGAATAAATAGGGAGAGAGTGGACAGCCTTCTTAATCCCTGATTTTAGTGAGATTGCATTAAGTTTCATTTCATTTAGTTTGATGTTGGCTACTGGTTTGCTGTATATTGCTTTTACTATGTTTAGGTATGGGCCTTGAATTCCTGATCGTTCCAAGACTTTTAACATGAAGGGGTGCTGAATTTTGTTAAATACTTGTTTAGCATCTAATGAGACAATCATGTGGGGTTTTTTTAGTTTGTTTACATAGTGGATTACATTGATGGATTTCCTTATATTGAACCTGTGCTGAAGCCTACTTTATCATCATGGTTGATCATTTAATATGTTCTTGGATTCGATTTGTGAGATTTTTATTGAGTATATTTACATCAATATTCATAAGGAAATTGGTCTTTGTTGGGTCTTTGTGTGGTTCAGTTATGTGCATAAATGTGTCTTCATAGAAGGAATTGGGTAGTGTTGCTTCCATTTTTGTGGAATAGTTTGGACAGTATTGCTATGAGGTCTTCCATGAAGGTCTGATAGAATTCTGCACTAAACCCATTTGATCCTGGGTCTTTTTTTTTTTTTTTTTTTGGTTGAGAGACTTTTAATAACTGCTTCTATTTATTTAGGAGTTATGGGACTGTTTAGATGGTTTATTTGATCATGATTTAACTTTGGTACCTGGTATCTGTCTAGAAAATTGTCCATTTCATCCAGATTTTTCCAGTTTTATTGAATGTAAGCTTTTGTAGTCAGGTCTGATGACTTTTTGAATTTCCTCAGATTCTGTTCTTATGTCTCCCTTTTCATTTCTGATTTTGCTAATTTGGATGTACTCTCTGTGCCCTCTGGTTAGTCTGGCTAGGCTTTATCTATCTTGTTGATTTTCTCAAAGAACCAGCTCCTGGCTTTGTTGATTCTTTGTGTAGTTCTTTTTATTTCTACTTGGTTGATTTCTGCTCTGAGTTTGATTTTTCCTGCAGTATACTCTTGGATGAATTTGCTTTTTTTTTCTAGAGCTTTTAGGTGCGCTGTCAAGCTGCTAATGTATGCTCTTTTCAGTTTCTCTTTGGGCTGGTTTGAGTCCGGAGCACTGTGAGATGGCCTTAGCTCTGGATGCAGATGAGACTGGAAGCTAGTTTTCTATACAGCTGCATAATATTACTTTCTTGTTATGTACCACATTTTAGTTATTAATTAATCAATATATCAATTAGATAGCCACTAGATGACATTTAGTTCTTTTTCCATTTTTTGAAAACTGTGAATAGAGCAGCAATGTACATGGATGGATATCTCTGTAGGAGAAGATAGCAGCTTTGGAGAATGTGTTGAGGAATAGCAAAGATGAAACACATGATTAATATATTTGTGGGTTTGCTGCTATTTGATTTTTTTTCATCTTAACATTCTCACTGGGATAAGGTAGAAGATAATAGAAGTTTTAATTTGTATTACTCTAATTGCTAAGGATGTTGAATATTTAAAACAATATATTTCTCAGTCTTTCATCTTTCTTCTTTTGAGAAATTCACGTTTAGTTTCATTACCTCAGTTTTAATTAGGTTATTTGTTCTTCTGATGTTTAAAATTTGAGTCCTGTGCTTATTCTGTACTAATCTTTTGTCAGATATAAAGGTGGTAAAGACTATGTTTCCTCTTTCTGTAGGCTTCTTTTTTATTCAAATGATGGTGGCCTTTGCTGTGCAGAAATTGTATAATGTCACATTGTTCACTTGTTGGTCTTCATGATGGTGCTACTGAGTCCAAGTCAGAAATTCTATTTCTGTGCCTGTAAGCTTATGCTTACTTCCTGTTTTCTCTTGTACTGAACTCTCCTTATCCATTACTTTCATTTTAACAAAAGTCAACTTTATTTGGAACATCTAGTATTACCTAAAAAAAATAGTCTCAAATTATCAGTAATATTCTATTGATTGATTTTTTTCACTAGTCCCTGGTTACCTCCTTGCTATTACATACATTGGATAGGATAATATTGTCTTTTTCAACATCTTGGCTGTATTTGAAACTGTTGCCAGCTGCTTCTTCCATCAAACACTTGATTCCTCTGGCTTCTATGACATCACACTCTACTGAGATGGCTCATCTATTTCTTTGTGGGACTTTTGATTTTAATGTACATCATAATTATATTCGTTCTCCCTCACTGTATAGTCTTTGAATGAGTATATACTCATTCACTTTAATGACCAGCTGAATTTGATGACGTTTATCTAATCTGCATTCCAGATTTCCATCCAAACCAGTATCTTAAGTACCTATTCACCATCAGTTGGTACTGAGCCCACATTAAGACTTACACGTGTCCTAATTTCTCTCTACAATCAGCATCCTTTGCTAATTTCTCACTGTCTCAAGCTATAAACATGAATATTTTTCATATTTATATTCTACTCATTTAATCCTCTTCCAAATTTATCTTACTTTTTCTTCCCTTACAACTTTCTTGGAAATGTTCTGTCATCAATTCTACAGATAAGACAATATGTAGTTATAATTTTTCTCATGATATGAAATGTAAAGAGGAAGTTAAAGATAGTGAGTCTTAAGCAGGGATTCCTGGATTTGAATAGGTGCTAATACCTATCAATTTGTTCTTGAGGAGAGTTCTTAATTTTATGGTCCACTTTCATCTCCTCCAATGGCATAAAACTAAGTCATCTACTTAACAAGTTTTCTAACCAAACAAGATAATACATTTAAAACTCTTAGAATAATATTAGACTCACAGTAAATTCAAAAATAGTTATTAGTCGTTCCTTATATTGACTGCAATGATCCTTTAAGCAGAATTATTTCTCCCTTTTGCTCCTGGTTATAAAAACTTTCTCACTACAGCAGAAGGTATTTGAATTATATCTATTGAGACTCTTATTAATCTCTCCAATGACAACAACTAATGTTGATGCTTGAAGTATAGTACTATCACCTTCATGGTCTTGCTGCCATTAAACTGTGGGTTTTAAGACCTTCACAATTTGAATATTCATTAATTAATTCACTAACTCCTTCACACCAAGCATTACTAAGCATTAGCTCAGTCTTAGGTATGTGATATATAATTGCCCCCTTATTTATTCCTTTTTTTTTCCTTCCTGAGTAACTATCATATATTAGGTTAGTGTCTGTTAATGGAACAGACATTGCTCTGTTCCATTACTGAATGGACACTGTGGGGTGCTCTCCTCTGGATACTGGATTAAGCACAGACCACACACAAACTCTAATTCCCAAACACAAATCCCAAGGTGATTTTTTTAATTAAGGCAAAATTAGACTCACAGTAAATTCAAAATAGTTATTAGTTGTCCCTTTTATTAGTTAATGACTACAATGAACTTTTAAGCAGAATTATTTCTCCTTTTTTGTTCCTGGTTATAAAAACTTTCTCACTACAACAGAAGGTATTTGAATTATGTCTATTGAGACTCTTATTAATCTCTCCAATTGGTTGAATGTGGTCGAATCTGAATATGAAAGAAACAGCAGCAAATAGCATGGCAAATGTTAATTTGAATAGGGAAAAGGGGTAAAGGGTCTGTGTTAGTATGAGGTCAAATGTGTTTGTAAGTTCTGATTGGGTATTTTAATTTGGGTAGTCAAATGGGGATTTTGATTGCTGGACCTTGGTGGTTTTATAGTTGGATTTTGGTGATGATCACCTTCAGGAGTGGCTCAGGCATTGGAAAGTAGCCAAATAAGTGACTAGGTCTTAGTGACTAGTTTTAGAAATGTCATCTAATGGTTTAACCAGGGAGAGGGATGGGGAAGGGCAATACCTCTTAGCACACTGTTAGAGCAAATTGAATTGAATTCTTTAAGAGTCAGAGAGGAGGAAAGAGAAAAGGAGAGGGACATAATGATGAAGTGAGATAGAGGAAAGGAGAAGAGTAGAAAGACAGACAGAGACAGAGAGACAGAGAGACACAGAGAGACAGAGACATAGAGGCAGAGAGACAGAGGCAAAAGGGAAAGAAGGAAGAGAGTGAGGGAGAGAATATTGAGGTAATGAGCTATTTTATCTAATTTTCTAAAGGACCCAATGGGATGAAAAGATCAGTGATAGCAGTTGAGTTAACAATTGCCACTCTAGCAGGGACACAGTTCATGCTGTTCTCGCAGACATCAGCTTCCTGGATATCTGGCACCAGATGCCTCAGCATAGACTCCAAGAGACACCAACAGCAGTGATGATGCCCCTCGTGTTCACTAGTTGTGGAAATCATCGTTCTTCTGCTGGCAAATACAGAAGACATCTGTTCTAAAATCTTAGCCAAAAAGAGGAAAATGGGCAGTTGTTTCAGGATAACCAAGACAACTTATACTGCACCCCCCTTTAAATATTCCAGATGTGTTTACAGAAATGTGTAGAGAGAAGTTATGCATTAAGATTCACTGGATGAAGAACCATTGTGGCAGAGAAAATAAAATTTTATTTTTGGTGGTTAACATGGATCTATTTTTATCTTCAATATGCTGTAGTGGGTGATTACACATACAATGTTGGCTTTTATAGACTCATGCACCATGCACCTTTTTATCTTTGCATAAAGTTTTCTTCAATTGGCTAAATACTTTATTTGGATCCTATGCATATATGCATATGAATACATATTATGCTTAAATGCATATTATTAGGTAGTCTTTGCAAGGCAATGCTACAATAATAAAGAATTCCAAATCTCCCTTTCCCATGACAATAGAAAAGTATACTGGGGTCTGGAAAGATGGTCTAGCAGTTAGGAGTGCTTCCTTCTTTTATAGAGGACCTAAATTTGTTTCCAGAACCCATAGTGATCAGACAGCTCACCACTGTCTGTACACTCAGTTGTAGAGGACCTGATGACTTCCGGCTTCTAAGGTTATCTACATGCATTGGTGTACATAGACTCTCAGTGACACACACACACACACACACACACACACACACACACACACACTATTTTTAAAAGTCTATGAAGCCTTTCTTCTTAATTGTATGCTAGCTGTACACACATTATCACTGACTTTATTCTGCATGTCTCTTCATTCTAGAATCCAATAGTTAACAAAAAGCCCCCTTGACAAACACTGTTCTTCTAACAAAACAAAAAAATAAAAAATTTAAAAAAAGGATGCAGAGCCTAGCAGCAGCGATTGCTAAAGCAACACTGTAGTTTACATTTCACTGGCTTGCATGAGACAATAGGGAAAGACACTGAAGGAACTAGAACAATCCCAAGGGTGCGTAATCTTCTCACTGTATTTGCCAGGAGTTGAGGATGGTAATCCAATAACCCACATGCTTAATTATATAATTATATACAAATAAAAAGTACTTTGTTTCATTTCTGGAGAATTATTTCCTCAACGAGCTACAGTAGAGCAGCTGTCGTCTATTTACCCTCTTGCCATGTTTGGTTTTCTTCCCACTGTGGTGATTTTTCCACCTTATTTTAATCATTGATTAGGGATAATAGCAAAATAGCAGCTGTCACATTTTCAGGACTTCCTGTCCTTAGCTTATATGATCATTGGAAAGCTGCATGGCCACAAATCTCCTTTCAAATAGTTTCCTCTTCATTAGGGACATAGTTAATCTGTTTAAGTATTATTTATATTTTTAGTTATTATTACAGTTTTATTTTGTATAATTGAAATATACATATATGTATATGTTTAATATGTATATGTTTAATTAAGACACAGGTTATCAATACAGTTATTATAAGAATTAAGACAACCCCATAATTTAGAATATCCAGGGACAGCATGACTTATTCTCTGAAGTGAAGATTGCTCAATGATTCCATTTACATTTCTATGTCTTTTATGCAATTTTATCAACCTTTGTAATCTTCTCTGCATATGTATTACATATCTTATTTTATCCAAGAAAGAAAACTTCCATCAGGAGGGCCCATCCTAAAACAATAAGGAAATTTATTGACTCATATAAATGGAAATTTTCAATAGGAGTTGTTTTAGGATAAACACAATAAACCTGTGATTATTTGAATTCTTCTTTCTCCTTGTTTTTCTTTACTTTCAGAATGATAGCATGAAGCACAAGCTTTATATTCATGCACAATAACTACTGGAAGATGAAAGATATTGTCAATTTCAGAAGGCTTTTTAAAATAAGAAAAAGAAATAAAAACTATCGATAGACTTACTATAATCATTGCAAGCTCTTTGGCATTTCCTTGTCATAAACCGGGTCACAGGTCATGCCTAACCACCTGTCAGTAAGGACACTGTAATGACCCTTAAGAGCATACATGTAACAAACATTCTATGTCCAGAGAGGATGAGTGTGTATGTGTGTGTGTGTGTGTATGTGTGTGTGTGTGTGAAAATATATTTGTATTTGTATGTATATTATATACATATTACATGTAGTATATGCATATATTAGTATATAATAACAATTAAAATAAGTAGAGACCATGGATTGGAGAGAGAAGAAGTCGGGGATGTTTAGGGAGTGTTGGAGGAGAAAGAAAAGAGGGGAAATAACAGAATTACATTACAATTTCAAAATACAAAATTAATTTTTTAAAATTAATTTTAAAAAAGCAGGTGTGGTTAGGTTAACAGCATCAACATTCACACAGCGAAGGGTAGTAAATACTAAAAGACAGCTCTGAATAGCATTCAGTACATCATGTTTTCATGCATAATGACATCAAAAAAGCATTCATTTTGTTAGCAGACAAAACTCTGAAATCTGTGTTTTCTATATATAATTAAGTCATTTTTCTGATTTTAAAATAGAGTTTGAGCCTTGCATATATTCTTCTGTGATTCTGATCCTGACAGTTCAGCCTCAGTAAAGGTGTTATGCAATAGTAACTTAGTTCTATGGCATTCTTTTCTTTGAGGATCATTACCTCAAATGTCTTGTGTTTGTATCTCAAAGTCATAGTCTATACTCAATCATCCTCAAAGATGATGACCATACCTTGACCTCTGTCTTTGTTTTAACCATCATTCTCTCTTGTTATCTCCTATCGCAGTCCACAAATCTGAATGCGACTCTTTGTCACATCTTCCATTCAGAAAAATAACCAGAAAGACCTTCATTGTATGATTCTGCCTATTGTATATTTCCTCTAAACTACTCATGCAGTTAAGTCCCTCAGCCACTCTTTTGGCCACTGTACTGCACAACAGTTTCAAATTCTGTGTTGTGTTCGCACACTGTTATGCTTGTTGAGGCAAATGGAATCCTGGTTAAATAAAAAACCTTGCTCCCACACTGTGCTTGCAGCCACACAGCTGAACAAACTGGATGCCCTGTACCCACTGCTATTCCTTTCCAAGATTATTTGGTGACTATTGATCCTCCCCCCATATCTTCTTATTTCTTCTCATGAACATATAAACTGATTCTTTTATGAAGAAAAGTTCCTGTAATGATCCTCCATACTATGCCGCATTGTGCCTCGTCTTGGTTCTGTCTGCAACAAACTTCCTCAGAATCAGTCTGCAGTTGCTGCCTCCAGCTGCCATCCTCTCATTTTCTTATTTCAGTTGGCCTTTGATCCTCACCATGGCAATTGTTTTGTCAAGTTAATTAGTGTTGTTCCATCTTTATTGTCAAAGTGAGGGTTAATTATGATTATTCACCCTATATAGAATATCATATTAATATTATTTAGAGCAGTTGACAATGATCTAATCATTTAAAACTTGGCTTCCGACTTTCTTTGTTCCTAGTTAGGTTTTCTTCCTATTTTTCCCCATCTGAAGCAGTTTCTCATTGCCAAGTTGAGCAGTGGATAAGTTCCAACGTCTTATTCTCTGGCCTATACCATCCCCTTGCTGAGATTTTAGATCTGTACCACCAAACTAAGTGTTACATGATTCTGGACATCAAACCACAGGGCTTCATGCAGGTTTAGGCAAGAACATTCGCAACTGAACTACATCCCAAAGCATTCCTGGTTTCACTCTTCATGACTATGATTTTTTTCCCTTTCATTCTCTGCAACATCCCTTATCTCTTATTGCCTAAATTTAGATTACTTCCTTCTCCTATTTTTAAACATACCCTATAAATTTTTCCAAATTCCAAATGCAATATCTTTATTTGATCTTCCTGGTTGCTAGATATATAGAAAACCCTTACATGGCTTTTAAATAGAGGTAAAATTAAGGTTAGGAAGAAAAGCAGTGAATAAAACTAAGGTTAGAATGAAGATATGTAATGTCCTTATGAATGTTGGCTGAAGCTAAGAAAAAGATCTGTGTGCTTAATGTAATTAAAAATCCTCTGATAACTATAGAACTGGCTCGTACTGAAAACCAAGGCATGGTGTTGAGTAGAAATAAAGACTCCATGCTCAAGGCATAGAAGTCATACTTAGAGATACTGTCTCTATAATGAGCCTCTTGTATAACATTGCCACTCAGAACTTCTGTTGTCTGTATACCCTAGATAATGATTCAGGGAGTTCAGCTTATTCAAGGAGCAGCGATGTTCCTTGGCAAAAAGACTCATATTTAGATTGATGTTGTGGAGAAACCCTTAAATCAATACAAGATTGGGTGTTGAGACTATTTATCTGAAGAGTCACACATACCCAGTGTTTGGTGAGCTTATTAGAATAGAACAGTAAAACTCTTTCATGAAGCATCCATCTATAAATCTGTATTTAAACTAGGCCTGACATAATTTCTTCGAAAATTGGAATGTGTCAATTAAGAGAAAAGGGGGTATATTGCATACATGGTTGAGCTAATTAAGAGATCCAATCAGCTTTATTAACTGTAACAGGACTGTTATTGAAAACTCTATTAGAGTCAGTATTTGGTTGAGAGCTTATTTTCCTCACTAACTAGACATTTAGGTGAGGGAGAAGTCTAACAGACGGAGTCTGAGAGGAAGGTTTTGAGTTCTGGTTACCACACATCTTTGGAGTGTTAGTGGGTGCAAAACTTCTAAGATATGGATGCAATAGAGAGTGATGAAAACCTTAAAGCAACAGTAATTAATACACGTTCTCAACATCCAACAACATCACATCCCTCCAAAACCTCTTATTGATAATAAGATAAATTTGTGGAGAGGAAATTTCAGGTGTAAAGCTCCTGATGAAGCAAAAAAAAAAAAAAAAAAAAAAAAAAAAAAAAAAAAAAGGACTAATGGGCTTTTAGAATTAAGATAAAGGCAACAGAGAAAACTTCCATAAAAGCCAGCCTGATAAGGCCTTTTGCCTGAAGCCAAGTCTCAGGAAAAGATAAGTTAAGGTAAGATAAGGTATGGTAAGATAAAAGCCTTCCCAGGAGAGTCCAGTAGATCTGGCCAATGGCTTTGTAAGTAGTAAGTCGTTTATAAGTAGCCAATTATACCATTAAACCAAATAAACCAAATATAGGAATTATGTCCTGAATTCTGAGTCAATAATTTTGTGTCAAGTTCATTTGATAAGTATAGTTAGAAACAACATAAAGGGATTCCTAGAAATAAGTGAAGCATAGAATAAAACAAAACAGGAGTAATTTTAATAGTTTACTAAAACTAGGACTGTGCCTTCAGGAAGGTTTAGAAATCAAGGTCTCAGGCCATTCATTTCTGTGTCTCTATGAAACTTCCTTATATTCTGAAACCTAGGAAAGGAATAAATGCTGGCAATGGGGATTATTTTATTTGGTTGGAAAATGTGTCCAAGTAGAAAGAAATAATATTTCTAGTACTTAGGTGGCTTGTCAGTCGCTCCTTCTTTTATGATAGTTACAGATGCACTGAAAGACAGAAAAGATTGTTGTAGACCAGGAATAATACCCTGAATTGTTGTCTTCTATGCAGCAGACTTTTCTCATGGCAATAGTGGGTGTACACTGTCTATTCTTAAGATGTATGACGAAATAGCTAGACATCAACACTCGTTTGTGACACGTGATCATTTTGTTAAATGTGTCTTATATCATTTATATAGTAGTAGATGATAACTTGTGCTGATAGAGGACTGGAGAAAAAGGAAGAGAGAACCAGAGAATCCTCTAGCAGGAGTGATCTAAGGATACACATGACCTGAGGATCTTTATTGGCTGAAGGAGACACAGGGAAACCATGGAAAACCTAAGGATTTTGAACCTATGCATGTTTAGCCACTTATACATTCTGCTAAATGTTCCAGAAAGCTGCATATATGTGCTTAGCTTTCCTAAAAAGAAAGCATTAAAACTGCTTTAGTTTCAGATACAAACTTCAGGCTATCGAGAAGTGTTGGATGTATTATCGAAAGATTATGTATCGACCCAAATGCTATACAGAAGTGTGGACAATCCTGAGACTGCAGGACAGATAGCCACTTCTACCCACCTCTGCCCACATCCCTAGCCCAAGAGATATCCATAGTGCCTCAGGATAGAGGAATATAGAAGTCAGTGGCAGGAACCGGCTGGGACTGACCTGTGCCCAGAACTGAAATGAACCAGTCGCACAGCTCCCTGCACCCAAATTCTGTGGGGGAGAGAGTTGGACCCTAAGAAATTCCTCACATCACATAATAGTCAAAACACTAAGTGTACAAAACAAAGAGTATTGAAAGCAATAGGGAAAAAGATCAAGTAACATATAAAGGCAGACCTATAAGAATTACACCAGACTTCTCACCAGAGACTATGGAAGACAGAAGATGCTGGGCAGAGGTCATATAGACACTAAAAGAACACAAATGCCAGCTCAAACTACTATATCCAGCAAATCTCTCAATTAACATAGATGGAGAAACCAAGATATTCCATGACAAAACCAAATTTACACAGTATCTTTCTACAAATCCAGCCCTACAAAGGAGAATAGATGGAAAACTCCAACACAAGAGGGAAACTACACCCTAGAAAAAGAAAGAAAGTAATCTCCTTGCAACAAAACCAAAAGAAGACACACAAATTTAATTCCACCTCTAACAATGAAAATAACAGGAAGCAATAATCACTTCCTTAATATCTCTCAACATAAACGGACTCAACTCCCCAATAAAAAGATATAGACACACAGACTGGATATGTAAAGAGGACCTAGCATTTTTCTGCATACAGGAAACACACCTCAGAGACAAAGACAGAAACTACCTTAGAGTAAAAGGCTGGAAAACAACTTTCCAGGCAAATGGTCTGAAGAATCAAGCTGGAGTGGCATTCCAATATTGAATAAAATATTGAATAGGAAGGATACTTCATATTCATCAAAGGAAAAATCCACCAAGATGAAATCTCAAACCTAACTATCTATGCTCCAAATACAAGAGCACATACATTAATAAAAGAAATCTTACTAAAGCTCACAACATACATTGCACCTCACACAATAATAGTAGGAGATTTCAACAACCCACTCTCATCAATGGACAGATCATGGAAACAAATTAAAGAGACATAGAGAAACTAACAGAAGTTATGAACTAAATGGACTTAACGGATATTTATAGACGATTTCATCTAAAACAAAAGGATATACCTTCTTCCAAGCACCTCATGAGAGGTTCTCCAAAAATTGACCATATACTCGGTCACAAAACAGGCCTCAACAGATACTTGAAGATTGAAATTATCCCAGGCATCCTATCAGATCACCATGGACTAAGGCTGGTCTTCAAAAGCAACAAAAATGACAGAAACCCCACATATACATGGAAGTGGAACAATGCTCTACTCAATAATAAATTGGTCAAGGAAGAAAAAAAGAAAGAAATTAAAGACTTCAAATTTAATGAGAATGAATGCACAACATAGCCAAACTATGAGACGCAATGAAAGCAGTCCTAAGAGGAAAACTCATAGCTCTGTGTGCCTGCAAAAAGCAACAGGAGAGAGCATACATCAGCAGCTTGACAGCACACCTAAAACCTCTAGAACAGAAAGAAGAAAATCTACCCAAGATGAGTAGACACAGGAAATAATCAAACTCAGAGCTGAAATCAACCAAGTAGAAACAAAAAGGACTATACAAAGAATCAACAAAACCAGGAGCTGGTTCTTTGAGAAAATCAACACGATAGATAAATTCTTAGTCAGACTAACCAGAGGGTACAGAGACAGAATCTAAATTAACAAAATCAGCAAGGAAAAGGAAGACATAACAACAGAATGTGAAGAAATTCAAAAAATCATCAGATCCTACTACAAAAGCCTATATTCAACAAAACTGAAAAATCTAGAGGAAACAAACCCACACATCTATTGTCACTTGATCTTTAACAAAGGAGCTAAAACCATTCAATGGAAAAAAGATAGCATTTTCAAGAAATTGTGCTGGTTCAACTGGAGTCATCTTATAAAAGAATGCAGATCAATCCATTTTTGTTGCCTTGTACAAAGCTTATGTCCAAGTGGATCAAAGCCCTCCACATCCAACCAGATATACTCAAAATAGTAGAAGAAAAATTGGGAAGATTCTCAATCACATGGGCACTGGGGAAAATTTTCTGAACAAAACACCAATGATTTATGTTCTAATATCAAGAACTGACCAATGGGACCTCATAAAACTGCAAAGCTTCTGTAAGGCAAAGGACATTGTCATTAGGACAAAATGACAACCAACAGATTGGGAAAAGGTCTTTACCAATCCTACATCCTATAGAAGGCTCAAATCCAAAATATACAAAGACCTTAAGAAGTTAGACTCCTGAGAGCCAAATAACCCTATTAAAAATGGGGTACAGAGCTAAACAAACATTCTCAGTTGAGGATTATTGAATGGCCAAAAAGCACCTAAAGAAATGTTCAACATCCTTAGTCATCAGGGAAATGAAAATCAAAACAACCCTGAGATCCCACCTCACACCAGTCAGAATGGGTAAGATAAAAAACTCGGGTGACAGCAGTTTTTTCTCCAGAGGATGTGGAGAAAGAGAAACACTCCTCCTTTGTTGGTAGGATTGTGAACTGGTAAAACTACTCTGGAAATCAGCCTGGAATTTCCTCAGAAAATTGGACATTCCACTACCCGAGGACCCTGCTATACCTCTCCTGGGCATATACTCAAATGATGATCCAACATACAGAAAGACACACAGTCTACTATGTTCATAACAGCCTTATTTATAATAGCCAGAAGCTGGAAAGAACCCAGATGCCCTTCAACAGAGGAATGGATATAGAAAAAGTGGTACATCTACACAATGGAATATTACTCAGCTATCAAAAACAATGACTTTATGAAATTCATAGGCAAATGGATTGAACTAGAAAATATAATCCTGAGTGAGGTTATCCGATCACAGAAAAACAGACATGGTATGAACTCACTGATAAGTGGATATTAGCCCAAAAGCTCGAATTACCCAGCATATAATCCATAGACGACATGAAGCTCAAGAAGGATGACCAAAATGCAGATGCTTTACTCCTTCTTAAAAGGGGCAACAAAAATCTTCATAGGAGGGGATATGGAGGCAAAGTTGGAGCAGAGATGGAAGGAATGACCATTCAGAGCCTGCCCCACATGTGGCCCATATACATACAGCCACCAAAACTAGATAATATTGATGAAGCTAAGAAGTGCATGCTGACAGGAACCAGTTGTACATGTCTCCCGAGAGACACAGCCAAAGTATGTCAAATACAGAGGTGAATGCTAGCAGCAAACCATTGACCTGAGAACAGAATCCCATTGGAGGAATTAGAGAAAAGGATTGAAAGAGCTGAAGGAGTTGCAACCTCATAAGAACAACAATATCAACCAACCAGAGCTCCCAGGGAGTAAACCACTACCCAAAGACTATACATGGACTGACCCAGGGCTCCAACTACATATGTAGCAGAGGATGGCCTTGTTGGGGCACCAGTGGAAGGAGAAGCCCTTGGTCTTGCCAAGGTTGGACCCTCAGTCCAGGGGAATGTCGGGGAGGGGGGAGAGTGGGAGTTGATTGGGAGGGGAACACCTGTATAGAAGAAGGGAAGGGGAATTGGATAGGGGGCTTATGTCTGGGAAATCAATAAAATAAAATCAACAGTAAAAAAAAAGGCTATATATCATCTCTGTCAATGCAAAAGTTGTATTTATCTTTACAGTATTTAAAATTGTCATGTAGTTTTCTCTGCAATGTGTCTTGCGAAAGGACTCTATGGAAACCTGGTGATAAAAACACCCTACATAATTTTTTTTAAAGGTGTTTGTTTGGTATGTGACAAGTAAGAAATAAATACATTAGAGATGAATAAAACTAAAACCATTGAGAGACTTATTAATTAGCAAGTCATTTGATAGTTTGGTGAAAGCAAAATGATATTAATTTCATACTCTAGTATTTGCTAAATAATAAGTTAAATCTCACATTTTTATTGCTGGAAAAAAAATAAATGTTTAGAGTGCATGTTCAGTTTTTTTTGTATTAACTACTCTTATCCTAGCAAAGAAGAAAAGAGATGAAGATACTATCTGTCTTTGATAAATTTGATCATTGCACAATATAATTTTAAAGTTATTTAGGGGTTTTTATGTTACCTTTACTATCATTTACCTTAATTATTGAAATACTTGGCACTCTCATACATTTTGTTTCTAAGGAGCCTTGGGCTCTTACAGCAGCAGCATATGTTTCAGCTCGACGTTGAGATGAGAGGCATCTGCAATGACTTTACCATTGCTACCTGTAAATGGAGGAGATCCTTGTGACTTTGTGAATTCCAGACTTAGTTGTTGTTGTTAAAATATAAAAATAAAAAGAGTATTGTGGTTCTTTTACCCCGCTAGGTCCACACCGCGGTGCCCCAAGATATCTGCAAGAAACACATCCCAACTCCTCGAAGGCCCAGAGTCTCCTGCCCCAACACACTTTCCTACGCTCAATCTGTCACTTAAAAGAACACACAACACAATAATCTTAGATCCAATAGATAAGATATAATTGCCCACTTAAACATACAAAGCCCGGGACCATCCATCCCTTAGGAACATTAATAACAACTTGTAAATACACAGAGCAGAATCTTAACATCACCTGCCATGGCTTCTCCCCTCTCTCCCTCTCCTGTCCTCCTCCTCTCTCCCATAGTCTCCTCCTCTTCCTTCAAACCTCTCTCCCACCCATCCTTCCTTCTCCTCCAATGACAGGCCTCCTTCTATCCTGTACCTGCCCCTCACCTATACATTACAAATTCAATGGGGAGGTTCTGGTGAAGTCACCTGATTCCTGAGTACATGACTAGGCAGCTGACTTTGGGGCAGTGGAATTAGCATCAAAATACAGATAACTCCAGGGCAAACCACAACACAGTCCAGTTGACAACCAAGGATCCCATCATGTGTGGTGACTCCATTTAAATTCCTCTCATTTATGTATGTATTTTAGAAAGCTTCTACAGTAGTAGTTTTCCATATGGATTTAGTGTTAGTTGTCTCTCCCCTATTCTCTACTTTACCCTGTTCTCCACCCTTTCCACCTTTAATCCTTCTGTTCTAGCTCCTCTTTGTTTCCCATTGCATTTTACTCTGTTTCATTTTCTTTGGGAGATCCTCTCCTCCTGTAACCCTTACCTTACCAGTTTTGGAACCTCTGTGGTATTTGGATTGATATATACGTATACACTCAATATCCCTTTTTAATCTAGATTACCTTACTCAGGGTGTTTTTTTCTAAATCCATTCATTTACTTCAAAATTTCATTTTTTAACAACAGAAGAATATTCCATTTTGTAAATATATCACATTTTCAACATTCATTCAACAGTTGACAGACATTCAAAGCCTTTATATTATAGTGAGACTGTCTCAAAGGGGAATAAAATCAAAAACAAACTACGATAGCACTTAAAACAAGGCTGGAGTTATGACTCAGTGGAAGCCACACAAAGCTTTTAGTCTAATCATTTCAAACAAAACCCAAGGGCTGAAAAATGCAGTCTTCACAATGAAAGCTTTTGTCATGGAGAAATTTTCGCACTGTGACTCATCTAGAATTCTTTGACTATATTTTAAAAAGTAATTTCAAATATATATTTGGTCTTCTCTTTTCAAGATCAGTTCTGGTGCTTCCATTGGTAATTTGTTCAGTCACCAAAGGAATCGAAAGTTGTTTTCATGTTTTAATCATGGTTATATATGCCAGTATCTACATACCTCTTTTACAGATGGAAAAAATGTTCAATATATGAATCTGACTCTATGTAGAAAGATATTGTACTGTATTTACATAGTACGTTGTAGTATGAGTAATCTAGTCAGTAATCTTGACATGTCTACCATGGGGGCCCTGAATGACTAAGGTAATAAGATTGTTCTTTTGATTACAGACAAAATTTTTTCCTTCTGGTTTGGATTGTGTTTGCTGGTCAGATGAAGGCACTAAAAGAATAAAGTACACATACATAGAAATTAAAACCAATAAGCAAAAATGAATGATATAAGAAATTATCTCACAAATGAAACCACAACATGAAACAACATTTGTGATGAAAGCCAATTGATTGTGCAGCTTATCTTGTATACTAAGAATATTGGAATCTATAATAATCTAGAAAGAATTCATGTATGAATATTGTATTTTAAAGGCTAGATCTCAATTAGCAATGTGATTTTATTTGTATTAATTTGGATCGACAAAGATCTGTCAAGGTCAAATGTGACGTGGAAGTATAAATAAAACTTTACATAGCATTGAGTTGGGTAATGAAATTTTTTTCAAGTTCAACGTTTTAAGGTGTCATAATTTACTCAACAAAGGGAATGAAGTGTAGTAAACTTTTACCATTTCACAAAGTTAAATGACTGGGGAAAATATTTATAAACCATGTTTCCTCAAAGAATGACAGCTAGGATAACAGGAAGATGGCTTATATAAATATATACATTACTGACTTTTTCAATGAGTTAGGAAAGCTAGTTTATTTACATTTCTTTGAACCTCTCTTTATTTACTTGAAAAGTGACACAATTGGATAAGATAATTTCTTTCTACAGTTAGTATTTCTCAATTTGGCTTATTGTTACTTTTCTAAAGATGTATTTTTCATCTTTGTACTTTGTATTTCCCAGGAATCACTGTAAAAATGCCATTATGAAAAGCAATGATTGCTAATAAATATAATGACGCTATGATCTCAAGACACTTCAAGAAATACTTTTCCCCAGAATATCCTCTCTATTATTCAAGAATTGAAAGAGTTAGTTGTGAAGTCTTTTAAAGTAGGCTGCATGACTTAATGCCAGAAAAAAATGGCTTTCTGCTACTAATCTTTTGATATGACACATCTGAAGGTTATTGTTTATACAGGGAAAGTTTGGTTGTTTATCTTACTTAATTGGAAATCATGCTGACATTAATATGATTTGAACATTCTGTGTGAGTGGTATATAGTTATATGTGAAAGAATTTTGATTTTTTTCATCTGAAATGGTAAATCCAATTAGTAAAGTTATTAAAGTTCTGTGTTAAGAACCTTATTTCTGAGTTACAGTGATATGAGCAATTTAAAAATTTCCATGAAGGTGGCGCAGTTATGAGAAAAGGCTCCTGGCACCTCCTCAGTTTCCAAGTAGATCTGAGCAAATAGTGAGACTGTGACATTCTAATTTAGTACAGTTTGCTTGCTATTGTAGTTTATGCTGTTAAAGTCCCTTGTAATTCCTCTGGCCAAATTAGTGTTACAAAGACAGATTTTACAAAATTCTCTAGGTGTTAAGTGTACTTATGTCATAGTTATGAGCATTCATCACAGCCAAGTTTATACTCTTCCTAATCCTGTAATATAGGTTAAGTTTCTTCTTTGATATTAGAATACTTATCTCGATTTGCTTACTGAAGACACTCTCTACTCATGTTGGCTTCCATAACTATGGGTTTTGGTACAAGAGAAATTAGAGAACTTTTTCTTTGTTTCCCCTTGCGTGTGTGTGTGTGTGTGTGTGTGTGTGTGTGTGTGTGTGTGTGTATGCATGCATAAAAATGGAAACAAATTTGTACGCTAGCATGGATGGTATATTGGAGGAGTTGTAAGCAGGAAAGGAAATATATATATATATATTTACATATATATATTCTATTGTTTAATGTATTTAATCATATTATTGTTTGTGGCTTTTTCTTTTCTTTTATGTATTTATTTTTAAATTATTTTTTTACACTCCAGATTTTTATTTTATTTTTGAGATTGCTTTAATTACACTTACCCCTTTCTTTTCCTCCCTGAAAATACTCTCATATATCTTCCATACTCTCAACAAATTAATTTCCTCTTTCCAATGATACATATATAATATACACAAATACACATGCATACACATACATATATATTCCTAAATATATCCTGTTGAGTCCATATAATGTCTTGTATGTGTGTTTTTAGGGGTCACAACTTAGCACCAATTTATGTGTTCTTCCCTGTCTGCTGAAACCAAATATTTTTCAAACCATGAGTAGGAGGAACAGATTAGTAACAGAATGAGCCCTACTGCTGTGTGCTTTATAGTCTGGTACATTACATAATGGAGAGAGAAACACAAATCTAGACAGGTACTCCATAAGCATGCCTATAGGTTATGTGGCTTGAGATAACATTTCTGAAGTTTACACTCTTGTTTCTCTCTTTCCATTTCTGGAATCTTCGTTGTCCATGGCATAAACTTACTTGCAGGGATTCTTTTTCAGTCTACTTTAATATTAGATTAGCCCAAGAGTTTTTAAACACAATCATCCTTAACCTGCAAGTAAAATCATTATCTTTGCTGCCGCTTGTCAAACACTATATCTGTAATAGTTCTTTATGTTTCTATGACTTAGCTTATGATCTGGGAAAGCAAGCAGAAAGAGGGGAGGACCATAAAGAACATATTAGGCTATTAAATCCTTTTTAAAATTGTGTGAATTTTATTTATGTGTGATACTTGTTGCAAGACCAATGGTACTCACTAAAGATAGAATTGTTAGGAATCACGGGACTAGGCTGGGCCACCTATTTGTGGATTGATTTTTTTAGAGATATATTTTACAATTCAGTAAAGAATATGGGAAATATTGATTAGACATTGTTTTTGGATTGGGGATGTTCAGTGAGACGCTGAAGCAACAGAAAGTCTAAGGATTATCCATTGTTTTGCTAAATTCGATATTATACTTCTGGGTGATCTATTTTTCTAGAATCTTCTCTCGGAAACTCTTCTACTGTGCTGACTGCCAAAGTCTTTGGCACGAATGCCCATTCTTAGAGAATTCTGGTAAGAACAAAAAAAGCATATAATCAATCTTTCCCTAATCTCTCTGTCTGCCTGTCTGTCTATCATTTATCCTCTACCATTTATTTATCTCCACCTATCTGCCTATCATCTATCTGTGAGGCCAGAAAGCCACGTGACTGGGGAAGCTAGTCCAGTGCAAGAGTGAAATCCAAACCAGAATATCTCATCCTGAGACTGGCAGGAGGAAGACTGTTTTCCTCTGTGCTCTGGGCCTGTATGTTACAGCACATATAATCCTCTACCACTCTTCGGCACACCACACCTCCACCACCCTTCACGTAGTCATGTGGTCTGGTGGCCAAATTATAGGTTTAACTACCTCTCTTCTATAGGGACTTGCTGAAGCAAGCACCTGGAATTCCTCTTTATGTTATTGAAGCATTCCCAGCACCTCAGCCCCATGCAGCATCTCAGTTCCAGCCAATAATATACACTTGCCTCCAAATTCCTACCCACTCAAGATTTATATAACTCTTCTTACCCCCAAAAAAGGAGGGCTGAAAAACTGTCTCTACCTCACTCATCCCTGTGGTAATCCTGTTTAAACCTCCTGGCTCTGTTAAGCTTCATTCCATTCAGTCTAGTCTGGAAAGAGGGCAGAATCAGAATGCGCCTGCATTTATCTACCTGTATCTATTATTTTCTCTCTTTTTACTATCTTTTAAACTATTTTTAACTCTACAGCAAGAGAATTTTGATTGTCCACATCTAGATAGCTTATTTAAGCAAGATAACTGATTTTTTTAAAAATATATTTTAAAACGTTGTTAAATCAGTTTTTCCCCATAATCTATAAAAAATAAGGTAATTTTTTTAATATAGAGTAATGAGTGACTGCAACACAGAACCCAGAAAATGTATAGGATAACTGCACAGATCTCACCCACAAATGTTTGGATCCCAGTTATTTCAAGTCTTGGCAGTAGAGTCCTCAGGGGACACAAGGAAAAGGAAGGTTTGTAGGGGGATGCCCTGTGGTCTTACATGTCCCTATCACCAATGAGAGGCGGCCATGAGGGGGTTGATCATTATTCTGCTTTAAGTGAGGTCTCAGATTTTCTTCTTTGTTTGAGCAGAAATTAGAAACAAATATATATATCCCAAAATTCATATTATAGTCTGGTCTCTCCTTTTTTGTTTGTTTGTTTATTTGTTTGTTTTAGTACTCTACCTTTTGTAGGTTGTATAAAGCCACTGAGCAGGTAGAACCTTTAGCTTGATTTCTTTCAGCAATAATCTGTCTGTATGTAAGACCAACTTATACGTTTATTTGTTGAGTAAGTCAAGCTTTCTCCTTGGTCTTGAGTTGCCTTGTATATGATTGAAAGTTTTGTGTCTCCTCAATGCAGACACATCAGCCTCCTTCAAAAGAAAAGAAAATAAATGAGAAGAGCAGAGGATGTGATGCTGTCTCGGGACCTGTGCCTCTAGCTCTGCTATGACTTTATGTCTGAGCGTTCCCACAACTTATGATTTAATACTTTCTTTTGGACTTTCTTTTCTGAGGGTCAAATGAGCCTTGATTAGCAAACATGAGATGACCTGTTTATTAAACTAGGGAAAAAATGTCTGGTGTCTTGGTGCCAATGTCTCTGAGTGACCTTACTGAGTCAAAGAGACTTAATCCCCCCTTTCTTATTACATACCAAGTCTCATTTTAGTCAACAAAGGGTCCTCATATGCCTGTTCACAATTAGTTGAGGATGATCATCTTTCTCTACGACGAACCTGTTTATAAATTTGAGCTCATACAATTTTTCGAAGGATTTAAAGACTTGATTCCAACCTAAACAAATTAATCAGTTCACACAGGTGAATGGTGACTTAAGAAACACAATCTCAAATAAAGTGTTTATTTCTTCTTGCTGAATGAAAGCACAACTTTATTTTCTCTTGTAGTATTTACTGCACAGAACATATAAATCCTTTCCCCCTTTCTTAAAAGCAAAAGAAAACAAAAAGAAGACAACAGAAACAACAAAATCCTACAAAAACCCTTCTAATAAGTCACTAAGACTTTTGCCTGGGTTACAAGTAAAGACTATATTTCTCAAGGATTTGAGGGCTTTGTCTTTGAAATTTAAGATAAAGACAGATAATGCCAGTATCATTGTGCCTCCACTGAAGAATAATTTCCATGGGCTCTTTCTCCAATACAAACTCCTATCATAAAGATAGAGCTTATTTTTTATTTATATAAAGTCAGGTAATTAATACACATAGTCACCCCAATTACCAGGCTGATGGAGCATCAACAGAGCAATAAATAAAAGTGATGTTCTGTTGTGCATGAGGGCTAGTTGTTATCTTATGAACATACGTGAGAACATATATGTTGGCATGTGCACCTGACTCTATATAAAAATTGAAGGTGTGTGTAATCTTTTCCATTTGTAAATTTCAGTGACTGCCAAAAATATACTGCTTTAATTTTTACTCGAAAGAAATATAATTTTTCTTTTTCTGTTACCTTTCCAGGCATGCTTTATCATTAGAGTAGTTTTCTTTAATTATATTTCTCCAACTGTGATGCCTGTGAAATCATTTTGAATAACAATGATGTTCTTAGGTAGTGCTGGTAATGAACAGCATATGTCTTGTTCAGGAGAACATAAGTTTCCAAATATCCAGCAAGAATTGATCTAAATTTCACTTGTTAAACACCAGGGCAATATTTATCACTCTTATGCCTGATAGGAGTTCAGGGATAATATTTAAACATGTTAAGATAAATATGTTACCATTTTACCAAGTTCTAATCTCAGGAGGCAACATAATAAAAAGTACAGAGTCTTTGGGGAATAGTCTGTTAGGGCTTTATTTCTGTTCTCTCTTCTGTCAGGGAAACTTGTACTTTCCACCTAACCCCATTCAGCCTTGGTTTCTTCACTTAGAAAATCAAGTTTAATTGTTCCTGTCTGCTGGGCGTAATATGACCTTAAAATAACCAGTGTGAAGTGGTTAGTTCAGAACCTGTTGCATACGCAGTTCTCAACATATAATTGTTATAATTAGTCTTTATACCCAAAGGTTTCTCACTCTTAATTACGAAATTAGAACTTCAGTCTTTTTTTTTTTCTCTCTCAAAGGCCACTCAATCACTAAGCTTCGTTCATTAAAATGCAAATACCTCCTGGCTAAGATTACCTTCTAAGCTAATTTTAACACCTTGTAAGTAATAGTTTCTAATGGACCAGCTATCTGAAAGAACAATTGTAGTGAGCAAAAATGCTACTGGTGGTGGGATGGAAGCATTCCCTGGTGTGATGAATGTGGAGATCAGAAGAGAGAAGAGGGCGAAAGGAGCTGTACACTGGGGCTGTGAGTTGACCTTTGTTATACAAGCTTGACTCAGAGTATCCGTAAAGAATGGGTCGTGTGAATACCAATTTAGACAATATATTCTTCTATCTACTTGGGATAGTCAGCCCCTAGTTACTACATCCGTGCCGTGTTTATAAGATTCCTCAGGCTTACCATAGTTGTTGACTTAGTGCAGTTATCTCACGCTCTTCCTACATTCCGACTTAATGCTTTAGTCCTAAGCGTTTTCTCCTCCACCCCGTGAGTGAGAACTTGTGTGTGTCCTGACATTCCAGGAACCAGACTAAGGAAAAATGTATTCCTAAGGCTCCATCACATTGTATTGGCCTTTGACCTTAAGTTAGGTCAAAATGTGGCATCTCCTTGTGTAAAGAAGATAAAGAAGCAAAGACTTTCAAGGAGATGACTCACTTCGCCTCCATGAAGTAAACTAGGGTGTCTGTCTGGATCCTCTATGAAGGCAGATCAAATATGGGCCTATTCATGAAAACAAGACGTTGGATTGTTGTAAGTAAACCTTAGAAGGAAACCCACAAACAGGCTCACAGAAACAAACACGATCTGATGACGATTAACAGAAACGTTACCACAGATATTCTGTTGGTTGTTAGGCTTCCAAGTACTCAAATTTGTTCACCTTCTAAACATGCAGAAAGCTCAAAAAGGCAGTGGCATGTTTTGTTTTGAGCAATCGTGCCAGAAGCGAATGATTACTTATATGGTGAAAAGATTCTATCTGTATTGTTGCAGATGCTCCTGTGCCCCCTTTTTCAGACCCCATAAGCATAAATACTGAGAACCTGATGGGTGTGAGAGATGAAGAAGCAGTTTCAAGTGTCTGATCCTGGAGGGAGAGAAGAAAGGCAAACAGCTGTGGTTTTTTCTGAAGGAAGCACAATATGGAGTTTCTTTACCTACTATGTTAGTTTTAATACAAATCAGTCTGTGCTTGTGGGTTCCCAGTAATTGTAGATTCGCTTTGAATTTGAAAATAAAAGGCGCCTATTAGGACATCTGATGTACATCCTTAATGACAGTCATTTGTGAGCTTTGGGAAGCTGCATATCACACTCGGGGACATGGTCTTCAAACAGCTGCTGGGAACCTCCTACCTCATCTTTTCTTGAGTCACTACTGCTAATTTAAGAGTCGGACCAATTTCTGAGATGTTTAATATGGGGTCTGCAACAGAGATCAGAGCCTATCCATTACTCTCAGTCTTGTAATTTTAATTTAGTCCATGTTTTTTTCAAATTGGGAAAAACAACAAAACAAAATAGAACCAGAAACAACAAAATGGAAACAGAGCAAGCATTGCCAGCTAGCAGCTTCTCATTCTTAAGGGAAGGCCATGGCATGCCAATGAAGGGAATGGTTGGCGACACTGAGTTACAGTTTCCAGTGGAGTGCTGTGATTTTTCAGTTATGTTCTCTCAAGATAGTAAAAATCCATTGTAAGAAGTTGATAGAAGCAAATAATAGCTAACATAGTCATTGCGCATAAGTCCATCCCAGACTCACTGTGGATATTTGTGAATTTTGTGGCTGAACATGCCTTTCTCCACAAAAATCTACCGAATCTGTGTATTTTGATTTTTTGAAATGTGATTTTAAACAACATATCTAGAATGTTTTTTTTTTTTTTTGGCTAATGTTCTCTCTCTCTCTCTCTCTCTCTCTCTCTCTCTCTCTCTCTCTCTGTGTGTGTGTGTGTGTGTGTGTGTGTGTGTGTGTTTAATGACTTTGTGAGATATCTTGGGTAATAATACTGTCCTTACTTCCCTACCTACAATGATTTCTTGTCATTTGGTATGAGGTTCCTCTCATATTGTTCACCTTTTAGCAAAGTCAATGTGCTGAGCCTTGAACATACATCTCCTGTGGTTACCCGCTCACTTGCTATCATCCACGCTAAGCATTCTGCAAATTAAAGGTCCTCACCTGTTGTCTGATGCCTTCTTTCCATTCCTAGTTCTGGCCTCTTCTTTCCTTCTATTATTTCAATTTCAGAATTTTTCTCTTTTCTGTTTTTTTTTATTTTTTCTTTCTTTTCTTCTTTTGTTGACAGTCACTTTTGTTTAAGTCAAGCATAATGTCCTCATCCACCTTCAAGATTCTATGACTAAACATTACTTTTACAACTTAAAAGACCTTGGCTCTTCTAAAAAATATTTCTTTTATTTTTACTGGTTTCTGTGTATCTGTCTGTGTGTGCATGTATGTGGTGGGTGCAAGATCAGAGAGGCTAGAAAACAGAGGCTCAATTCCATGTGGCTACAGGGGGTTCATGAATTATGCAATGTGGGTGCTAGCAATGAAATTCTCTTTAAGAGTAACAAATGTTATTAACTGTACTGAGACATCTCTCTAGTCTCCTGAGCCTTTGATTGGACAATAATAAAGTCCAGAGAAATTCACAACTAAGCAGATGCTCTATAAATGCAGTATTTTCTATTTTAATATATGTTATTGTGTGCAACAAGACCAAAGTCACATAAAGTACTCCTTGTCAACTATTCATACAACACATTCCTGATTGTCACTATAGGAAAAGCAACAGGGAGGAGGTAAAGAGATTCATCCACCTTCAGTCTCCATCAGGTCTAAGAAATTATTTCATCAATTAAATTCTAACAATTTCTATGCCTATTCCCTATTTGTTGCAGTAAACTCTCTAACCCGAATAAGTCCGTGCAAGGAAAACACAACTTGATTAATATGAATACAAGCTCGCACCTAGATTGGGCAGATCTACCACTATACTACTCTGTTCCCCAGCTTTCAAATCCCTTATAACTTGTGGTTTCTCCAGGCCATGTGCTTCAACTCCATATTTCTTCTTCCTCCTGTCTTTCTCATTTTTAGCCATTTCTTCCCTTAAACCATTTTTATAAGGTTTTCTAGTAACTTGGTATCAATTATAGGAATTTTAAGTCCACAGGAAAAGTAGACAAATAAATTTGATAGTTTTTACATAAACTTGACAGCTCTTGTTCATAATCTATACCCCACACACACACACACACACACACACACACACACACACACACACACACACACACACACACACACACACACACACACGACACACACTGGGGCAAAAGCCCATGTGATTGAGTAGGAACTGAAGACTATTTAAATGATACAGGGTTAAATGTAAAATAAATAATCCATTTATACCCCAAAGTTTGGCTATCATTTACTAGTAGTGATTAGAAATATCTAGTACAAAGCTATTTGTATTTAAAATATTATACACTTTCATTGTGGCATATAAGAACAGGATAAATGGCTTTAATGGCATTTCAGTTTTGATCCTCCCTGTTTACATCCTCTTTGTTGTTTATCTTAGGATACAAGACATAATTAAATTACAGCACATATGAATAATGTCAATGGCCCTTGGAAAGTAGTCACTTAAATCTCTTTCAAGAAATGTGTGATGAAAATTTTATGCGTTCCAAAATATTGAAATGATCTTGCAATCTGTGAGAGTGCCTCTGGGGACATCACTGGTCCTGGGAGAAATTAGTGTATCCGGGAAGAAGCCTTTGCAAAGCTACTCTGAGTGAACTTTGTCTGAACTTAAGTGTCTGTTTCACGATCCATTGATACTAAGCTTTAACTTCTTGTTGGTGAAGATGATGGAAACATTTAAAATGTGATGGTTTGCATATATTTGGTTCACAGAGTGGCACTATTTGATGGTGTGGCCTTGTTGGAGTAGGTGTGTCACAGTGGCCATGAGTTACCCTCATCCTAGCTTCCTAGAAACCAGTCTGCTCCTGCCTTACTTTGCATGAAGATGTAGAAATAACTCTCAGCATCCCTTGCACCATGCCTGCCTGGATGCTGCCATGCTCCCGCCTTGATGATCATGGACTGAACCTCTGAACCTTTAAGCCAGCCCCAACTAAATGTTGTCCTTATAAGAGTTGCCTTGGTTATGGTGTCTGGCCACAGCACTACAACCCTAAGTCATAAAGCAATGATTCCTGGCTCTTTTAAAGTCATTGACAGATATTTGTTTATTTACTAGTCCTGTTTATAATACTTGGTTTGGTGTTGAGAAAGTGCGAAGTATGGAAAGGGTTTTTGTTCAGAAGAATTTCACTGTACTTAGAAGGTAAGAGTGTTTTCAATTACAGAAGACAAATAAGAATAAGAGATGATAATGCATGTTTGTGATAAATTAATGCATATTATGTACTTCAATTGATACAGAACTTAAAAGATGTCTGTAGACATGTTTCATAAGAATCTTGGACATGAGAGAATCCAGAGTTGCCCTGAAGACATGGGCAATATTCCTTGGTCTACTAAATGTCAGCTACCAGCTCTGGAGCAAATGAGGTTTCATATATTGGGAAAATACAAACTACCATTTTTGCATTTTGAATATTAAAGTCTGTGTTAGCAATAGAGATGAGAATATTATTAATTCAAGAAATATACTACACATTTTTATTACTTTTACTATTTCACATTCTGTGATATACAATGACACACATTCTCATTTTTGCTACACATTAGAAAAGTCGAAAATGAAAACAAACAAACAAAAACACATGAATCTTGAGCATTGGATCCAAACAGACTTAAGTGATGATCTACTTACACTTTCATGGATGACACCAAGCAGTTACAGCACTCCATTATATATGATGACTCATGGAAGTTGCTTGTATGCAAGTCTCTTATCACTTGCAGGTAACACAGCTGATCAGAAAAACTATTGTCTTTGGAAGTTGTTACTGCTTCTATATCTCCATGGGATACATTATGGGTCTTGTAAATTTCAGGAACTTCTTGAGACATTTGTGATACTTACTTACTGAGCTTTGGAAGTTTTCCTTGTGTCCTATATAATGAACCTCTTTCCTTCAACTAGGAAAAAAATTTCAATTTAGAGAAAATATCTATACAGCATCGACATTGCCAAATGATATGGAAATATCAAGATAAAGAATTAGTTCATAAGAAGAAATTGAAGCTGTAATTAGTAATACAACCATCACATTTAGTTATGAATAAATTCTAACTGTAAAGGGGTCTGCTTAAAAGATGACATCTCTTTTAATATAATAAGAGAGAGAAGAACATTGTGTGTTGACATATATAAGTCTGCAAGTTCTGTGTTTTGTGGGAGCAATTTAAAGCAGTTCCCGTTGGATGGTTTCAATTTTCTCTGCTGACCAGTTTCCCTGAAAATCAGCTTGCCTAGCTTTTGGGATTTAAAGTCAAAGTATTTTTTGATTACCATGTGCTGCTATAAACAACAAAAGCTACTGTCTGTGGTATTTAAACTATTTTAATGATTGAACAATTTTCTTATACAAAGTTAGCTTGAAACCTTCAGGGTAAAGGTTGTATGCTAAAATCAATAATAAAGGCTAGATCAGGATCTGGTTTAATGGAAAGGATCAATATACTATAAAAGAGCTTTTTGAAAGTGCAGTGTTTCCAGTGGAAAATAGAAGTTTATTTTGAGCAAAGTAAGTAATAATATGAATTATTGTGTTAATTCCAAGATATATTAATACCTTTATATATCTACATACCTGAGTAAACTCATACTTATGAGAACATTTTAATGTTATACATTATTTCCTAATCACTTCCCTTCTTCCCACTTTGCAAAATATGCTGCCTCACTTGGTGCTCCCTCTTTCATATATTCCCCAGAATATGTATAGAGAAAAATAATTTTGCACACACATCCATATCTCTTTCAATTTTTCTGAAGATTTATGTGTCAATGATTGATTTATGTGTACATATATATATATATATATATATATATATATTTTTATTAACTTGAGTATTTCTTATATACATTTCGTTGAGTGTTATTCCCTTTCCGGTTTCGGGCAAACATCCCCTAATCCCTCCCTCCCCCCCCCCTTCTTAATGGGTGTTCCCCTCCCATCCTCCCCCCATTGCCGCCTCCCCCAACAATCTAGTTCACTGGGGTTCAGTCTTAGCAGGACCCAGGGCTTCCCCCTTCCACTGGTGCTCTTACTAGGATATTCATTGCTACCTATGAGGTCAGAGTCCAGGGTCAGTCCATGTATAGTCTTTGGGAAGTGGCTTAGTCCCTGGAAGCTCTGGTTGCTTGGCATTGTTGTACATATGGGGTCTCGAGCCCCTTCAAGCTCTTCCAGTTCTTTCTCTGATTCCTTCAGCGGGGGTCCTATTCTCAGTTCAGTGGTTTGCAGCTGGCATTCGCCTCTGTATTTGCTGTATTCTGGCTGTGTCTCTCAGGAGAGATCTACATCCGGCTCCTGTCTGCCTGCTCTTCTTTGCTTCATCCATCTTGTCTAATTGGATGGCTGTATATGTATGGGCCACATGTGGGGCAGGCTCTGAATGGGTGTTCCTTCTGTGTCTGTTTTAATCTTTGCCTCTCTATTCCCTGCCAAGGGTATTCTTGTTCCCCTTTTAAAGAAGGAGTGAAGCATTATATATTAATTAATTGCTTATTCTGACAAATCAAAAGATAGACTTCAGTTTATTCTTTTGAATATTTCATACCAGAGTTAATTCTAGCCACTATTCAGCTGTTCATATATTAATCTTGATTAAAAAGTTTTGTGAGTTTTTCTTCTGTGATTCAATATTGTTAGAATATCCTTGGTACAAAGTTTTATGCTAGTGTCTTCTCAAAGCATATGCATATCTATCCATGTCTAGATAAAAGACAAAGCTTCATATTATATATCTAAATTTAATGTTAATTGACTTGTCAGACTGATTATAAATATGAATGTATGTGTATACTTAATCCTTTGTCCTGTGTCTACATTAAATTAAGGTTTACTTTTACAAGTTAAATATTAAGAAATGTTTTGAAAGTGGTGATTGTTTATAGATAATTTTGAAAAAAATTGTTTGTATGTGTTAAGATGAGCTAACACATGTGTATGTCCCTATTTATTTTTCTTTTTTTATTCTTTTATTTTAAATGATATTTATCATACACTGTATTCTGGTTATGGTTTCGGATGTCCAAACTCCTCTGAGAGGCAACTCTATCCTTTCAGTCTTTCATTATAAAACAAGAAGGTATCTAAAAGCAATAAAATAAAATAAGATAAAATAAAACAAAAACAACCATACTGAAATAGGACAAAATAAAGAAAAAGGTGAAAAATGTCCAAAGAAATACTAAAGTCATAAACACACATGTTCCTAAACACAGTAACCTCATGAAACCAAAAGAAAAAGTCAAAGAAACAAACAGAAAGCAACTGAAAGTAATAAAATACTCATAAAGTATATTTAAAGGATGGTAAGTTGAAAAGGTAGAGGACACTGACAAAACACCCAGTTTTTTTCTGTGCTGGACATCTACTGTTGGCCATGGTGCCTGCCCTAAAGAGTTGTTTGTAAAGTCTCTGGTTTCGACCTTAAGTCAAATCAGATGATTATTGGCTATTTCCACAAGCACTATGCCAATATGGCCCTAGCATATCTTACAGGCAGAACTTATTGTAGTTCAAAAGTCCTGTAGCTGGTTTGGTGTTTACATTTCTCCTTCATTAGCTTGCAGAATATCT
The DNA here is from genome assembly GCF_011064425.1 of Rattus rattus. NCBI lineage: Eukaryota > Metazoa > Chordata > Mammalia > Rodentia > Muridae > Rattus > Rattus rattus. The sequence continues at coordinate 192,360,777 of NC_046154.1, read as the reverse complement.
TCCTCTACAAAAGAGATTAGAAGAAAACAAATAAACAGAAAGAAATGCTTTGTATACCCATTGAGACTCTATTGTGAGGTGGGGGGAGGGGATAATTTTTCATTTGGGAGCCGTTAATTAGAAATTGCTTCTGGGTTAGGCTTTGGGCCTAGTGTCTACTTCATTGTTTAGCTCTGGGATCCCATCTGGCAAAGACTTGTGAAAGCAGAGACCTGGTATTCTTTCTGTACCTATAGCTAAGATAGTGACATCCACAGCTTCTCCCTCTTTCTCTCTGCCATCTCATGAGTGTCGTCATGATAGTTACTCTAAAATGTGTTTTATTTCCTTCCAGTGTAACATGTTGAATTGTATAGATGTATCTTTCGGGGTTAGTGCAGCCACTTGTCTGGTTTGGTCAATGAAACACAGGCAAAACAGCCATGTGGCATCTATGATTTGTGCATCCATTGATTTTCGGTAACATTTAAAGACATGTGGATCAAGAGGTCCACCAGAGGCAGTACATACAGCAAATTCTAGAAGGAAACATTATGTGGAAATAAATTCATTGATACAGGTCACTGCGATTCAGAAAATGGTTAGGGTGTCTTTTACACTGACCCACTGCGGTTTACTCATGAAATTCTCTATTAGTGTGTGTGTGTGTGTGTGTGTGTGTGTGTGTGTGTGTGTGTGTGTGTGTGTGTGTAAGGGACAGAGACAGAGAGAGACAGAGAGAGACAGGCAGATAACATTACCTATCTTTATGTTCTCAAACCCATAGAATATCCATCATTTTTAGAGCAATGTAATAATTTTTTTAAAATGATGATGGTATCTTATTTTCCTTCATATAAGATTTTCTTGAAAAAACATAGAAATTCTGGATAAATAAAGCATTGAATCTATTCTGAAATTCTTCCTTATATTATTGTGAATCATTTCAAGAGTGCCAGAGCTGTTTGGCTGGTTTTGACTTTGTTGGGTAATATTCGAATATTAAGAAATCCAATTGTCGAAGGTTCATAAAACAGACAGTTTAGTCATTCTGATGACTGTTTTTATTTGTAATATTACATTTTATTTCTTCATTTTATTGCTTACTGAAAGAATAGCATTTTAATTATTCCTTTGGGCACACAGTTGAATTTGATACCAGTATGGCATAGGTTCCTGTTTCTTTGATGCACTGCTTCTTTAAATATTTCATGTACCCTAAGAAGAAAAGCGTTAACTGGCATTTGTTAACCTTTTAGTAAGTTTATAATTTAAGTGTCTGGCATTTCTTTTTACCCTTACATTTCTTCCTATTCTGTAATCATATGACAGAAAAAAATCATCAGTGAATCAAAATAGAAGCAATTTACAGGTAACTATTAAACAACTCTACTTGGGAACACTTTATAATTATCATGTAGTTTATTTTTTAATCTAATCTCATCCTATCTCCTAAAAATCATGTTTTCCTCATTCCTATCTGTATCTCTTTCTATCTATTTATCTCTCTCTCTCTCTCTCATATATATATTTGGGTGGCTTTGTGTGTCAACTTGACAAAAGCTGGAGTTATTACAGACAAAGGAGGCTCCCTTGAGGAAATGCCTCCATGAGATCCAACTGTAAGGCATTTTCTCAGTTAATGATCAAGCGCAGGAGGGCCCATTGTGGATGGTACCAACCCTGGGCTTGTAGTCCTGGGTTCTATAAGAAAGAAAGCTGAGCAAGCCAGGGAAACCAATCCAGTAAGCAGCACCCCTCCGTGTCTTCTGCATCAGATCCCACCTTCAAGTTTCTGCCCTGTGTGAATTCCTGTCCTGTCAGCCTTTGTTGATGAACAGCAATGTGGAAGTATAAGCTGAATAAACCCTTTCCTCTCCAATTTGCTTCTTGGTCATGATGTTTTGTGTAGGAATACAAAACCTGACTGACACATATATATATATTTATATGTGTATATATGTATGTACCTATGTATATGTGTACATATGTATATGTATATATGTATATATATGTATATATATACTGTACCATTACACCCACACATATATACCACATATATACATACACACATATGTACCACATATACATATGTAAATATAATATACATATATACACATACCACACATACAAATATACATATAATACACCATTTATATTATCATATACATGTGAACATGTGTATGAAGTCTTTGAAATTTAGGTACCATTTTCATCCGTATTTATTTGTTCAACAAATTTTCATCCTAATGGACTGTCATTCTGTGTATGTAGCATTAATACAAAGACCCATTTCTTATAAATCCTATTTTCTAGTATGTTGTCCACCAAGTGAAAAAAAAGTATAGGAAACGCAGTCTTGTATATGATGAAAATGGGACATTGGAACAGAGGTTGTTCTCATGAATGGCTGTCATTCTCAGTGACTAAGAGATATTTAAGCTGAAGCCCAGCAAAGAGTCCAAACTTCCCTCTAGGAAATTTGTTGTTCTCAAGTCTAGGAAAGTAACTGGGAAATAAATAAGAAGAAGAGTAAGTTTTTCTACCTTTTATCATTCAGATGGAGTTCCGCTGGTCCTACTCCATGCTTCATTACAAAAGCTCACTGGTTTTGTTGTTACCAGATTATTTCTTTCAGTCACATAGACAAGAGAATGCTTTTTAAAGCATATATAAGTGATGATTTCTTTCAAGGGTTTGTCTTTCACATTGTCAGTGGGAATATAGTTGGAAGAATTTTTTATGTGTGTTTGGTATATGTATGAGGTATATGCATGTGTACATAGTTATAGGTATATGTTTGTGAAGGCCAGAACTTTGTTTTCCAACTTTTTTGTGGTGCAGAGTTCCATTGTACCTGTAACTTACAAATTAGGCAAGACAAGTTGGCCAGCAATTTCCAAGCACTTCTCTCTCTCTCTCTCTCTCTCTCTCTCTCTCTCTCTCTCTCTCTCTTCTGTGTATGTGTGTGTGTGTCTGTGTGTGTGTTTGTGTGTGTGTGTGTGTAAAGACTATAAGCATAAATGATGGAAAACATTTATTGGGAAAAATTGACTTTATATTATAAAATTGACTATTCACATTTCCCCAAAGTAGATATGCATGTATAATGCATGTATATGTGTGTATGTATGAATGTATGTATGTATGTATACATGCATGTATGGATGTATGTCTAATATCTGGCACCAATGAATTGGGAATATACCAAAGTCTTCATAATAACCCTGCTTAAAGAAAAAGATTTTAGTGGGCAAGGATAAATAAAACATGCTACTCAAAGGAAAAAATAGTAGGGCTGGAGTGATTACAACAGTATGGGTTCAGTACCTTTGCCTATGGACAGTGTACTAGGCCACATAAGTAGGTCAGTTGAACAATATCAAATGTGATACAAGGAAAAAATTTAAAGTGACCACTCATTTAAGCCTGTCGTTCAAAGAAACTTTGAAAACTGCTACTCAATCTGCATGTCCAGGCTAATCTGCAAGAGAAACAAAACCGTTACCAGTTTACTCCATCATCCTGATCTGACAGCTATGAGACCTTACTAACTGCCATGATCTATCACCACATATTCAAAAGGTGCCATCATAGGGCAACCGACTTCACATTAAGTCTTTACCCACCTACAGCAACACATATGTACACAGAGACCCCCAGTATGACTTTGCCAATCAGAGTTCAGGCTGGGTTGTGTTGATCCACAAAATTGTCGAGTTAATAAATGGTCACTTTTTCACACCACTGTGTGCAACAAATATGGAATTAAGACTTTTAAAGGCTTGATATTTCAAGTTAGCTTCCTTTTGGACAAATATAAATAAAGGACAGAAGACTTGTATAATGTGGGCACCTTCATACTTCACTTTTCTTGCTTAAAATGCTGCTAAATTTCTAGAAACATAAAAATTGCCAACAGTGCAAAATATCAGGCGATATATTTAGTCAGTATTCTATTTTTAATATTTGGCGACTTGTTTATAGCTTTTCATTAAAAGAAGTTACCATGAACATTTCAGAATTTTATAAATGATTAGGTAAACCTACACAATAAATTCTTAAAGATGGACAAAAGAAAAGCATAATTATGTTTGAATTAACACCATTTTAGTAACTACACTTACAAAACTAAAAGAAATCCACACCAGAAATAGATTAATTTACTCGATCTGTTGGATATTTGCAAATATTCCCTGTTATTTTATTCAAATTTTGACAACAAGCTAGTGAAAAGTAGCATCTCACTATTATTTTAATTGTCACACTGTCAACAGCATGTGCTGTCTTAATCATTAGCTGTTCTTTCTTTCACATCTTTTATTATGCTATTGCATATTTTACTCAAGAAACCTTTGACAATTATTACACAGTTGACTGGCTTTCCCCGTTATAAATCATAGCTGTTACTCCTACTAAGAAGACAGTGTTCTCTTCATGATTCAGTATTTCCTAGTTTTTTTTGTCACATCTTTAAGAATACTGCTAAACCCATGATGGAATGCTTATTATATGAATAACTGGTAATTATGCATTAATACAGTGGACTTTCTTAACTTAGAAATGTGACACCACTGTGGGATGATTTACTTAGAGTTGTTTCTTAATAATTCCAAAGTATAGGATTTTCCTACAATCAAAGGTTTTATTGCATGATTCCTCCAATTATGTCACTTTCCTATAAGGCTACAAATTGACTAATGGAGTCTAGAGGGAAATATTTTGGAGAATAGATTCTTGTATTTTCTATATAGAGTTTATTACTTCACTAGTTCATTTGTAGCATCAAATAAGGATAATCACAAAAGAGAGGCCATCAGGAATTTGGAAGTAAATAAACTACCATTTTATCTTGATTAAGTATATCATTAGCAAATGCAAATTGCAATCAGTCATTCACTTTGCAGATTGAACTAATTGATAAGGTCCAGAGGTCCATTCACTGTCACACAGCTCTTCTCTTGGGTCACTTGTGCTGTTTTGTTTGTCCACTGCGTCTGCTTTGAGAAATGTCTCGCTCATTTAAAAAAAAGACAAGAGACAGCCTCCCAGTGCATAACATTTGAAATAGATGACTAATAAGAATGGAAAAATACGGGGTTGGGGATATAGCTCAGTGGTAGAGCGCTTGCCTAGCAAGCGCAAGACCCTGGGTTCGGTCCCCAGCTCCGGAAAAAAAAAATAGAAAAAAAAAAAAGAATGGAAAAATACCACAAAGTAAGAAAATTATATTATGATCCCACTAAGCAATAAACACTCAAACAAATAGAATTCAATAAAGCCTAGATTTTCCATGAAACAGTAATTTCTCACTTGTTCATTTGAAACCTAATTTAATAACCAATTATGCTTTCGTTCCTGGTAAAACGTTTTAGATATGTCCACATATTTCTTTGCAATCAGTGCAGAGGTGGACTGATCACAACGGATAAGATGTGTGTAGAAGTATTACTGTAGTGTCCTCATGTCCTGGCTATAAAAGTTGTCACACACACACACACACACACACACACACACACACACACACACACAAACAAAACAAAACAAAAAAAACCAAGAAACAGCACATCTCTCACAATTATGGATCTACTGCTTTTTGAAAACCAAGTTTAAACATGTAGACACTTAAGAGCATATAAAAGCTTTGCTTTTTAGCCCACCCTTTTAGAAAGGCCAAATTATTTCTAGAAAAGCTACAGTCCCCATAGGCATACATGTCTCAAAGGTCATCCATACATGTTTTATTTAGGACAATATTGTGACTTCCTAGAAAACTATTATGCCATTCTTCCAAGAGTACCGGTACACAGAACTGGGAATTAAAATGGATAAAACTAATCAAGGAATAAACTCTGCATATCAGAATAGTTCTTAAAGATATGAAAGATATTACTTGACATGTGGAAAAACCATCTAAGAGCCTGGCAATGTAGAGTAATTAAATACAATTTAGCTTTGTCCTGAATCTGCCTATCCTATCAAAACTATTTGTTTGAAAATCAGCTTCTTTATATCTCCCTGAATATGCAGCAAGTTCTTTTCAATCAGTAATACAATAGATGATTATTGTGCTCTTCAACAAAAAACCTTTAGCGTTCATTAGGTTTTCATTATGGAGTTAAGGGGGACATGGAGAAACGGAACTGCCTTCTGTCAAAAGAATTTACCACATAGTTTGCTTTGGGAGACTATGATTGCTACAGAGAGAAGAGGAATATAATATGATCTGTTAATGATAACCAAACAGCATTGTGGGCAACCTCATCATCAGTGTCCTTCATTAGAGTGTCATTATTCAATGCTGAGAACGCTTCCCGTTCTCATTGTTACACTTTTGAGTTCAACACACCCGATTCCTACCGGCTCTCTGCCTTTCACATGAAACAACCACTTGAGGGGAATAAGCAGCTGCAATTAAAAAAAAAGAGACAGGGTGACAGATAAATATTTGCTTAACCACATGCGTGCATACAGAAGTTTTCCCCGTGACAAACCTGTGAGAGCACAGAGACAGCTGTGAGTAATTGGCGGTTAGATCTGGGAGGTGAGTACAGAGCCCAGCATGGGACCATTCTCCTTTTTAAAAAGGCTTCATAATTTGAATGTTATTGTTTTGATTTGGCAATGGCATACTCATAACGCAATGGATATCATGAAGACAGAAAATAGAATTGACTCAAAAAAGTGCTTTGTAGAATTATAATTTGTCATTTCTTTATGAATTTGTTTGGAGTTCAAGCCTAGAACTTTAGACCTCTAATTTTAAGATTCTCTATTTTTTTATTGGATATTTTTCATGTACGTTTCAAATGTTATTCTCTTTCCCGGTTTCCAGGCCATAAGATCCCTATCTCCTCCCCCCTTCTTCTATAAGGGTGTTCCCCTCCCTAGCCACCCCTCCCCAACCACCCTCCCCCCACATTCCCCTACACTGGGGGGTTCAGCCTTGTCAGGACCAAGGGTTTGATGACCAACAAGGCCATCCTCTGCTACATATGCAGCTGGAGTCAGGGTCAGTCCGTGTATAGTCTTTGGGTGGTAGTTTAGTCCCTGGAGCTCTGGTTGGTTGGTATTGTTGCTCTTATGAATATGCAAGCCTCTTCAGCTCCTTCAATCCATTCTCTAATCTTAAGAAGATAGCTTTAACATCACTGAGCCTCTAGCATCACTGAGCATCCTGCTTTCCCATAACTTTAACAGGACTTAGCAACTGGATCTTGTTTTCCATCAATTCAATCCTGTTAATGATGACTTCTGACTTTGCTGAGAAAAGTCTGTATTATTTTCTAAGAATATATATTTTTCTTTTTATATAAAAAAAAAGAATTGACTTTGACCATGCTCCAGTGAGTATATAGGCAACAAAAAATAGACCTGGTGGGTCTTTTTTTATTTTGTTTTGTTTTGTTTTGTGTTTTTCTTTTCTTTTCGGAGGGGGTACAGATGATGAGAGAGTGGCCATGGGAGAGATGGGAAGTCAATGTGACTTGGGTGAATTGTATGAAATTCTCTCCAAAATAATAAAAAAGTATTATGTTGGGGAAATACTTGACTCATTTCACTGATGATAAATGCTACCAAAAAAGTCTAGTATTGTCCTACACTCAGAAGTAGGATCTCACAGAAATGACAGCACTTGGATTTGTGCTGCTTTGTGGCTTTCCTAGCAAAGTTTCCTCCTCAGTAAAGGTGAGTGTGGTATGGTGACCTGCTTGACTCTCCATGTTATCTGCATGGAGAAGAGAGTTTGCTGACTGGTTTTCTTCATGATACTTATTGTTACAGAGAGGAAGGGAAAATAATAAGATTCATTAATTAGAAGCAAACTGTACTGCAGGCAGCCTCTTTATCAGCGTCTTTCATTAGATTACTGTTATTCGACTCTGAGATTACTTTGGGATTTAGGAACCATGGTGTAAGTGTTTTTGCCAGTAGTCTTACTCTTCTGTTTTACCCAGAGAGTGTTTTTGTCTCTGCAGGGCTACTTATTGGCCTTTTGTCCTAAATATCATGTAACAGAGAAATGCTGTGACAGTTACTAATTTTACCCCACCAAGTTTTAGGGTACTTTCGATGTATCAATTGATATACAACTCATAGATGCATGTGTGTGGGGGCCGTAAACACAGACCTTCAATTGAGAATGTATATTTGTTTCCTCTGAAAATTATATGTGAAAAAATCCAATAACTACAGGTACAGAATATAACATACAGATGTATTTCTTAGGATGTCATAACATAAAGATGTGTCCAACCTGAGACGTCATCCTCTACAAATCTCTCAGTCTTCATTTATAGCTACCCTGGGATTCATGCAGGTCAGAAACTATAGGGAAGATACATCTTGGTTGTTCATGGAATCAATCCATCCTATGTGTTAAATTGTGGTAACATACGTTTAAAAGAATTTGTTTTCTTAATTATTTTAAATGTATAGCTCACTGGAATTGAATAATTCCTACTGCTGTACAGTCAAAATTGTCATCATTCTTTACAATCATTTCATCAAAACAAAAAGTGTAACTCTTCTTTCCCTCCGTTAATTTACCAGTGCAAATATTTTCCTGTTCTCTGCCTGTGGGATTTGGACTGCTTCATATAAGTAGAACCAAATACCTTATGCCCCCTTGTAACTCTCTTATTTCACTTACAACTGATATTCTACAGGAGCATCTGTGTGAATGCTATTTGTCTAAGTTGTTTCACGACACTTCTCCATCCTCATGTTGAGTCTGTTGCTACTGTGCTCATACACAAACACAACACATTTTCTTAATCCAGTTATCTGTACATAAATATTTTCCTTCAACATTTTTCTGCAAGGAATATTGCTGCTATGACTATGGACACCAAAAACATCTCACTGAGATCCTGTTTCCAATTTGGGGGGATATATCATCATTTGTGGAACTTCTGGTCACTGTGACCTCTTTGAGAAATTATTACAATGTTTAGAGCAGCAGCAGCATTATTTAACACTGATGGTGACATAAAAGTTTCAATTTCACAAAATGTTCACCAAGAACTTTATGTCATTTTTATTGGAAACGGATTTTGTAATAAAATATATTCTGGTCATGATTTCCCTTTCTCCATCTTCATCCAGATCGTCTTTACCTGTCCTTCTACTCAAATCCATACCCTTTCTTTCCCTGTCTCATTAGGATACAAACAGGCATGAATACTCATAACAACCAATAATATTATTATAAAATAAAAATATATAAAGCAGAATAAGACAAAACAAACAAAAGATAAGAAAAAGATGAAAAAGAAGAGCCAAAGCAAAATCTCAGAAAACACATATATTTGTATAAACAGAAAACACAAAACCAAAAATCATAATATATAAATAAATACTTGTAAGAACAAATGCAGTACTGACAGAGTGTTATAAGCATTATCAACCTCTAAAAATGCCATTGAGTTCATTTGGGCAATAAGAAGTGACTTGTATACCCAATGAGCCTCATTTGGAGGAAAGTAAATTTTTATTTGTGAGAAACTAACAATTGGAAATAGCTTCTGGGTTAAGTATCTATTTCTATTCTCAGTGCTGGGATCCCATAAGATACAGACCTGCTCAGGCCTTGTACATGCTGCCATAGTCTTTGTGCCTTCATGTGTGCATTGGCCCTGCTGGTTAAGAAGACCTTGTTCCCTTGGTGTCCTCCATACCCTCTTTTCCTCCTCCTCTTCAGGTCTGATCCCTGAGGGGACAAATTTTATACAGACATCCCCTTTAAGACTGAGTGTTTGAAGATTTCTGCCTTTTGGTAGCACACAGAGTACCTTCCAGTTCCATGAACACTAGTAAGGGTCGATAGGACAGGATTCTCTAGGTAGGCACTAGTTTAACCCCTCCATGTTCCTTGAGTTGTTTAGATGTTATCATCAGTAAAAGGTCCTCACCATCAAGATTTGGAGAACAACCAATTGCCTTCACAGACACCCTGAGTTGTTTGTGAGTCCTCCTTTCATCAACCACTCAAAGAGTTGATGTAACCCATTCCTACAACTGGAGTATTCATTTGGTGGAGAGAGATATATCTGGTTGGGGATCTGTGTTCCCTATTATTTGCTGATTCCATTTTGAACACACACACACACACACACACACACACACACACACACACATTCTAGTTTATTATGCTTCCATATCACCCTTCCATATAAATGTACTTTAGTTTTAGCTGACCTTACTTATATTTCCTCCCTCCCTCTGTCTTTCCCTTCCTTTTCCCCTTCCTCATTTGATCTTCCTGTTTCAGACCCCCTCCCATCCATTTATAAATATCTATTCTATTTCCCCTTTCTAGCATGTTCCACACCATCCACTACCCTGCATTAATTCTATACCTAAATTCTGTGGTATAGATAATTGCTGTTTGTCAAAGACTTAACATATAATTAAATGCATCCCCACATAATTAAATACATACTATATTGGCCTTTGTGGTCTTGTTACCTCTCTCAGGATACTTTACAGTTCTATCATTTGCCTGTAAAGTTCCTGATTTCAGTTTTTAACAGCTAAGGAATATTCTGTTTTGTAGGTATAAATTTTCTTTAGCCACTTTTCTATTGACAGATATCTGGTTTGTTTTGAATTTCTGCCTATTGTAAAAAGAGAGTGAATATGAGGGACTATATCATTGTATTTTTACTAATTTTTATTATTTAGATTTTTCTACTTTTGTATAATGACACGATCATATCCCTTCCTCCTTATTTTCCCCCCTCAACTCCTCCCATAATGTTTTCAACATGTCCTCCTTTCAGTTTCATGCCTACTTCCTCCTGCCACTTTTTGGTAAACTTTTAAATATATTCAGTGCAGTCCATATATGTAAATGGTATTTTTAATATAAATGCAAGCAGTAAATTAATATATCAGCTGTGTTTTTTAAACCTCGCAAAATCCCCAATCACAGACTAGAGAGACCAAGATTCATTTAAACAAGCTTTACTGCAATACCTGGGCAGTCATTTGATCTATTTTAATCCTCTAAACTAATCGGGCAACTTCTCAGTTAAAATCCCCGAGATACTTGCATTTTAGTATTGATCAGGCTCTCTTGGCTTCACATATGTTTCCATGAAGTATCCTCTAACATGCCTCATGCCTTACTCTTCTTTCTTTTCCTCTCTTGCTGGCAAAAATCTCACCCTATTCTCTCTTCTACCCAGGCAGTAGCTGATCAGCTTTTATTGACAAGGCAGAGAATAAATGGTAAGCATTGTTTATTCAAACTAGAGACAGGAGATTCTTGACATAAGCATTATAATGCCATGTCCAGATGGAAATAAGATATGAGGGCAGAGAAGTCGGCATTTGAGTAACACATAGGTAATCTTTACACAGTGCACAAAAGAATTATGTGTACTCATATGTGCATAGACATGGGGATATGCAGGGGAATATTGTGAACATACTAGTCAGTACATCTTCAAAAGAGAATGGTTTTCCTCTCCGGTAGCCAGCTAGGAACCCCAGTAGAGAAATAGAGACACTAAACCACCCACAAAACTTTCAACCCATTATCCTGTCTACAAGAAATGCAGGCACAGGGGTGGAACAGAGACTGAGGGAGTGGCCAACCAATAACTGGCCCAACTTGAAATCAATCCCATGGGTGAGCACCAAACCCTGACACTGTTAATGATACATACTCTGTATGCCCACAGACAAGAGCATGCTGTCCTCTGAGAGGTTTCACCCAACAGTTGACTCATACAGATACAGAAACCCACAGTTGAACAGTGGATGGAGAGTGGGTATTGTTATAGAAGAGTAGGAGGAAGGATTGCAAGCCCAGAAGGGGATAGGAGCTACCCAGGAAGACCAACAGAGTCCACTAACCTGGACCCTTGGGGCTCTCAGAGTCTGAACCACAAACCAAAGAAAATACAAGGGCTAGACCTAGGCCTCCCCACGCAAAAGTAGCTGATGTGCAGCTAGGTCTTCTATGGGTCCCGAACAACTGAAATAGGGGCTATCCCAAAAACTGTTGCCAATGTGTGGGATATATTCTAGCTGGACTGCCTTGTGTGGCCTCAATGGGAGAAGAAGCACCTAATCTCAGAAAGACATGAAGGATCAGGATGTAGGGATAGCCAAGGGGGCCTCTACCCTCTCAGAGGAGAAGGGGAGGGAGCTGGGGGTAAGGATGTGGGAGGGGTGCCTGGGAGGAGGGCAGTGAGGGAATCAGTAAAGGGAATCAGTGAAAGTAAATTTAAATTTAAAGAAAAGAGAACCATTTTTCCTATTTGGATTATCCACTGAGGACAATCCTGCAGTGAGGTGTGGGCTTTTGAATGTGAGGATTTTGTCTCTTGCTCCTATACAGATCCGAGGCAGGTTTTGTGAATTCTAAGTGTGATGGCCACATCAAGTTTGAAGACAACATCCACTCCTTTTCACCTTGTGGTTCTTAGTCTCTTTTGTGTGTCCACTTCAATATTCATTGAGCTATGGTGGTGGGAGTTAATACAGATGTCCGGCTTAGCTAAGGAACCAGTCTCTCTTAATCACAGCATTTTGATCACCTATATCTCTTTAGTGACCACTACCCTCTGACCAAAGTTGAGAGTAGTCCAGGTCTATGTATATAAGTAAATAACAGTAAGCAATTTGTCAGCATGACTATTCAGCTAAGTAACAACATCAAGTTCTTTCTCCCATGCTATGGGCTATTCACCACGAGTACGGTACCAAATTTAAAATTGCCTTCTGTGGAGCAGGCCTCAAATCCAGTCAGAAAACAACTATGCCTCCATAGTAGAGGTGCCTTGCCCGGCAAGTCAATATTGCAGCATGCTGGTTCCAGTGCAGCATAAGACCATTGAAGTCTTTTCTCCCTGAGAAACCTGCATAGCCCCTTCTGACATGATGAAAGCTAGTCATCAGGGAAGAAGGTTCCCACTTGGTTTGGGATTGATTTTCCTATGTCTGTCAGTTAAAGCATGTAGTATCTTTAGCAATAGGGTTTGATTGTGTACCGTGGAGTTAGGATTTGCTATTGTATACAAACTGTAGAGACACGTTTGTACAAATCCTTATCCAGCCCTTCCGACTTCAGCTCTTCTAGACAAGGTATTTCTATGTACTGCGGGCTGGCCGGGAACCTCTGATGCTCCTGTTTGAATCTAACCAAAGCCGTGATAAGGGCATGAATTACCATTCCCACATATTTGTCCATCCTGTGTCAGTTTATTCTTGCTGTTGAGTTTCAGGAATGTTTTTCCAAACAGTAATTCTTTACAATTTCAAAATTTACAAAGTACTCTCTCCCATTCTATTAGACTGATGACAGCTTTTGACTCCGACTTTCTTCTAATTTTCATAGACTCCAATCCGACTATTCATCCTTTGGCTATTCGTCTTGGGGTCATATTCAACAAGCAAATGCAAGTGGTTGGCATTTTTTTCTGTTTTGAATTGTTGTGGGTGTTAATCCAAACACAACAAATATTCAGAGGAAGTATTTCATAACTGAGCTACATCCACAGCCCTATTCTGAATCTTGCCATCATGTTCTGTTGAGTTTGCCATTTTTAAGTCTATGTTTTAAATCCATTTAGATCATTTGTTAATAAAGTGTTAGATAAGGGACCAACTTCACTGCATTGCATTTGTATGTCCAGTTTTCTCATAAATATTTCTTGAAAAGTGTTTTTTTTTCATACTTTTCTTGTACTCATAACATTAGCACTATTCTGGAACACAACGTGAATGTATATGTAAGGAATTCTTTCCGGGATTCATTGTCTATATGTTTTATGTGCCGGTCTTTATGTCATACTAGATGCCATTGAACTTTGGAGGTTTGTGAGACATTGTTTTGTTTTGTTTTTCTTTGCAAACCTTGTGATTGAACTGAAGGCTTTCTTCACTGAAGTCAATGCCAGAGGCCCAGCTTTATTCTCTTTCAGTTCTCTGTTGGGTAATCAGAATTCTTTCAATTTCATATAAAATTTTGACCAAGTTTGTTTTTGTTTTTTTTTTTTACTACTCTTTTTTTTTTTTTTTTTCGGAGCTGGGAACCGAACCCAGGGCCTTGCGCTTGCTAGGCAAGCGCTCTACCACTGAGCTAAATCCCCAACCCCAAGTTTGTTTTATTTCTACAAAACATCATCTTTATTTCTACAAACCCTATTATGAGTCTTGCCATCATGTTTTGTTGAGTTTGCCATTTTTAAGTCTATGTTTTAAATCCATTTAGAGCATTTGTTTGATATCATTGAATTGAGTCTATCACTTCAAATGATCAATATCTCAACAGTACTAAGTCTTCCAATCCATGAATATTGAATGTGCTGCCATTTATTTATATTTTTATAAGTTTCCTATTCCAATTTCCTCTTTCTTTCTTCTTTCTCCTTCCTTCCCTCCTTCCTTTCTTTTCCCTCCTTCCTTTCTTTCCTTCATTGTTTCTTCTTTCTTTCTTCCTTTCTTTCTTTCTTCCTTTCTTCCTTCTTTCCTTCCTTCCTTCCTTCCTTCCTTCCTTTCTTTCATTGTTTCTTCTTTCTTTCTTCCTTCCTTCCTTCTTTCTTATAGACTGCCAGCAGAAAGTGTAGCCAAGATAAAACATGTATCTTCCCACCTCAAAAATATGGATTATAGGTGGAACTTCCACTTTAAATAATTTAATAATTAAAAAACAACTCACATGTGTGCCTAGCTGCTTGAGTTGAGTCTGCATATGTATCCAGTCACCCATTAGAGGTAACTATGCCTAAAATGTTTATATCTTCTCAACCCAACTGAACTTTTATCAATTTATAATGTACCTTTAGCCTCATAACCTTGTGTAAACTGTGCTTGTGCAATATTAATATAGTTTCTTTGCTCCTTTGCATGCAATTTCTATATTTCACCTGTTTCTATTTTCAACCTATTTTGTCAGCCCATTCAAAGTACATCTTTGAAAGACAGAAAATAGATAATATTTTTCTGTTCTTTATGCTCTGTATAAAACTTAGGATGCATGTTATGCCAGCAGTTCAGTGATATTTTAATTTTGGAAAAAAAACCCATTAATTTAAATATGTGTCATGAAAATATTTTAGATCCAAATTTCCAAATTCTTAAACAAGAGAGTTCAAATAATATAGCAATATGCACTTTTAAAGAAAAGTAAGGTTTAAGGAGATTAGTAGGTAATGTAATTACCTACTAATTAGTACGTAATCTTAAAGTAGTAAGATGCTTGTTACAAAAACATGAGAACTGGAATTTGGTACTTAGTGTCCATGTAAGTATGAGGTTGGTTTGGTTGCAAACCTGTAATCTTAGTTCCCAGGATCAAGACATGGGTCCCTGGTGGAATCTAGCTAGCTAAAATAGAAACTTAGCTCTGTATTTCAGAGAGAGACCTGCCTCAATACAGACATGATGCATTTGTACCCATCCAAACATGAAACATACATACACACACACACACACACACACACACACACACACACACACACACACACACACACACACACACACACCATCTACATCAACAAAAAGAAGTTAAATTTAAAGAGCAAAACTAATTCAGAAACCAGACTCATATATGTTAAATAATTTTTTTATAAAAGATGCATCTATCTCTTCATGTTTTTTTAAGTAGTGTGATGTCCATATTTCTGCCACCATGGTATTATAGATATATTTCTATTTAGATTTTTGGGAACCTTACTATTAAGGTAGCAGTCCCCCATGACCAGAGAACTTTCCGAGCTCAGTGAAAAGACAGGGGACCCTTCCCTGTCTCTGCCTCCAACTAGAAAGTGTCTTTCTCTGGAGAGTGTCCTTGAACACTGGTGGCTGGCCTTGTCTGAAAAGTGACCTCGAACAGAGCTCTCTGAAGGCACATAACTCAGCATACACGTCATGCTCTGGCTTCCCTACCCTATCATAATTTGGTGCTGTATTATAAGCAATCAGCCTTTCTTGCTTGCTTGATGCTATGAACAATTAGCCCTTTCTACCCCTACTCCCCATCCCCCCAAAGCCTTTACATACCCTACCCCTGAAACAATAAAGTTGAATGGTCCCACTGTCTTGCAGTCACAGTGTCTCACTATCTCACTGCAGCATTCTGGAAGTCACTCCATCAATATTCACAGCCATCTGAACCCTGCTTTACACCTCTGCTCCCCTTGTTCTCTGAGGCTGGGGGCCAACAGCCTCTGGAGAGGACGGGTACATCTGGGAATATTTTATATGTATGGTGCTTTGTATTTTTAAATAGTGTCAATGCTTAAGTTTGAATTATATTGCTTGTAGCTGGGTATGTCAGTGTGCACCTTTAGTTCCAGCACCTGGGAGGCAGAGGCAGGTGGATCTCTGAATTTAGAGCCAGCCTGATCTGCAAATTGAATTCTAGGACAGCAAGAGCTGCATAGAGAAATCCTCTCTTGAGACGTGTGTGTGTGTGTGTGTGTGTGTGTGTGTGTGTGTGTGTATCTGTATATGTATATACATATAAATCTAGTTATATAAAGTATAAATTGCTAGTTTAAAATTTAGATTTTACAGAAACTTCTATTGAAAAATATCTTTTTAAAATTTATTTTATAAAATTTATTATTTTAAGTTATTGAACATTTCTCTCCCAACAATATTTTTATTGATTACTGTTTGAGACAGGAAAATATGACATAGCTCTGACTCTCACTATGTAGATGATGCAAGAGCCCATAGAGGTCCATTTGTCTCTGCCTCCTATGTGCTGGGAATAAAGATGTGCTCTAGTATTTCTGTCTATTCTTTGAGAATTTCATGTGATAGTTTTTGAACACATTGACTCCTTGTACAACCTACTCCATAGCCAACCTCTCCACCCTTCTTTGCCTCAATCTTGAGTTTCGTTGTTCTATATCCTGGTCCCTTACTGAGTACAGTTTGCATTTCTCAATTAATCTTGGGAGTGGACTCCTAAAGGTTGAAATTTTATTTATGTTGCTTATTTTATGGGCAAACTGTTTTGCTATTAATTTTATTATTTTATGACCTTATATATGGTTTTAGAAGGGAGAGAGCTTTTGACTTCACTTGTGTTCCCACTAGTGGTTAAGCCTACCAGGACCAAAAATCGGTGTTCATCAAGGCCTTAGGTAGACCATGTAAGGCATCTAAAAAAAGAAAGCAGAATATAGGGACAGGGTTGTAGGGACAGGAGTGTAGGAATGAGCCGAGAGAAGGTGAAGAGTGAGAGTAACTGGAACATATTATATTGCATTCATGAATACAATATCTTAAGTATTCTTTTGTTGAGGCAGAGTCTGCATAAGCACTCTTACTCAAGCCTGCCTGCCATGAAACGTTTACATTTTGATTTCTCTTTTCCACATTTCGTCTTGCTGACTCTCTCAAAACCCCTGTTTACATAGCAAACATTGGAGAATTATTTCAAACATGGAGTTTATTGATTCTACCGAGCCAGGCAGTTATGTGAAATGCAAGACATTGGATAAATTTGACTATGTATTTTTGATTAAGGAACAGGAGGGCTCTCTGACTTCTAATTCTTTATCAGTAAATTTTCTGATGGAAGAAAGTTCACAGAAGACTGTTTAGTAAGTGAAATTTAACACAGTGAAATAGTTCCCAAATATTGAGAAAGCCTAAAACCAAACCCTCCAAAGTGTACCTATTAAGAAACGAACACAAAAGAAAAGCACCGATCAGGATGAGGAACAAGGACAATCCGAGAATTTAAGAGCCAAACTGCCTCCATAATAGGGCAGGTAGTGAAAGCTGGAAAGGCTAAGGAAGAGCAATGGCTTGTAGCAACCGGGCAGATACAAAGGGCTAGGGCAACCCCACGGTGCTTCTGCTTTTCTTCCAACCATCCATTCTTGCCAGGGCTTCCCAATTTTAAATATGCTCAGAAGTCAGCTTTGACAAGAAACAAAATTTTCATTGGCAGGTAGGAATCTGAAGTTCAGAGTGTACTGTGGTGAGTTTCTCTCTATTAAACCTTCTTAAGGGACTAGAAAAGCAAAGGTGGGTAGATGAACACACTATGCTCAGATGTCCTGTGGTGTGTGTGTGTGTGTGTGTGTGTGTGTGTGTGTGTGTGTGTGTGTGTGTGTGTGTGTGTGTGTTTGTAGCCAGAGTTTAATTTCTCCTTGGTAATAGCATACTCAAAAGGTTAATAACCTTAGCTCTCATTTTTATTTTAGCTTGCTGGCCAGGAGGTAACAGAAACCAAATGTCAGTCATAATTACCAACTCAGCAGAATCTCGGTTAGAGACTTCTTTTGAGAACTATGGGCAATGAACGAGTCAGGCTCAGAGCTAGAGACAGGAAACCATCTGACTTCAAATGTGATAGCAGATTCAGTGTGAAAAGGACTGCTGAATCTTCCAACTACTGGGAAAAAAACTCTACAGTATATTTCTTGAAGAATCTATATACATATTTCATAAAATCACTTTTTCAGATTACTTCATCTTCCTAGATGCCATTAGCAGAAGTGAGTCTAATGAATGTACTCGGTCAGCTCTGCCCAAGAAATAACGTAGTTGCTAAATCAACAGATTTAATGAACTTAATATTTTTTAAGTAAAAATAAATTACTTACGTGGAGAAACAATATATGTGCAGTACACTAGCAAGGAAAATGGGATATTCCACTAGTCCATGAATGGTAATAATGTCAAAACATGGGAGATAGCAAAAGCATGTCAGATTGAGTGACATTCTTGGAAGGATATGAGAAACCAATTTCCCACCAATGAAAAAACATCCCACAGATTAGTAAATTGTTATCAGGTAGTTGATCAGATACCTCCAGAAATACCAGCCTTCGGAAGTGAACATGGTGATCACCGCTGTTGACAGACTGCACACTCAAGAGCACTAGAATGCAAATGATAATTGGGGAGATTAATTGTTGGTGACCCCTAATAGTATCTTTTCTCCAACCATGCTATTTGCATACTCACCAGAGTAACTGGAGAATAAGGGAGACATGTTTATAAGCAGTCTACTTATTAAGATCCTATTTCACTATGGTATAGTTTAATAAGGAAGTGAGCAAAAGTAGATATTATTAATACTTTACCATAATTTTCAGGGTTGAAATCTTCCTGTCAAGGGGTTTGGCTTCACTATTGTATTTGTAGGCTATCAGTGCACAAAGATGGCCATCCATTATACAATAAAGATTCTTGTAAACAAAGTAAGTATTCCCCTTACTGGACATAAGGAACCCGGAGGAGAACATTATGATGTGGAGAAAGGAGGTGGCAGAGAGGCAAGGTTATGTACCACGGGAGGCTAAGCATCTTTATCACAATTATGTGATCCCTTCACCTTGGGACAGTCCATATCGCGTACATAGCATTTTATAGTTTGTTGATCGAGGCTCCAGACGACCAGACCAACTTGGATCACTACGGTTCAATCTGACCGACAGACATTTCACTTCTCTGTGTTCTACAGACACGTGCTCAGTCTTGGTAAGAACCCGGTGTCATTGCAGAAGCGTATTTTCAGAAGAAAATAAAATACTAACAGTTGAGAACAAGACTTTTTTTTCAAGTAGAAGGGGTGAGCTGAGTTGGAAGACCCCAACCTCGTGGGATGATTCTATCATTATGAATCTCATCGACAGAAAGAAGACTGCATCGGCAGAATTAACTCTGGGAAATCCTGTCTCCAAAATTCAGGCAGGCTGATAAGCATTGCAATTGGCTCTTAGTGTTGAAAATGTGAATGCTTCACTCCTTCTTTAAAAGGGGAACAAGAATACCCTTGGCAGGGAATAGAGAGGCAAAGATTAAAACAGACACAGAAGGAACACCCATTCAGAGCCTGCCCCACATGTGGCCCATACATATACAGCCACCCAATTAGACAAGATGGATGAAGCAAAGAAGGGCAGGCCAACAGGAGCCGGATGTAGATCGCTCCTGAGTGACACAGCCAGAATACAGCAAATACAGAGGCGAATGCCAACAGCAAACCACTGAACTGAGAATGGGACCCCGTTGAAGGAATCAGAGAAAAGAACTGGAAGAGCTTGAAGGGCTCGAGACCCCATATGTACAACAATGCCAAGCAACCAGAGCTTCCAGGGACTAAGCCACTACCTAAAGACTATACATGGACTGACCCTGGACTCTGACCTCATAGGTAGCAATGAATATCCTAGTAAGAGCACCAGTGGAAGGGGAAGCCCTGGGTCCTGCTAAGACTGACCCCCAGTGAATGTGATTGTTGGGGGAGGCGACAATGGGGGAGGATGGGAGGAACACCCATAAAGAAGGGAGGGTGAGGGATTAGGGGATGTCTGCCGGAAACCAGGAAAGGGAATAACACTTTCAAATGTAAATAAGAAATACTCAAGTTAATAAAAAAAAAAAAAAAAAATGTCTAAATTCTGTTTAAATATGCTTTACTACCTAGTGTTTAGAAGTTTCGCAGTGTGGCAAGGTCCTGAATTTGGAATTTATCTACATTTTGAAATCAACCTTCTGTAATTAGGGATGTATATGTCTTAGTAAAGCAGATAGCATGTTTGCTGTTTGCAGCTCACCCAGACCAGTGATGAGCATGCTTGATGTGATGGACCCCAGTCACATCCTATTTTCTGAAGAACGTAGCATGACAGTAGCGACAGTAAGAGTTTACTTATACTTGAAATTAGAGTTTTCCATTCCTGCTATGAAGACAGACAGCTCTGCTTTCCCTCTATATTATAAAAAATTCAAAAGCTATATACAAGGTACCTCATTATCTTCAGAACATAAACTCCAAGACCCCCAGTGAGTACCTGAAACCACAGACAGTATCAATCCATACAGACCCTCCTTTTATTTTTTTCAACAACTAGGCAATTGTGATAAAGTTTCCTTTATAAATCCAGCATGGTGAGCATTTTGGAACAGCAATGAATATATAATAGCACAATTATAACAATATATTCAAATGATTATTATTTCAAACATAGATTATTTATTTCTGGAGATTTTACACGAATATTGATGGAGTGTGAGTAATTGTGGGTATCTAAAATTGTAGACTACATGTCTTGGAAAGGAGACTACACTAGGTTAAAGTGGCTTTTATGATTTCTGAATCAACAGTGAATCTCTACTATATGACAATCCTCCACCTTCAGGGTGACGGAATAGAATGGCTGTCTACTAGAATTCTACATACCAAGAGTTTGAGCTATCATCACTGAGCAGTTCTGCATACAGCACCCAAGAGTTATTCTTTGCTTTGCCCCTCCTCTGTCTGACCACTGAGTGATTAAAAACATCCAAATATCTGCGGCCATTATGATAATGAGGAAAGTTGGATCATATAGGCGTGCATTCTTCACCCATTTCCAGCTAACCTGGATTTCCAATGAGGTTTGAAATACCAGGGACTATCATGTCCTCAAGTAGATGTGGGCAAGAGAAACTGCTGTAGTTTACATTTAAATGAATCAATCCATTCCGAAATAATCCGAAACAAGTGTTCGTTCCTCTAACATTTTATTTTATAAAATATATTTATTTATTTATTTATTTTCATTACTGATTTCACACTCACTCTCTCTTATATATCATGTTTTAAAATCATGTTATGCTTAATGTATACTATAACTAGCTTACAAATATCAATGAATAAATTGAATCCACACACTGAAAATGTTGTACTATGTGTTTAAAGATTAAACGGCCTTGTAAACATTTTTACTTCTAGTTAAATTTGTGGGTTTTTAATACAATCTTTTAAGTGACTTTGAAATTTTATTTTTCACAAAATTATCTGTTCTGTTTCTCATATCAGAAATATTTTACTCACTTTTCTGAAGCACTTGAGTTATTACATTGTACTTCAAAAATAATTTTTGACTAAGCAAAGGATCTAAGAATAATATAACGTATTCTGCTACACCAGAAGGTACAACATTCTGCCCCACTTTAATGTTGTTTAATGGAACCAATAGAATTGAAGAGTTAGCATAGAACTATAATTGGTGACCTTTTAGCACTCTTTTACAATTATAAAATCTTTAGTTGCTGTGTGGTTGATTTCCATGCTATGAACAACAGTTTCACATTAATATCAGAGAATAGGAATAAGATGCTTTTCATATTGGCGAGTGGTTGGAAGATTCTGATCCTTGGCTTTATGTGAGCTCTGGTCACTCCTCATACCGTTTCACTTTCATAGACAGTTAACTCGGGAAGCAAAGGGTCCCCTTTAATGTGTTTTCCCCCTGTGAATTCAAATTATTATACAGCTCTAAAATGTAAATGCTCACTCTCTTAAATGGTTGAAAATCTGATTATCTCAGACAGCCAATATTATCTTTTACATTTCTGTTCATTTGTGGAAAGCTCCTACCATTTAAATCAAAAGCACAAATTCTTATGGGGTGTGGAAGAAACTCTTATAATGACTCATGAAGTCTTTACTCCTATGTCTGCAGCGAATAATTTAATTTTGGTCATAGAAAGCCTGTATTTTTCAGTTCACTGTCCACTACCACTCAGGGTAAAAAGCATAAAGGTCAGTCCGGAATGGTTAATGAACAGAAGACTTGCAAACTCAGGGAATTTAGAAAGTGTGAAATTGGGTATTTTTATCATTTTATCATGCCTGGAAGAAATTTATATCTTGTTAGCTCTGATATTTAAAAACATATCAAAGTGTAGCAAAATGTTCATGTTCCCCAATACATGAAACGTGACATACTCTACAGTCAGCTCCTGCCTCACGCCTTCCCTAGGCATAAGAAAACATATAATTCACAGGAATCAACTGAGACACTGCACTGTTGGATGATAGAGAGCTTTTGAATGTATAAAGTTCAGCATTTCCCCAATTGGGTTTAAAGACTTCCCTTAGGAACAGTTTCTGCCATAGAGTATTTATTACCTTGAATAATGTGACAGAGAGAAATGGAACAAAGGAAATGATTTTTGCTAAATAAAAGCAGCCATCAACTCTCAAAAGATAAACTAGCCATATCTCAGGAAGAATACGGGGGCAACTGAAAGGGCTGCTGTCTTAATGACAACGTGGAGGAGCAGGCTTTCTTTTCAGTGCAAAACAGACTCACAGGCTCCGTTTAGCTGCTCAAGTGTACACAGCTAGACATCTGAAAATTGTCAAAAACTACCAAAAGGTCTTCTTCGTTTTGTTAGTTCTGCCCCAACAAGCAGCAAGGCCATGCTCCTTAAGCTCAGCTTCTCAGCACAGGTAGAGACAGTGCATAAGAGAGGAGCTGTTAGACAAATCAAGGCAGAGGTGAAAGCTCTCCGAGACCCAGGGGACAAGCGGCGCTCTCATGACTCATGGTGCTCCTGTAAAACAGGAGGCCAGAATGGCTGCCAAGAAGCATCATGGGAGGTGGCATGCTCTTTACTTCAGGGAACAGATCTGTGAAGGGTTGGAGATAGCTTTCTCATAGGGTAAAGGCACATGAAAAAGGAAAACTTTCTCTTAATTTCTTTTTATTCCATCCGTAGATGTGTACGGTAACATGATAAGTGAGACTTGGTGAAAATTATTTTTCCTGACGGTAATTCAATTCTCAGCCTCTTAATGTAAATTGTTGGTCTGTGTTGTGACCCAAAATAAACTTATTAGATATTCTTGGGAAATTTTTAATACCTACAACGTGTGGTGGAGTGGAAACACAGATATAAAATAATATTAAGTGTATGTCCACTGATCGGATGTCTGCCCTCTCCCATACTTGTCTAGAATTTCTAATGTGCTTTTATCTTCCCTAAAGTCATTTTAAAGATATTAAAATATTTTCTCCTATGAGGCAACTTTCCTTTTTTGTCAAATTATGTTATCACTGGGCAAATCATGTGATTCACTTTTATCATCCAGTTGCTAATACTCAAAGTACCATACAAATGAATATGAAAATGTTCTTGTGTAGCTCAGTGCCATTTAAAAATATATGTCTAATGACAGTTAAATTATTTTTGTTATGTTTTAAGCATTGTAGTCACCAAGAGGAACGTCAATGTTGTCACATAGCATCTCTGCTCCACTTTGAAGGTACACAGCCGTGACCATGAAGTCCTAAGGGGCTAAGGCTCTAGCGTGGTGGCTGTCATTGCATTTATGGCTTCTTGGAGTATTATCTTTCTTCAAAAAATGAAATGTTCACAGGTAGTAAGAGATAATATATTAGAAACCATGTAATTCAGCGTTTTTGTATAAATTTCTGATCTGATTTCACAGTACTGCTGTGAAAATCTGAAGCATAGCTTATAATAGGTTCCTATAGAAGTCAACACACATATCATAAAAACGTTCAGAAATTCTAGGAATTATTGTGCACTTGGACAATCAGCAAGATAATTCTGGACATTAGAGAAAACAACAAAATCAATGACATTTATGGTATCATCTCTCTTGTGGAAATGCTCACAGCTCCTTAGTTCATTGAGTGAAGTCGTTAGGGTTTAGTTTCATTAACATAATCTGTCATAAGAGTATTCATCTCAACATAATGAGAAATTCTCAGATTAAACTCATATTTAACATATGAAACTTCTAGACAACACTCCCTTGGTAATGCATACAATTCAAATTTATTATGTTTTCTTATGGATAGTAGTGTTGTCAGCGATCTATTTTGAATACTTTAACTGAACCATCTACTTTTGTCCCTGCAATTAAGTTTAAGCCGTATGCTTTCTAAGTCTTAGCAAAATGCAGTTTTGTTTATTTATAAGAGGTTCATATGAATGCCCCTTTCTGAAAGCTTTATATTGTAGAGAAATAAAAAGAAACTATGTAATTTGGCACTTACTTTCACCATATGTTAAATTATGTCAACCTTTTTGGAAAACTTTTATAGCTGGTCTTTGCTGCTTTATGGGTTCTTCTTTTCTTCCACCCTTTATCTCCCCCACCCATTTCACCCCTGTCAATAGATATGAGAGAAAGAAGGATGGAGAGAGATTGAGAGAGAGGGACATGAGAGATGTATGAATATATAGATGGATATGGATGCATGGATGCATGGAGGATGGATGGAGGGGAGAGGGAGAGGGGGAGGAGGGAGGAGAGGAGAGAGAGAGAGAGAGAGAGAGAGAGAGAGAGAGAGAGAGAGAGAGAGAGAGAATCTAATTTCTTTCTTGTTTCCTCTGGAGCTTGACAAAGACTAATAAACTCCAACAACTCCCTAAAACAGCCAACAAGCTGTGCCCCTCGTGGCTCTAGAATTTATACACCCTCTGAAAATTCTCCACAACTCTCAATGTCACACAATCGCAGAAGCTATCAGCAGCTGGTAAAACCATGCCTTTGCTAGAACATGAACCAAAGCATAGTCAGTCACTTCAGACAGTCCAAGCAGCCCACCTATCTACCTCTGAGGTATAAATGCACACACATTCTTATAATATTTCTGTGTTTTCTTTTCAAGGAAACCAAATTTCCTGAATTCTCACTGTAGATTATAGTTTTGTTTCAACTTTGTGTGGTCTCAATCCTGGGAATCTCTATACTTACTGAACAGGTTAAACCTTGGGCATGAGTCATCTGTTTCTCGGGAAGTGTTATTCCCAGGAACAAGAGCTGCCGACACTTAAGAAACCATATACCATCAGTCCCCAATATGTCACCGTGTGGACCAACCCTTATTATCACTTTCACGGTCAGTGGGAAAACTCACAGATTCCAAATAGTAATTGTTAGTTAATGAACCTTTTTCCAGAAAAATATAAGGCAAATTCCTTATGTCTCTAGGGTCAGAAGAGATATTCTGAACAAATATTATTTTAGACAATGAATACAGATATTTACTACCATTCTCTGGCTTTTTTGGGGGAGTTATACCTAAATACTTGGGAAGTAAAATCTAATGAAAACATTTGAAAGCAAAATAGCTTAATTATCTATGAACCTCAGCTTTTCCCTTGGATTGCCAGGACATGTGCTCACCTACAGGGAAAGGGCAAATTTTGTAGTAACTTGATGCTTTCATATTTGTGGGCATGTCTAACAATTCTACTTTTAGTGTTGTTGCCCTTAAAGGCACAGAGGAATTAATTTATTTGTATCTGGTAGAGTGAAAACAATCTATGTCATTTGATATTTTTCACATTCACAGGCTTATTTAATGAATATGTTTGACAAAACGTGATTAGTGTACAAAAAAAAATAACTTAACTATGTCTGTCATAGAAAAGTAGCAATCATAAGATCTTAGCACAATGAAACATCATCTATAAAGTCCAAGTCTCAGAAAAGAGAATGAAAATCTAATTCATGATCTTTTAAATTGATGTACATTGCTATTTTTCAATAAAAGGCTCAAATTTGATTGTTGTTGTCTTAAAATTAAAGTAAAATTATGAATTTGACGGGTTTGCATTTTACGTGAGGTACTATTGTTGGATCACTTACAATCCTGACCTCCCTGATGACTCTTAAGGGTTAAGTAGACATACAAGTGAACCCTGATTCATGGCCTCACTGGTTGCTTTGCCTTAGTGAAGCTGTTAATGAGGATTAAATATTGAGCAGCTCCATGTTTTTAAGATCTTTATAATGTCCCTATAGGGAACCCAGTGATGTTCTAGAGTGCTTTTGGTTAGAAAGGGGGTTATTATCACTTGGGGGTTCAATTACATAACTGTGGACTGTGGACATAGAGGAAAGAGTAACCCTTTAGAATGCGAACTTGTGAGAGGATGCAGCAAAGTTAACAGGAGAATGCTGTTAAAGAATGGTGTGTTCAGTAAATATGTTTCCACAGTTTTTAAATGAAGATTTATTATGTGATAATCTACAGCCCCCCAAAATAGTTAATATCTAAATAAAATACAGCATATGAAATAAACTACGTGTCATTAGCTATGTGACAGAGTGATCTTGGTGGCACGTTTTAAATGAAGTCCAAACAAACTGTAACCAAGCTGTACCAACCATCAAATAACAAAATTTCATGCAGATGGCATAACAATATAGTCAAATTTGATGGTACATCGTTTCTTTGTTCTGAGAGGTAAGAGCATGTTAATATGGTATGAGCTTCCTCTTTTAGCTGAAAACACTGACATAACACACAGTGTTACAGTGTTTTCGGATGCACCATGGTGGCAGGGTCAGTTCATATTTATTGCTTGCAAAGCGTCTTACACTTAGGTAAGCTTATTTCGTGGCTCTTGTAGCAAATGTTGAAGCAAAATGGCCCATTCCTTTATGCTGGCTTGTTTGCATAGTGCTGCTTTTTGTGGGATCTTAAAATAGATAATTGATTTTTTTTTAAAAAAAGGCAAGCTCAATCCTAATTGCAACAGATGCACCCGTTATTAATTAATGCTGTGCCAATGCACTGGTGACCTTTAAGCCCTTTAACCCTCTTATAGTCACTTGAGATAAAATAATTGTTTTTGGAACTTGAGAGGCTATTGACTGGGAGTTCGGAGACACCTCCTCCGGTGCACTCACTCTTAAAATGTGAGCACAGATTTGCTTGTGCTGAACCTATCTGCCGTGTGTGTGTGTGTATGCGTGCATGTGTGGGTGTGTGTGCGTGTGTGCATGTGTGTGCATGTGTGTGTGCATGTGTGTGCATGTGTGTGCATATGTGGGGGGGGCTTGTGCCTTCAGTTTAGGTAACTAAGAGCTTTAATTTGTAGTGCTTTTACTTTAAATTTTTGTTAAGTGATGATTGAAATAGTATTATTTTCAACCACTATGAAGGAATTTATTTTATTGTGGTAATCAGAAACATCTTCAAACAACCTGCCGCTTCAAGTACATATGGCGTTGTAAATCCTCTTTCCAAAACAAACAGTATCCTATCTTGCCTCTAAGCGAAAACCTGACTAATGATTTGATTCAGTCCCTAGGAATTGCAAAAAAATTCTCTCTCACTGTGATGAGTGAAAAACAGTGGACAGAAATGCTCTTCTACAGATGCTGGAGAGGGCTGTGGATGTCCCATGGCTTCTTTGGCTAGGTCTTGTTACTGAAAAACCTTGGAGTTGTGTTTTAAAATGAACCATATTATGGTTAATAAGTAACATATTTTTCTTTAATGACTATAGACTCAGAGATCCAAATAAGCATTTTTGATGCACATCTTAGAGAGCAAACAGGTAAAGACAGCAAAAGGGAGAAACATTGGAAGCTGGGCTGGTAGTAGCAGGGCTTAAACGCCCCATTGTCTAACAAAAGAATGAAATCTTCTAACTAAATCACATATGTAATTAAGCTATCTTAAATTTGCTTCCTCAATAATATTTAAATCTAGATGACCACAGACACACAGGTGAATATTTGTCTGTCGTATTAGAAGAGGTGTGTGTGGCAACCTTTGCTAATGTGGTGTACACATGCTCTATGTAACACACGTCCTCATACCAGCTAATAACAAATATATGTGTAATTTCAATGTCCACATATGGTAAAACTGTGGATCATAATCGAATACTCCCAGAAAGAAAATTAAAACTCAACAAGAAGGTTAAAAGATGGATATTTGTTGGCCTGTTTGTCAATGTATAAGTAAAAATGAATTAGTATCAGTACCTTTAGCTTCCTTATGGAAAAAAAATGTATGTAACTAGATTTTCATGTAGAGTAGAAACATACTGTTTGCTTTAAAATCTCGGAATTTGGAAAACATTGGAATCAGGGAACAAAGGAAAAGAAGAAAAAATAATAGAAAGGAAATCTCAGACAGGAATATCCTGTGGCTCTCCCTCCTTGACACATAATTTGTAGGTCTTGATGTGGCTGCTTTGACAAAATGCTAGGCATGTTAGAACTGAAAATGAAAGTTGTCCTGCTGCCTGACTTTAGAACTAGTTTAGATTGGCTGTAAGTTCACAAGTCAATGATTTTTCTCATTGAAAGATAATACATTTTAGTAATACTGGAAAAGTTCGATGCCAGAGAGGTCACTGTGGGGGGTTAAGAAAAGCTACAGCAGTTGTCAGAACAGCAATTACTTCCAGGCAAACATGTTTGATAGAAGGAGTTGCAGGCCTAGCCAGGCCAGAATTGCTTTTCTATTTGACTATGCTTATCAGTAATTAGGAGTGAGTACTGGAAGGAGCCAAGGTTGGGAAGAGTTCTCTGAGACTGTCTCGTAAAGACTGTAAAATATCCAAGTGAGAAATAATCGGGGAGCTTTGTCAAGGCAGAGGGTACCAAATAAGACATGTCAAGATTTTACAAAGCCAGACATTGATTATGAATATTTATTGGAAATATTGAATATCACAAGACAATTCGAAATAAATGGCATTGAAGAAAAACTATATAACTTAGGAATTATTTTTTTAAACCTTTAAAAATTTGTGAAATGTGATTTTTTCCCATAAAGACCTCCATATACTTTACAGACTTTCATGCTTTGTACTACTTTTAACTCCAAACATCCTATTAAGCTCGAATGTCCTTGCCTCTCTGCCACAGTAGAGCAGTAAGTCTTCTTCAACTTGCTCTGGATTCTAAGAAGAGACAGCATCTGAAGTTGGCTTTTTGTAGGAGGGAAGGTGCCCTGTTAGCTCCTAACTGGAGCCGACTGCCTTCCTTGGACCCTTTGCTTACTGTCCTTCCTGATACCTGGAAAGAACTGTGGATGGAAGAGAAAACCCACCACCATAGCAAGTACTGGTTTGGACCCCCAGCATCTGTGCTGCCTAGTAGCGTCTTTCTCCTCTTCAGAGCTTATCCTTATGGAAAGAGATGTGATTGTTTTGTTTTGTTTTGTTTTATTTTGTTGTGTTTTGTTTCTACATTTCCTCACCTTCCACTTTTTTTTCTTATTATTGTAAATTACTTTCAGTGCCTAAATTTCAGTAAAATGACTCCATGGCCTCCAATTATTACAGTTAATGATCAATTTGATATTTTTTCTTTATATCATGCAAAAAAACCCCATAAAAACACTTTACATGGGCCTGTATTCACTTTCTCTGATTTTCTGTTGGTGTTCTAGAGAAGACAATTAACTGCACTGTCTGAAGTCAGAGCTGTAGTTATATCCCTCGCGGCTCCTGCGGAAGACTTGAGTTTGGACTCACCATCCAGCATACTCACTGACTGCCATTTCACTACCTAGTTTAGCTCTATTCCAGAGACTCTAGCATTCTTTATTGGCTTCTGCATGCTCACACACCCACACAAGTAGACAGACAAACAACATAGAAAGGGATTTGGAATTAGCCTGTGGATGGAAGATGAGAAGAAGAGAGGAGGGAGAAAGGAAAGGAGAGAAGGGGAGAAAAAGACAGGGGAGAGGGAGGGGTTTGAATGGGAGATTGGGAAATAGTAAACATAGTTAGGGGAAGGTGAATGTGTTGGTAGAAGCATGATCAATGGCGATCAGGTTTTCATCTCAATAATGAGTCTCCTGTTTCCTCTGAATGTCACAGCTCCCAGGGAAAATGGAGCAGGAATCCTTATTCTTTCCAGTAGAGCCTTGAACTTGGATAATGGGCTCAGGGCCATTCCTCCTAGGAAACAAAACAGGAATTTAATTTTTACCTTTGGTATGACCATTGACAGTGTTTCCTGCAGTGCTGCTCTCTGGGCCCTTACACTTCATTGTATTCCACCCCAGTCTACTTTGATTGTAACTTCAGCTTCAGAGTGAGGAGGAGTCCATGAACCCTTGCCTACCCAGAATCCTTGGCAATTTAGCATATGCACTTGTTCATTTCCAACCATGTTGGGAGCACTCCACATTGTAATTTCCTATACAATCAGCTTCAAAATGTTTTCTAAGGATTGAAGAGACTTCTTTACCAGTGTTTCTTTCTGCAGTAGACCAAAGACAATTTCAGAGTTTACATCTCTGAGTTTGAAAATCATCAAAAGACTGCTGTTGGAGGGATTTATAGACTAACCTCTGTGTGACAGAGAGGTGGCTGAACCAGAACTTATGGTATAGGAATGAGCCAAGACTACAAATAGATTGTGAATGGGCCCATGTCCAACAGCCAATGTCACGTATGATTTATGCTGCAATGAATCAAAAGTCCTGAAAACAAGAAATCATTTAACTGGAATAGCCCAGTTCCTCTCTGTTTAGGTGTGACCTGAGTTTTGGGACTTACTTGTAATTAGTAGGTAGTACGCAAGGTGGTGGTATGTGACTTCAGACAAGCATAGTAGGCTGTCTCGATGCACCCTTCATGCCACTTTTTTTTTTTTAAATTATACCCTCTGGGTGAAGCCAGCTGTCATGTTCCAAGGAAACACAGACCAGTACTTCCACTGAGGCATTTCCATGTTAAAAATGTGAGTCTACTTGATACCAAGCTGCAGATAACCGATGTGAAAGTGAACTCTTTTTAAAAGGATGCTTTATCCCGTGTGGGGGGGAATAAAACCTTTCAGAAGTCTGAGTCTTCTGACTTTAGCACCATGCTGTGTTTGAACGTCATTTGACATTTGTGTGAGATAACGTTGCCTAATTCATCAATAGGTAAACTATGACTGTTGCGTATATGAAACTATAATATGTATGAAAATTTGCACTTTGAAAGGCTTTTAGGTAAATGGATCATATTTGACTAAGAAGTCGTTAAGCTGATCTTCTAATATTAATACTTTCACAGTTAAATACATAAAATATTGCTCCTCATTTTACTCTTACCATATCAGTTTAGGCCAAAATATCTCCATGTTCCTGAGTATGAGTTCATGGTTACCAGAAACAAAACAAAAGCACACAAACAAAAAAAAAAAACCCTAAAATATCCCCACCACAACAAACAAAACAAATAAACAAACAACCCGCCGCCCCCCATAAAAACTAAAGTAAACTCTGAAAATTTTCTATTGTAGTAAAGGAGGTGGATTACTGGGCTGGTTTCACTCAGTGAAGGCTGGAGATGGCATACACTAGTGCTCCTGCGTAAAATGTTATGTGTTTGCATAGTTGATCCCTGTAATTGTAACTTGGATGAAAAACCAAATGCATAGATGTTGTGGATTGCTGTTTGTAGTTTCCGCACCATCAAGAGGGGTGCCCATACTCAGGAGAGGTCAGGTGAAGTCAGGTGAAATCTTCATTGGTCAAATAAAGCTAGAGCCTGTGATTGGACAGTGGAAGGAAAAGGTGGAGCTGAAAGTTTGAGAGAGGGAAAGAGGAGGAAGAAGGATAGAGAAGACAGA
Organism: Rattus rattus; assembly: GCF_011064425.1. Taxonomy (NCBI): domain Eukaryota; kingdom Metazoa; phylum Chordata; class Mammalia; order Rodentia; family Muridae; genus Rattus; species Rattus rattus. Next base: position 192,328,679 of record NC_046154.1, on the reverse strand, counting down.
GGATGGGAGATGATGGACCAAGAAGGTGAACCAGAACCACATGGCCTTAAGGAGCCATAAGAAACTAGAGATTTCATAGATGGGCAATAGTGTAATGCCGGGTGCATTTGTCCAATCCAGGTGTGCAACTTGTATTTGTGTCAGTTGAGTTTTGTGCTCTTTGCTCAGGCACTAGGGGGCTAGAGATTCATTGTCATAAATCTAGATGGTATATTACAAGTCTCCAGTGTTACCATTTTACAAGGCCAAGGGGATCTGAGCGAGCGAGCGGTAGCAGGCTTTCTGCAGGCTAGCCACAGGGGTTGGACAGCCTGGGAAGTTCAAGCAGACTGGCTACAGGAACCAGGGCAAGATGGCTGCTTGGGACTGGCCATGGAGGTGAGCTAGATAGCTGATGGTGGTGATTAGCCAAATTAAGCGTGGTTTGGCTTTTTTCTCTCTCTTCTCTTCTCTTCTCTTCTCTTCTTTTCTTTTTCTAAAACTACACTCTACACTTAGAACTCTGGGAGACAAGTCCGTACAAAAGAATCTTTTATGGCCCATAGATGGTGTCTGATACAGAACTTTTAATAATTTCCATTGAAGGTTCTTATATTATCTTCAATTTAACGTGCTGTCTCTCTAATATCTTAAGTCTTTCTTGCCTATCTATTACTGTCTAATGATGATTTCACATTGCAGTCCATGCTCCAGAAGAGCAAATTTCTTATGATTCTTCAAATAACCACCATAGTTCTTCTCCCCACGTGTTTGAAAATGACCTTCCATCTTTCAGGAATATCCTTTAGGCCTCTTCTCCCAGTTCCATGGGTTCCAACAGTTCATTCAATTCCATCGACGAAAACTCTCTGAAGCCTCTGTGATCCATTCATAAGGCTTTCTGTCCCTCATTTTCCCATAGCTCATGGTACTTGAAAGCTATTATCACACTGCAGGGCAACTGTGTGTTAACTTCCTACAGTCAAAGACAGTGTAATCTCTATAAGGGCAGAGTCTTTCTGTTATCCATTTCCCTCACCTCCCCCAGTGGCTTGATGATCCAAGGTTCAAACATGTTTAAAATGCAAACTTTAGAGTCTGTGAAATGATTCTATTTGATATGGATTGCTAGATCTAGGGGAAGAATGTTTTCATTTTTTGTAGAGATAAAAGACACCACGTAAAGAGTAAAATACATCCAAGCCAGTAATGGCCCAATACTTTATTGATGTACAGTGGTGTTTTAGAAAGGACATCTTTCAGGAGTACTAGAGATACCTATAAAGTGTGATGTAGCAATTACTATCTTAACTACAATACATGATGTAAATCAATGGTGGCATTAAATCTTGTCTAAATGGCCAGAGCGTGAGCTGCAGCTCCTTCTGCAGCATGCATTTCTTTTCAGTTGATTTCATTCCCGTTAGGCTTGCGGTTTGCGAACAGAGTCTTTTAATGACAAGGAAATCGAGGATCATTTTATTTCACTGTTTTAAAAATAACCCTTCTAGAACAGCCTACAGTTTAGGCTAAACGGCTGCTGCATCACACTCAGGATTGCAGGGGAGAGTAAGAGACACTTGAAGTGATGATCCAGAAACACAGAATTGAGATTTTTCCCCCCCAAATACTTGCCATAATTATTTTTAAATGCTCAAAGTGCTACGATAATGAATACCAATTTTCATTTTATGATTCCTGAGCTACCTTGAAGGATTTACAAATACTCAAAACAAATATATTTAATTCCCTGATTATTTTAATTGACTTTTCAAGGGGCTGTTTTCTGAGAAGCGATAATCTAATAAACAAACATAACAGTAATCGAGTACAATTCCCACCGTTTAGGAAGATTTAATTGAAGATAACAAATAATTGTTCTTCTAGCTTGAAACAGATGGAATTAAATATTGAGGTCCAGTGAAACATGGCAAGTTTTGTCTTTCTTTTTCTAAGCAGATAATTGAATATGTATCCACATCCATCTCAGCTTTATGGGGGTTTAAGCCTCAATTTATCAACAGTGGAATCCGATGACTCGATGCCTCCTCTGTGATGGCGTTTCCAGTGGACACATCACTTAATGTTCTCAGTATTCCAGAAGAAAGGAAATGACGTCACATTTGGACTTTAGCTCATTTTCTTACCTGCCAATCATTGTCGTCCATGCTGAAAGCGCTCCTTTCCTTGGTCTTAAAATCATCAAAAATATAATTTGTATACATATGTCTCAATGTCCCCCTTTAACTACCTTTTGGAAATTATTTTCGCCCAGTCTAGGCAAGAGAGGTATTTCTAGGTTTCATTTATTAATCATGTGAATCTCCTGAGGCTCTTATATCCTCTTTATGAATTCCATTTCTTATTTTCTCAGTGTATCTAATCGCTATCGGATATTTTAAGTTTATTTTTCGCTATCCTTTTAAAATAATCACAGTTATTCATTTCATTTTATTTATTTATTTTAATCAGATATATTTACTTTAAGTCCCTTTGTCTCAAACAGTCAATAACCTAACTGAAACGAAATTCAGGGGGAATTGCTTTAATTGAGTAACAAATGGAACAGTGCGGATTTCTAGGTAAAAAAATAATGTTACTAGAAATTAAATTGTGGTGTGGGAGAGAAACCATGCCTGGCTGGGAGGTTTCTGGCCAGTACCGCTTCCACCTGTCCACAAGCATGGGCTTTATCTTTGCAAACATTTGGCAAAAAAGAAATAAGCATTTTCATGGTGAGCCTGGATGCTGCAGGGAAAACCAAAATTCTATACAAACTGAAGCTGGGCAAAATTGTGGTCACCATTCCCACCATTGTTTTCAACGTGATATTCTTGGATACAAGAATATCAGCTTCACGGTGTGAGATGTGGGCGGCCAGGACAAGATCCTACCACTGTGGCGCCGCTATTTCCAGAACACACAAGCTTTGATCTTCATAGTGGACGGCAATGACAGAGAGCGTGTGAACGCGGCGGGTGGTGAAGAGCTCCTGAGGATGCTCCCTGAAGATGAGCTCCAAGATGCTGTTTTCTTGGTGTTTGCCAACAAGCAGGACCTCCCCAAGCCATGAATGAGGCCGAAATCACAGACAAGCTGGTGCTGCACTCAACGTCACAAGAACTGGTATATTCAGGCTCTCTGTGCCACCAGCGGGGACGGGCTCAATGAAGGACTAGACTGGCTGTCTAATCAGCTCCAGAACCAGAAGTGAACCAGACCCCTTTCCCCCTCATGTCTTCTCGGCCCTCAGCTTTCCTCTCATGTAGCAAATATGCTACTCTGTGATCCTGAATGCTCGTGGACTGTTTCCATGGTTTGGTCACAGTGTAACGCCGACCGTGTTAATATATGTGCAGCGTGCCGCCAGGTTTTTATTTAATGTAAATAGTTCCTGTTTCCAGTTTCTGGTACTCCTGTGCAATATTGTATTATTTAGCATTTTTATTGTAAAAAGAGAATCAACTCACTGTTAGTACTGAGAAGGGATTTGGGGGTAGGGACACCTGACCTCCGGGAGCCATCGGGTTGTAAACTGGTGTCTGTATCCATTTGGTGGTTGGTTTTTAACCCAGTGCATTTTTTTTAAATGGTTAAAAATACAGGTCAAGAACACTGGAACACGGGGAATGGAGTCTATGCCTAGAGTAGGTTTTGCAGTTAATGGCCTGAATGCTAGTTATCAGATCACTGTTTCCCTATAGGAACAGGAGAGAAGGTGACGAACAAACCACCATCTGCTGCATGGTCGCAGTAGAGACCCGGTGACTTACCTGACTTTGGGTCACCTGCATGCCATAGCATTGTGCTTGTACTTGTGCTCATACGGTCACCTGGCGGTGGGCTGGGAGCCATTGTGGGGTGCAGGGTCTGGCTTGCTCTGTGGTATGTGGCAGGGCCCAATAGCAGCAGCGTATTCGCCTTATCTTGGGTCCAGTTGGACGCACTGGCAGGAGGCCTGGGTCTCACCAGCAGGAGTGTGTGCAAGGTGGGAGGGTCGGTCCATTACAGACCCACATCCTGGAGCACCCCCATCTCCGTGTGTAAAGTAGCTTCCTCCCTCAGCCTGCAAAGGTCCGATTTGCCATGGAAAGACGACCTCTACTTTTTTCTTTTGAATTTTGAATAAACATTGAAGAAGCTGGAGCTGTTAAATTTATCTCAGGGAAATCTCGGAACGGGTTTATTTGGTGTCCTGGAACCTCTTACTGCTTTCAATACACAAGTAGAAATCCAAAACAAAAAACAAAAAACAAAAAACAAAAAAAAAGAAAGAAAGAAAAAGAAAAGAAAGAAATTAAATTGTAGTGAGATATTAAAATAATCTAAGAGAGTTTGATTGTGACTAAAAAGAAATGTTCACCTTTCAGTAATAAACCACAGAGATGGATGAAGTAGTAGAATGTGGGTAAATGACTTATGTAGTTTCTGCCATTTCCATGTGCTTATTAGTTATAAAGGCTATAATGTTATAACACAAGAAATCCTTAAATGGCTCATTAATGGCTCTTAAATCCTAGGCAGGAAGGGACGGCATTCAGATGGCAACACAAGCAGGCACGGGTACAGCAAACAAGACATATTTACGGTCTCAGCATTTGCCAGTGAATAATCAATGTAAGTTACTCTCCCTATGATTCCCCCTAAAATCCCCATCACTGGAGACAAAGGTGCTCTATATACAGAGGTCAGAATGAGCCTAATGAATACGTGATCTGTTTCCTTTGTCTAAGAGTGTTCCACTCTCATTTTTAAATGAAGATGTTTGCTATGAAAAATGATACTTCAACGCCTAGTATACCAAAGTATTTTTTGTTTTGTTTTGGCTTAAAACAGGTATAATTAATCTGTGATCATTTCAATTATCCTGCACTAATTGATCCATTTGACTGCATTATCAACGAAGCATGGAGCAGGAAAGCTGTACTTTTGTGAAGCTCTGCTGTATTCACGTAGCCAGTGTGAGTTCATCAGGAAAATTATGAAAGCTGAAGTTTTCTGGACCATAGTCTGTGTCTTTTGAGGACTACCGACTCTCCCTTTCCTCAGCCTGTAGGCAGTTTTCTAGAAGCAGCACTGGCTACTCCTAAGATGACAGGATGGAAAATCACTAGGGGATGTGGACTGAAAGGCCCTTGAGTCCTTTAGCATGTGAAATAAAGAAAGACCAGTGATCCAGTGGATAAAGACAGGAGTCCCCAGCATAAATGCCATTGCAGATGTCCTCTTGGTATCTTAAGGGGAAGAGGGAGATATTGTACTAATTCAGAAACTTGCCTGGTTGTGTTATTTTCAGAATGTACATCTAGACTTTTGTTGAATTCTTTTCCCTCTTATTTTCAAACCATCAGTGTTGTTAATGTTTATTATTTTTCTTTCTATAAAATGTCAGGAGATTGCTCAGAAAATTGGACACAGGACTAACTAAGGACCCAGCTGTACCACACCTAGGCATATACCCAAAAGATGCTCTGACATTTAACAAGGTCACATGCTTAGCTATGTTCATAGCAGCCTTATTTATACTAACCAGAAGCTGGAAAGAACCCAGATGTCCCTTAATGGAGTAACAGATAAAGAAAATGTGGTACAACTACACAATTGAGTACTTCTCAGCTATTAAAAACAATGACTTCATGAAATTGATAGGAAAATGGATAGAACTAGAAAATATCATCTGGAGTGAGGTAACCCAGTCACAAAAAAGCCAAAACAAAACAAAACAAAACAAAACAAAAACACACATGGTCTGCACTCACTGATAAGTGGATAGTAGCCAAGAGGCTTGGATTACCCAAGATACAATTTACAGACCACAGCTCTAGAAGGATGAACAAATTGAGGATGCTTCAGTCCTTCTTAGAAGAAGGAAAAAATATTCACAGGATGAAATGTGGAGACAAATTTGGATCGGAGATGGAAGGAATGGCCATTCAGAGCCTGCCCCAGTTGGGGATCCAGCCCATATATATACAGCCACCAAAACTAGACAATATTGCTGATGCCCAGAGGTGCATGCTGACAGGAGCCTGATATAGCTGTCTCCTGAGAGGTTCTTCCAGAGCCTGACAAATACAGAGGTGAATGCTCACAGCCAACCATTGAATTGAGAATGGGGTCCCCAATAGAGGGAGTTAGAGAAAGATTGAAGGAGCTGAAGGGGTTTGCAAACCGATAAGAACAACAATGCCAACCAACCAGAGCTCCCAAGGACTAAACCACCATTCAAAGACTACACATGGATAGACCCATGGCCCTAGCTGCATGTGTAGCAGAGGATGGCTTTGTTGGGCACCAATGGGAGGAGAAGCCCTTTGTCCTCCCAAGGCTTGAACCCCAGCGTAAGAGAATCTCAGGGAAGGGAGGTGGGAAGGGGTGGGTGGATGGGTGGGGGAACACCCTCATAGAAGCAGGGGGAAGGGGATGGGATATGGGGGTTATGAATGGGAAAGTGGGAAAGGAGTTAAAATTTGAAATGTTTAAAAAAAATCCAATCATCAAAAAGGAAAAGAAAAAAAGAAAAAAAAGAAAAAGAAATGACTTCATAGTGAAAACTTACTAACAGACATCTAACAGACTTTAATAGATGCCAATGTGCTCAGGTTTCTGTTTTTGTTTTTCTTTTTTTTCTTCCTGTGGGGGTATTTAGAACCTGTCTGTTTTCTCTGTCTCTTCATGCCTCTCAGTTTTCATTATATAAGCTGTGTGTGTGTCAGCAATGGCCATGCTCATATATCACACATACATTGTTAATTTGTGGACCCCTTAAATTTCCTCCTCAAATGTTTGATGAATTTTCCCATTATGTATTTAGAATTCCATGATCCTTGTACTCAAAAGAATGTGGTCATTTCTTTCTAGCTCCTTGAAGAAACCAAGGCCCAAAGATTCAGGCAATTTAATGATCTGCAAGTTGGCAGCCCAGCTCCAGATCCTGCATTTTCTTGGTTCCAAACCAGGTTTGCCTCTCCATCTCTCCACACCACAGTCCTGCAGATGAGGGATGAAAGTGAATACAGAGGCTCAACCTATTTATTTAAAATGAGCACGCAGATGTTGATACTGAGAATGGTGCATGCTCTCGCTTGACAGAGGAAGGTGCAGCTCTCACAATTTTGCCAGTTTCCCCTGGACTGCTGTCCTGTGTGAAACAGCCTTAGGGAATCCTCTCTGGCTGAGAATCTCCCCATCAAAATCATTTGACAGGGACAGTCAATAAAACAGAATTGTTTCTCTTAGGAGAACTCAACATTATTTAGGCTCCTAGTGGCCAAATTAGGAAGCTATGAACCAAATTAGGCTGTAAGCTCTCGTTGTCCTTACTCAGAGCACACATACTGGCATATTCTCCCCGTAGGTAAAACTACAAAGCAGGCAGAAATTTCAAGACCTAGAGCATCCTAGTTGTCATAGAATCAGTGACAAGTCAGTTCAGCGATCATCGTTTCTATGAAATACCAATCAAAAACACAGCATTTCCTGTTCCATATTCCCACTATGGAGTGGGGGGGTCACCCTTTAGGAGACAAATGCGAAGGGGATGGAGAAAATCAGTCAGGGAGTGGGAACTGGGAGGGGCAACATTTGGGATGTAAATAAAAAAATTAATAATAATAATAATAGTAATAATAATAATTTTTAAAGGGGGGGGGAGACAGCATTTAATGAGCGCTTTGCTCCATGGCTGTGGGTTTTGCTAAGTGCATTGTAAGAAATTATTTTCTGAATACTTCCAGGTAAGATTCTTCTTAGAACCACTTGGCAGAAAGTTTTAAAAGAAGAGAGAGAGAGAGAGAGAGAGAGAGAGAGAGAGAGAGAGAGAGAGAGAGAGAGAGAGAGAGAGAGAGACTAAGAAGTAAGGAGTCTCTGTATTTCAGTCTCCCTTGCCATTTCTCTCCTGACTACCCCTCCAGCTATTATTCCTTGACCTTCAGCTGAGGCTTTAAGCGCCACAGTCTTGTGAAGTAGGCTTTGTACCTGTTTCTGTTTGTCTTTTTGTTGTCCTGACAAGGTTCGGAGTTGCCAACGTCTGTCCTTGCACTTGCTATAAAGCCGGGGATGATTCTCCTAGCTCTCCTTCCTGAGTGGGAGAAGGTATGGGACCACCACAGTTTCATGCAGGCTGAGGATCGAGCCCACAGGCTGGTGCATTGTAGCCACGTGATCCTCGACCAAGTAAGATTTATCTCCAGCCTCTTTCTACTTTTTCTCTTTGTGCTGGGGATTGAACTACGGAACTGCCGTGAGCTAAGCAAGCACTCTACATCTGTGCTGTTATCCCAGCCTGCGCGTGCTTTTCTCCCTGCCAGAAATGCCTTCTCTGAGAGTCCCCTCATGTCCACATTCCGTTCCTTCAAGGTCCTGACTACAAAATGACTTGGTCAAATTTCCTGATTGAGTCCCACCTGAAGCCCTAATAAATAGTCCAAATTTGTTTAACGGTAACAAACTTGGACTGCAGTCCACTTGAAGTTCAATTTTACATTTTATATCTCTGACCAGACAGTTAGCCCGATGATGATGTTCACGTTTCCCATGGTCCGACATCTTCTATACATCCCTCCTAGATACTGTGAATGCCGAGTAGATATTTACTAAATGCTTGGATAAAAACAAAAGGCTTGGGTTTCATAAATCACTTGTGCTATTACATGCTAGCCTCTCTTTCAAGACATAGGAAGGACAAGTTGGTGAGTGTCCCACCTCAGGCTATGGACCTTCTACTGCTGACTAATTTGCAACCTAATTAACACATTTTTTTCTTTCCCATGTTCAGTCTTCCCTTTTAATCTGAGAATCAACCTTTAAGGGCACCAACACACAGGGAGTCCTTTCTTTCTGGAGGAGATAATTTAATGAAGTTAAACGACGATACCAGAGACATCATGTAAGTGAGGGAGTAAAAAAAAAAAAAAAAATTTACCGAGCTGAAAAACAATGCATTCCTCTACCTTGAAATGAACAGTTAATTCTTATTGTATAATTAGCAACATGCCTGAATTTTTGCTATGTTATATAGAGAATAAATAAAGAATGATTCAGATACTGTTGTCTGTTTTAAAGGACATTATAATGGTGTTATAGAATTACTTACTTCACTTACTTTCTCTGTACAATCATGATCAGATTCAATCTCAGAAGCCTGTTTACGAATTTAATTGATTTTCTCCAAATTTTACCTTATTTTGTGGGATTCCTTGGTGTTGCCCTTCTCCTTGATTCCTCTGTGAGTGTGAGTACGTGTTCTTACATGGGGAACTAACTGCACATGGACATTAAAGACAGCCTAAGCCTGTCCTATATTGTTCCTGAGGGTCTGTCTTCCTTACTTTTCTGCCTTTTTTGAGACAAGGTCTTTTACTGAACTGTAACTTGCCAGTGAAAGTAGCCAGACTTGCCAGCAAGCCTCAGGAATTCAACTGTACCTACCTCCATAGCTACGGTATAGCATGTGGTACCTCTGTTATTACAGATGGATGCTGGGAATGAAACTTAGACCCTTGTGTTTTCAAAGCAGCGTTTTGCCAATTAAGCCATCTTTTTTTTTTTTTTTTTATTAACTTGAGTATTTCTTATTTACATTTCCTGAGTGTTATTCCCTTTCCCTGTTTCGGGCCAACATCCCCAACCCCTCCCTCCCCTTCTTATGGGTGTTCCCCCCCATCCTCCCCTTTGTTGCCCTCCCCCAACAATCACGTTCACTGGGGTTCAGTCTTAGCAGGGACCAAGGGCTTCCCCTTCCACTGGTGCTCTTACTAGGATATTCATTGCTACCTATGAGGGTTAGGCCCAGGGTCAGTCCCAATCGATAGTCTTTGGGTAGTGGCTTAGTCCCTGGAAGCTCTGGTTGCTTGGCATTGTTGTTCATATGGGGTCTCTAGAGCCCTTCAAGCTCTTCCATTTCTTTCTCTGATTCCTTCAACGCGGGTCCTGTTCTCATTTCAGTGGTTTGCTGCTGGCATTCGCCTCTGTATTTTCTGTACTCTGGCTGTGTCTCTCAGCAGAGATCTACATCCGGCTCCTGTCGGCCTGCACTTCTTTGCTTCATCCATCTTGTCTAATTGGGTGGCTGTATCAGCTCTACCCATCACCTCCCACTTCCAAATTCAGCTAATTGATTGGCTGGACCTCCTTTTCCCATATTATATTCAAATAATATAGGATTGTGTTTTCTTTGTATTACTTTAGATGTAAGGGTGTAAGTTATAATTTGCCAGGCTGCATAGCCAAGTTATAGACTCTTCATCAAGTTTATGAGGAACAACCAGTTCCGTCCGTCCTTGTTTAGCCCCTCCATGTCAGTCCTATAGTAGAGTATTATTCAGAAGTTATTACTCTCATAGTTACACATGCATATTTTACTCCCAAACTATTTAGGAATAATAAACTAAATCGTGATACTCAGCTATTAAAGGCTCGCCTTTCTCTCACCTCTACAGACTTGTCTTGCCTCTTTCAATATTAGGTTAAACTCTTGAATAAATGAGATGCTAATGGGATATTTTCCCAGAATTTCCTGTAGAAAGCTGTTTCACCAAAACATTTCTTACTGGCTTGCCCCAGATCGTCTTATTTGAGGTTTGTTTTCTTGAATCTATAAATTTAGAATTCCATCCACCTGCAGTTTTATGCCCAAGACCAGTTCTAACAGTGGTACGATGTCAGGAAAGCTGCAGTGTGCTTGGCCTTGAGCACTTGATGTCCAGTGGCTGAGGACAGTTATCTTTCTTAATCACCTGAGAGTAAGGCTTTTCCTGTGGGACTGGCTGCTGAAGCTCCGAGGGGAAGATGAGCTTCATGGGAAGTGGCAAGTATTTTCAAGTGTTTATATGAGAACAGGAAGATGCAAATCTAGTAGAAAATAAAGTCCCCTGGTACAGCACCTGCAAGATTGTTTGCTCATTGTTTTTGAATTTGAAGAAGATTAAAAGAATATAAAAAAGGGACTCACATTCCCTATTTCTTTTTCTTTCTCTTCTGAAAGCAAAAGATAGCTATGAATTAGGTCTCTTTAAAAAAAATAGGTCCATTTATTATTCTATGCACAAAAGAAGGAAGAATATAGGCTGGGGATGCAAAGATTTTCCTTCTTAACTGCAGTGGTACTGGACTATGACTTCCTCTCTCTCTCTCTCTGGCTTAGCCTTCTCCTCAAGGACCGTAGAGGTCTGGGTGTCATGGTTGGCCACAGACATCAGATATGCTCGACCCAAGACTCACATTTATTTTATCTTCTCCCTCCCCCATTGTTTCTGCTTTAATTCTACTGCAGGGAGTTATATCATAGCCTCATGGTTATAATCTTTGCATGTCAAAGATTATTGGAGACCAAGATTTTACTTCAACACTAAATATTAAATTTCTGGAAACCATTGTTTGCCCAAATTATAATCCTAATGGACTTTACATCTCATCAACCTAATTTAAGATTAATAATTTTAATTGATGCTTTTAAAGAAACCGAATATTTATCTTCCTTTTATACCTTAACTAAATTTCACCAAATATTTAGACTCTATTTTAAAATTTGATGTGTTTAAACTTGCATCTAAAGTACTGTTTGCTTACTTTATGTAACAAACATTGCCTAAATACTTAAACAAATAAATCTTTCAGTGGGTTTTACATATTCAACAAATCAGAGACTTGGCAAAATCTCTTGAGTAGAGGGAATTCTTCTCAGTACTACTTGTATGATCACATATGTAATACTGCATACATGTAAAATTTTAAATATAAAATGAAAGTAAAATTATTTTCATTGTGTTGTTCTGCAAATGATCCAAAGTTAATTACAAATCTATTAATGGTCTACAGTGACTGCAATAAGGGCACTGTTATATCATTTTAAACAGCATTCAGGAATAAATTTCAAACTACGGCTTGGGGATAGTATCTAACGTTGGAACCCTGAAGTGAGTAAAATTAAATGCAGCCTATATATCATCCAAAATGGAAAAACAAAAGGAAGTATGCCTATGTAAATGCATCCATCATTTTTCAGTATCATGATCGCTGATGTGAGATTAGCCTGGAACCTCCAATCAAATGGACACATCATTTGAATCAAGATTTTTAGTCTTTGTCACTTATGACATGCAGATGCTCATGTTCTCCAGTATAAAGGTAAGTAAACAGGACAGAGTCTAACATCAATTTTTTTTAATTTGATATTTTTTTTACTTATATTTCAAGTGCTATCCCCTTTCCCAGTTTCCCTGTCCATAAACCATCCCATCCCCCGTCCCCAGTTTCTATGAAGATGTTCCCCCCTCAACCACTCACCCCTTCCTGCCTCCCTGCCCTGACATTCCCCTACAGTTGTGGGGGGTTCCAGTCTTGGCAGGATCCAGGACTTCTCCTCCCGTTGGTTCCCAACAATGTCATCCTCTGCTACATATGCAGCTGGAGCCGTGGGTCTGTCCATGTGTACTCTTTGGATGGTGGCTTAGTCCCTGGGAGCTCTGGTTGGTTTGTTATTGTTGTTCTTATGGGGTTGCAAGCCCCTTCGGCTCCTTCAACCTTTTTTCTATCTCATCATTTTTTTCTTAATTCATGCTTCTTGGAGCACACAATAATTACAAATGTTGATGTGATTCCTAACTGTGCTAGTTTTCTTACTCCGATCTTTAAGCTTCAGTTTCTGTATCCTGTGACAAAGAGCCTTTGGATGTCACATCTTCTTTCTACATTTCCCTCTCTCACTGGACTTGGCTTCATTTTACCCCATAACACTGTTCACTCCATCACTTATTCATTTATTTTTTTAACTTCCATCATTCCTCAAAAATATAAATTCTATGACATATGGGGCTTTTATTCCCTTCTGTGTCGCAAAGGCTCAGAATGCTGGCACATTGCACTGAGGCAGGATGGTTGACCAGATAAATAAAGCATGCAGGAAGCAAGTATACAATCCTTGCTCAATCGCAGATAGGGAGAGAGTTACATTCCATGACCTGGGAACTGGAGATGCTTTCATGCCCATCACTTGTGTGGATGCTACGATGGCTACCATACGTAATCATGGTTCCACAAGAAAACTGTTTAGAGAAGTCCATGTTGATGAGAAAAAAACAAGGTACACAGTTATTTTAGTTAGAGGGAAAAGACGCCATAATGTATATGAACTAAAGGGAAGTAATTTTTTCTCTCCTACATTTTTGACCAGTCCTTCACAGGTGAAATCATACCACTATTTTATTCTAACATTTTCTCCAGAGAACAACATATGACTAAAGAATCCTCAACCTTGTAGATCACATCAGAGGGATAAAATAAGATTGAAATCTTAATTAATTTTTATTTGAGATAGAAAAAAAAGCATGCTTAGGTTTTGTACTTTCATTAGATGTTTTTATTAGGAAAACCATAATAAGAAATATAACTTTCAGAGAAAAGCCTCAAAAACATAGGCACAGGGGAAAATTTCCTGAATGGAACACCAATGGTTTGTGCTCTAATATCATGAATGACAAATGGGACCTCATAAAATTGCAAAGCTTCTGTAAGGCAATAGGACAAAATGACAACCAACAGATTTGGAAAAGGTCTTTACCAATCCTATATCTGATAGAGGGCTAATATCTGATGTATACAAAGAACTCAAGGAATTACACTCGAGAGAATCAAATTATCCTATTAAAAATGGGGTACAGAGCTAAACAAAGAATTCTCAACTGAGGAATACCGAATGTCTGAGAAATGCCTAAAGAAATGTTCAACATCCTTAGTCATCAGGGAAATGAAAATCAAAACAACCCTGATACCACCTCACACCAGTCAGAATGAATAAGATCAAAAACTCAGGTGACAGTAGAGGCTGGCAAGGATGTGGAGAAAGAGGAACACTCCTCCATTGTTGGTGGGATTGCAAGCTGGTACAACCACTCTGGAAATCAGTCTGGCGGTTCCTCAGAAAATTGGACATTGCACTACCTGAGGACCCAGCTATACCACTCCTGGGAATACATGCAAAAGATGCACCAACATATAACAAGGACACATGCTCCACTATGTTCATAGCAGCCTTATTTATAATAGCCAGAAGCTGGAAAGATCCCAGATGTCCTTCAACAGAGGAATGGACACAGAAAATGTGGTACATTTTTATAATGGGGTACTACTCAGCTATTAAAGGCAGTGACTTCATGAAATTCATAGGCAAAAGGATAGAACTAGAAAATATCATCCTGAGTGAGGTAACCCAATCACAAAAACACACACAGGGTATGCACTCACAGATAAGTGGATATTAGCCCAAAAGCTTGGAAAACCCTAAAAAAAATCACAGATCATAAGAAGCTCAAGAAGGAAGACCAAAATGTGGATGCTTCATTCTTTCTTAAAAGAGAGAACAAAATACTCATGGGGGAAATTGCAGGGACACTGATAAAAAGGTCATCCAGAGACTGCTCCACCTGGGGATCCATCCCATATGCAGCCACCAATCCCAGTCACTACTGCTGATGCCAAGAAGTACTTGCTGACAGGATCTAGATCTGGGTGTCCCCTGAGTGGCTCTGCCAGAGCCCTACTGATACAGATGATGATGCTTGGAGCTAAATGTTGGACTGAACAAGGGGACCCCAATGGAAGAGTTAGAGAAAAGACTGAAGGAGCAGAAGGGGTTTGTAATCCCATAGGAAGAACAAAAGTATCAACTAACCAGACCCCACTAGAGCTCCTAGGGACTAAACCACCAACCAAAAAGTATACATGCATTGACCCCTGCTCCAGCCACACATGTAGCAGAGGATGGTATTGTCCAACATCAATAGGAGAAAAAGCCCTTGGTCCTGTGAAAGCTTGTTTCTGCAATGTAGGAAAATGCCAGGGCATTGAGGTGGGGTGGGTGGGTGGGAGTGGGAGTATCCTCATAGAAGCATGGGCAGGGGCTATGGGAGTGGGGGGAAGGGGATAATATTTGAAATGTTAATATATAAAATATCCAAGAAAAATAAAATAAAATAAAAGAAAGTCAACCCTGAGTAAGCCCCTAGTCTCGACAGCCTGCTGAGGGGAGGATAGAGTGGGCTCTGCTGTCAGGCCGAGGAAGAGACCCTAAATTTATAAGCAGGGCTCTTGCAGACTTTTAAGTATGGAAGGAACAAGATTAAAACTGGCCTTTTCTCCTCTGTGACACTATCCATGTGAAGACAGAGCATTCCCTTTCATAATGAGCTCATCTTGGTTATGCAGTTTTCCCTTTCCAACAAACTGTATCTTTTGTGTCTTATTATACAATGGGGTGGCATTAATAAACTCATATCTCTAAAGATGTGAAAAAAGAAATAAAACTTTCTATTGAAAACTCATATTTAATGTACTCTTTAATAGCCTGAATACTAGGAAGCAAGCTCAAAGCTCTCCATATCACTTGGAAGGATAATGTGAAAGATACTGTATTGAGTAAATTGCTACTAAGTCATGTAAGCAATGTAACTTTCTAGTTGAGGAAACTAATTCCAATAAAAATTAAGAACTGTGTTATGATACAACATCCATGTAGCAGTGAGGTCTCATGAAGTTGGAAGCAAGTTGTCTGAATAGTACTGAATCTGCTGCTTGGGTAGCTTTATCTTAGGATTAACCAGCAGTACCCACATTCCTCAGACACCTGAGAAGACAAATATCCATTTCCCTCACAGGACTATGACATGGTGACTATTTCCTAATTACACAATTAGTGATTCCATATGATCTTGGCCGTGTTGACTGGAGACAATAGAGAATAGATTGATTCAAAGATAAGTTCTTCCAATTAGTGAGACTTCTTCAGTGGCCATATTTATCAATGGTACAAAAATGAAGATTAACCTTCCAATTGCTGCCGAAAACCATCTGGTCGGAGAGAAGACTTGACCAATGAAAGCTAGGCTTTTATTGTGTAATATTATGCTAATAATTGTGTATACTATCATGTAAGTTATGATAAGTCTTAAATTCCTAGTGTTTATTGAATGACTGTTATATGTTCCATATTTATTCTAGGCACTGGTAACAAAATAGCAAATGGAAAAGATAGATCAGTTCCTTTTTTTCTCTTTCTCCCTCTATGCCTTTCTTCCTTTCTATTCCCATTTTTTCCTTCTCTCTATTGACACAGGGGTGTGGGCACATCCATGTGTATGAATGTAGGTAGGCATATTTTTCTTTAAAATGTGGAATTTCATGATTAAGAGTGATTCACTCACTGTGATAACTAGATAGGTAGAGCAAATAATAAATATCAACTGCACTGTTACCAATTCACAAAGTTAACTGTTTTTTTACTTACACAACTAAAAAACAAAAACAAAGGACTTTCTCTATTTGCTAGTAAGTCAGGAGCACTTGGAATATGTAGTCATTTTGCATATGTAAATACAGAGCATTAAATGAAAGATGAATTTTATGACCTTTTCAGTGTGAAGTGCTTGTGTCTATATTACTCCACTGTACCACCACACATGAAGAAGCATTTTTAATTTAATAGATTATCAGATTCATTCATTCATTTGACAAACATTTGTGGACACCTTTCTCTTTGTTACACCTATTCTTAGGAAAGAGATACAAGACTACAAAAGAGTTTTGCCCTGTGTAATCATGAATTTAACAGATAATTAATACATGGATGTGATCAGAACAAGCCCCAGGCAGATAATTTACTTGAGTTTAAGGAGAGTCTAGAAGAGGTGTGGTAATAATTAGTTTGGATGCCTAATAATTCTTCTCAGAATTAAGACAAATTTTACAAATATTTTATAAAATAAACGAAGAGCAAAGGTTTCCAAAGAATTGGCTTAATATAGATGTTTCAGTAATCCAGGTACTATTAGTGTTGTTCAATAATCAGAAGAAAATAATGATTATATAAATTCATATAGGAATAAAACAATATTAATGGAAAAATCTTTATCAGCTGTGCATTTGACAGAGGGTTAGTATTTAGAGCGCCCAATAGCCTCAAAAATAAACCTAAGTATCTGCAAAGCAAAACACAAATAAAAGTGGGTCACAGAACTAAACAGAATTTTTGAAGGATGAAATCCAAATGGGTGGGAAAGTATTCTAAATCTTTCAGTATCATTATCTACCAGGGAAATGGAAACTAAGACTAAATATTTCATGTTACCCCATTCAAATGGCCAAGATGAAGAAAAAATAGGTGATAACAAGGCTGGTGAGCGAGCAAGCAAAGGGGGACACTTACCAATGCTGGCAGGCTGCACACTGGCATGCCTGCTGTGGTAATCAGTGTGGATATTCCTCAACAAACTGCAAAATAATTTAATACCTAATCCAGCTGTAGCACTCTTGGGGATCTATCCAAAGGACTCCACGTGTTTCTCTCGGGATATCTGCTCATCTGTGTTCATGGCTGCCCTGTTTCAAATAGACAGGAAATGGAAACAACCCAGACATTCATTCACCTGCTGATGAATGGGTAAATAAAACGTGGTATATTATTCACCTCTTAATGGAAAGTTAAATTGTGAAATTGGCAGTAAATGGATGAAACCAGACAGTTATCCCAAGTGAGGTAACACAGATGTAAAAAGACAAGCATCTTGCCCGGGAAAGCTTTTATCCATTGGGCACACCCCCTAACTGAGGAACGGGGGAGGGTGGGATGGGGGGAGAGGAGGAAGGAGGCCGAGATGAGGATGTAAAGTGAATAAATAAATAAGTCAATGAAAAATAAGACAAACATCACGTTTTCGGTTACATGTGAGTGTCAGCTCTGAACCTTTAGATTGGAGTATTAATGAGGCCAGAAAACTACTAAGAAGCCACAGGTGAGAGGGAAAATCTTTCAGGGGAGGCGAGGTACTATGCAGCTGTATCCCATAGAAAGGGGCAAAGGTTTGAATGTGGTTGGATTCAAGGGCAGGGTAGAGGAGGAATTATGGCAGAGAGGAATAAATGAACACTAAATAAATTCTTTTGAAAACTCATACAGAAACTACTGCAGAGGAAACCCCCTCCTTTTTTTTTTTCTTTTTTCTTTTTTTTTTTTACTGTCTCAGGGACATTCTCTACTCCAAGCTCCAGTCTTTATTAGTTCACCAAAGAAATGAAGTCACAACTTAAGAGCATGTCTTCTTCTTAGTGGAAAGAGGACCCCTGAAGACAGCATCCCTCATTATTTGGGGGGAGAATTATCTATTAAAACAAAACCAGACAAAGTACTCCAATTTTTAAATACCAGAAATTATTTTCCTTTAATACAATATGAATTTTTATTGGGTTTTTAAAATTTATTTACACTTCAAATGTTATCCTCTTTCTGTTTCCTGTCCATAAACCCTCTATCCTTTCCCCCTCCCCCTGCTTCTATGAGGGTGTTCCTCCATCCATCCGCCCACTACTTTCTGCCTCCCAGCCTTGACACTCCCCTATACTGGGGTGGGGGGGTGCTTGGCAGGACCAAGGGCTTCTCCTCCCATTGTTGCCCAACAAGGCCATTCTCTGCTACATATGCAGCTGGAGCCATGTGTACTCTTTCGATGGTGGTTTAGTCCCTGAGAGCTGTGGTTGGTTGGTATCGTTGTTCTTATGGGGTTGCTAACCCCTTCAGCTCCTTCAATCCTTTCTTTAACTCCTCCAATCAGGACCCTGTTCTCAGGTCAATGATTGGCTGTGAGCATCTGCCTCTGTATTTGTCATGCTCTGGCTGAGTGTCTCAGGAGACAGCTCTATCAGGCTCCTGTCAGCATGTACCTCTTGGCATCCCCAGTAGTAACTGGTTTGGTGGCTGTATGAATATGGGCTGGATCCCGGGTGTGGGGGCAGTCTCTGAATGGCCATTCAGAGGAAATGTCCTAATATATGTATTTTCATAATACAAACACATGTGACACACACACACACACACACACACACACACACACACACACACACACACGTCCTATAATACAGGTGATGATGCTGACAATACCCCCAAATAGACAACACATAATAGCCAATAAAAGCCTGAATACCAAAATACGATGCCACATTTTGAATTGTTGACTGGTGGCATCCTACAGAGCATCTATTGCTATTGTTCTTGGTTACCCTCTAATGGTTAGACTCCAGTGGAGGAGTTAGAGAAATGACTGAATGAGAGGAAGGGGTTTACAACACCATAGGAAGAACAACATCAACCAACCAAACCCCACCAGAGCTCCCAGGGACTAAAATACCACCAATGAGTATATATGGAGGGACCCATAACTCCAGCCACATATGTGGCAGAAGATGCCATTGTCTGGCATCAATGGAAGGAAAAGCCTTTGGTCCTGTGAAGGCTTGTTTTGCCAATGTAGGGTAATGCTAGAGCATTGAGGTTGGAGTGGGTGGGTGGCAATGGGAGCATCCTCATAGAAGCAGGGGGAGGGTGTATGGGAGAGGGGGAAAAGGGATAACATTTGAAATGTGAATACATAAAATTTCAAAGAAAAATAAAATTATTTAAAAAAATAAAAAAATAAAGTATTTTGTCTCTGGTAAATCAACTGTACTTCAGAGTATTTGTACATACAACACATGCTCTCTCTCTCTGTCTGTCTGTCTCTGTCTCTGTCTCTCTCTCTCTCTGTCACACACACACACACACACACACAGACACAGACACATACACACTCACACAGAGCAGAGAGAGAGAGAGAGAGAGAGAGAGAGAGAGAGAGAGAGAGAGAGAGAGAGAGATGACACACATGTTGGATCTGTAAGTACATGGAAGATGAATCTGGGAGGTGTTGGGGAAGATCATGAATGAGATCAAAATATATGAAATTCTCAAAAAATAAGTATTTGTTTAAAAGAACATAGTCTTCATAGTCCTAACACACTAATAATATTTATTATTGCACTTGTCTCTTAAAGTGGTCTAACATACACTTTCTGGCTTAGTACACATGCTTTCTATGTTTGCTAAGTATTTGGAATAGGTGCTATGCTATAGATTAGAAAGTATGGAAGGAAACAAACTTTTCATAAAATAATAGGAAACATATATATTGCCAATTCATAAGCAAAATTAGGAAGAAAGGTACTAAAGCATACATCACAAAGAGAGATTAGTCAGTCTGGACAAGCCACAGGTTCCAAAGGGGCAATTCAGGAAGGGACAGGGGGCAGTGCCAAGACTTTTCAGGTAACCGATTATATAGTGAGGAAAATCAATTACATGGACTCAAACAGGGACTATCGTCATATTAGTAAAGCAGAATAGGAAGACCTCACTCACAGGCGAACATTTACATAAAGAGAAACAGGTCAGTATCGCAAGACTTCCATGAACTCTGGTAATGTTAGACGGGAATTCCAAGATCTGTTTGAGTAGGACCCAATCCCCAAGACATTGTAGTGTAATTAGTGTCCTGGGAGGCCACAGGAAGAATTTCAGTAGAACTTGGTGATCTGATTCAAATTTTAAAAGAGTTTTCACTGGCTCCTAGGTGGAGAATGCATTTCCAGAACTGAAGATTGGAACCCAAGCAACCTGCTGACAGGCTATTGTAAGAGCCCAGCTAAGAGTCACTGTCGACTTGATATAGCACACAGTTGCAAATCGACAGAATTTATGTCAGCACAAAAGCCTGTGACCTGCTCACGGAGTCCCTTTCATCTGAGTCCTAAGCAGATATTGATTGAAAAGTGGAACTACAAAAGGAAAGATCTTTCTTTTCATCCTTGGTAGTTGTACCAACATAAATTTTGTCTATTTGCAACTGTGTGCTGTGTCAAAACCCGCCTTTTAAACATCTCTAATAAGAAATCGATGATGCCAAACAGTCCCTTCTGTCTATAAAGTCGCACAGAAACACTAATGGATAGTCAAGGTGTGCTCGTGGTCCGAGTTAATTCCGAATATAGGAAGCTGAAGTAGGCATGAATGTGTGGAGATATTAGGAACTCGCATATTGGAGGTTTCTCATAATCAGAAGTTGAATGACTTCAAATTCATATGGAAAAGCATGCGGATCTCTCTTCAGCCTGAGACAGCCTTTGTTTGCCTGCTGAGAGTGCTGCCTGGCAATGAGTAAAAGAGTTGATTTCCTCTCCAGGGCTGTGCTGGTCTACAGGACATACCTTAACCCAAGTCCCATCTCTTCCATGGACACCACAGCCAGTGACTTATACCTGGTAGACTTTAAACTTGGGCACTGCTTGCTTCTAGGTTGGACACTGTGGGTCCTCTATAGAGTTTACGAGCATCTGCATATCAGCCTGCCCTCTGATCAGTTGGTTTTTTCATTCCCACTCTGCTCATTAGGAAGATCAGGCCCCAAGAAACCACCCTCAGGTGAAAACCCAACCCTATCAATGTTTATCAAGGAAACAGACCAGATTAAAAAGAAGTGTAAGCCTGGCCTGGGGTGGAGCTTAGTCATAGTGTCCTTGCATGGCTTGCGGATTTGATGCCAGTGCTGTCAAACAAAACAAAACAAAACAAAACAACAACAAAAAAAAGCAGATCCTACCTAGCAACAATACCTTATCAAAAAGAGTTATGAGAAACAAAAGTTTTTTTGAGCTGTCTTAAGAGGTCTTCTTTTTTCCAAGAGATTGATTTATATTTTTCACAATTAAAGCTTAAGTTAAATTAGCTATTTTGAACTACTAACACATTATCCCTAAAATTTGGAGTTAATATCAAACAAATTTAATACCACTAAGGAATATGGTACCATTCATTTACTTACTTGCTTATTTATATATTTATTTATTGGCCTCTGCTCATCTATCAATGGCCAGCATGACTTGATAAAATGGGATGCCTAAAGGCCCTTTAAAAAGCTCGATTTAATTTTGACCTGTTCTGAAAACTTTAGGAATATGCTTTGAACAAAATTATAAAATAGACACAGAAAGTCTTTCCTGAGAAAAAATATTTCTAGGAAGAAATAGGTCAAGACACTTGCTGCCAGCCATTGGTGTCTTATATGGACTCTGACTGTAGGCAGGAAATCTATGAACCTTGAACTCACCTAAGCAGGTGACTTTTAGCAAGGGTACTTAATGTACTTCTAAAGAGCCATTAACACACTACATGAGTGAATATTTAAAGATAAACTTCCACTTCTGGTCTGTCATGGATGAGATGACAATTGACATAGATATCACTTCTTTACCATGGAAGAAGCTTCAGCCAGTATTCTTCCCTCGTCTAAAACTCACTGCTACATAGTAGTTCTTGAGCTACTCATCACCTTGGCTGAGAAAGGAAATGAATCATATTCTTTTTGTTTAAAAACTCGATGATGTAAAATACAAAAATTCATACTCACTAGTTATGAGGGGACGGGAGTGACAATCTCCTTAGCAGCACTGTCTCCCACGCATTTAAAATTTTCTCTCTGAGTTTAACTCAGTGCCCACAGAATTCGCACTACGAGAGATCATTATCATGGCAGCAACTGTCCAAATACAGTATGTTCATGAAGCTTGCTTTTAGAATCATTAGCAACAATGACACAAGAGATTGGGTTTCTCCTGGTCTTAGACAAAAGTGGAAACATGCCCTCAAATATGAGCTCGGATGGATGGAGCTCCTAAAGACAGTTGCAGGACAATGTTTCCTTCCATTTAGATGAAAAGGTTTCTCCTCGATACTGATACTGCTATATTCAAACAAAATCAGAAGTTGAGAATTTCTAAGGGCTTAAAAAGTCATTACTAGTTTTTCCCTTACTTGGAAATTATTGAGTTTTTAAATGGATGTAACACTCAATATTTCATTAACAATTTTTGTAATGCACTTTCAGAATCAACGATTCAGCAAGAAGAGTGTGTGATGACACTGTATCACTCGTATAATCTCCCTGCCATAAGGGCTTTTGCAAAAGAGAGTGAGATGAACTCACCTTACACTGAAGGATGAGGGAAGGCTAAGCTCCTCATTACCATTTTTGCATTGATGACATAAAACGATGAAGCATCCCATTTACTTTAAAAAGTCTCAGGCCTCACCCCCTGTCCCAATACCCCCACTTGCTGCGACACTAGCTATCTGCCCTGCCCTTTTGGAGTTCTGTGCATCTTCTAGTCCCCACCTATACCTGTAGTTGAGGATCTGTGTACCACACCCCAAACCACAGTTCCACCTGCGTTCTATGAATCCTGCTGCAACCCAGTACTCCCAGGCTAGCTAAAAACAGACAAACAGATGGAGAAAGGCAAGAGCAAAAACATAATCAACAGAAACTAATGTAATATGGCAACATCAGAACCCAGCTCTCCTACCCAGCAAGCCCTGGGTATCGTAATACCTGAAGAGCAAGACTGTGGTTATACCCCCATCTCATGAAGATTATTAGGTCCCTTAAAGAGGATATAAACAGATCTCTTAGAGAAGATAATCAAATAGGTAGAAGCCCTTAAAGAGGAAATAAATTCTTTAAACACATGCAGGAAAATACAATCAAACAGGCAAAGGAAATGAATAAAACAGTAAGACCTAAAAACAGGAAAATGAGCAATAATGAAAACAATGGTGGCAACCCTGGAGATAGAAAACCTAGAAAAGAGAACAGGAACTACAGAAACAGCAAGCATCACCAACAGAAACAAGACATGCATAAAAGATACCATGAATCTCAGGCTTATATAAAAGATACCACAGAAGAAGTTGATACATCTGTCAAAAAGAATGCCAAATTTAAACGCGTTCCTAAATCAAAACATCCAGGAACTTTGGGACACTATGAAAAGACCAAAAATAAGAATAATAAAAATGGAAGGGGGTAAAGATTCCCAGTACAAAGAACCAGAACACATCTTCAGCAAACCCATAGATCAAACTTCCCTAACCAAATAGATAGCTATAAACTTACAAGAAACTCAAAGAACACCAAATAGATTTGACCATGATAGAAAATCCTCCTACCACATAATGATCAAAACACTAAAAGTACAGAACAAAGAAAGAATTTTAAAAGCTTCAAGGGGAAAAAGCCAAGTAACATATAAAGGCAGACCTATCAGAATTACACTTGACTTCTCAACAGAGACTCTAAAAGTCAGGAGATGTCTTACAGTCTCTAAGAGACCACAGATGCTAGTCTAGATTTCTATACCCAGCAAAACTCTCAATCATCATAGATGAAGAAACCTTCTCCAAAATTCTCATAATCAATCACAAAGCAAGCCTCAAGAAGAGTGAAGATACAAGAAGATTGAAATAATCACATTCATTCTATCAGATCACCACAGATTAAGGCTGGATTTCAACAACAAAAGAAAGAACAGAAAGTCCACATACTCAGTTTCCCACATGGAAACTGAGCAACCCTCAATTCAATGAAAGGGAAAAATAAAGAAATAAATTAAATACTTCCTAGAATTCAATGAAAATGAAGGAACAAATACCCAAACTCATGGGACACAATGAAAGTAGTGCCCAGAAGATAATTCATAGCATTAAAAGCCTTCACAAAGAAATTGGAATGATCTCATATTACCAACTGTGTGACACACTGAAAGCTCTAAAGCTAAACAAACAAGCACCCAAGAAGAGTAGAAGGCAGAGAATTTTCAAATTGAAAACCAAAGTCAATCGATTAGAAACAAAGAGAATAATAGTCAGCAAAGCCAAGAGGCTTCTCTTTGAAAAATTCCAAAAGATACACAATTCCTTAATCAAAGTTACTAAAAAGTACAGATACAGTATCCAAATTTAAAATAATAAAAAAAAATCAGAAATGAAAAGGAAGATATAACAACAGAAACTGAGGAAAAAAAACAATCATTTGAGCATACTTGAAAAGCTGGAACTTAACAAAACAGGAAAATCTAAACAAAATGAATAATTTTCTTGACAGATACGCCTAACCAATCAAGATGAGGTAAACTTTCCAAACGGTTCAAAGACCTCTATGGAAATAGAAGCAGTCCTTAAAATCTCCCAACCGAAATATGCCCAGGGTTAGATGGTTTTAATTCTGAATTCTACCATACTTTCAAAGAAGAGCTAATTCTAATGCTCTTCAAATTATTCCACAAGTAGGAACAAAAGGAACACTACCTAATTCATTCTATGAGGACGCCATCACCCTGATACCTAAACCACACAAAGACTCAACAGAGAGAACTTCAGACCAATTTCACTTATAAGCATCTATGCAAATATACTCAGTAAAACTGAAAGACACAATCTCACAATCATCTCAGTAGATGCTGTAAAAGCCTTCAACAAAATTCAAAACCCCTTATGTTAAAAGTATTAGAGGGATCAGGGATTCAAGGCACACACGTAAACATAATAAAAGCAATATACAGCAAGGCAAGAATCAACATCAAATCAAATGGAAAGAAACTTGAAACAATCACACTAAAATCTGGGACAAGGCAAGATGGCCCATGCTCTGAATATCTATTCAATATAGTCCTTCAATTTCTAGCTATAGGAATAAGATAACAAAAGGAGATCAGGGGGATACAAATTGGAAAGGAAGAAGTCACAGATGATATGATGGTACACATGGGCAATCACCAAAATTCTACCAGAGAACTATAGCTCATAAAAAACTTCAGCAAAGTGGCTGGATACAGAATTAAATTAATGAAGTCAGTAGCCTCCCTTCCTTCATACAAATGATAACCAAGCAGAGATAGAAATTAAGAAAATGGCATCCTTGACAATAGCTTTGAATGATATGAAATAGTTTGGTGTAACTCTAGCCAAGCAAGTGAAATATGGCAAGAACTTCAAGCCCTGTAAGAAATAAACTGAAGAAGGTATCAGAAGATGGAAAGATCTCACATTTTCATGGCTAGGTAGGATTAACATAGTGAAGATGGACATTTTACCCAAAGCAATCTACAGATTCAATGCAATCACCATCAAAATTCCAACACAAATTTTCACAGACCTTGAAAGAGCAATCCTTAACTTCATATGGAAAAATAAAAAACCCAGAATAGCCAAACAAATTCTGAACAAATAAAGAACTTCTGGAGGAATCAACATCCCTGGACGTCAAGCTGTACTACAGAGATGTAGTTAAAAGATTACATGGTATTGGCACAGAAACAGGTTAATCGGTGGAATTGAAGACCCAGAAATAAACCTACATACCTATGGACACTTGATTTTTGACAAAGAAACCAAAACCATACAATGGGGAAAAGAAGCATCTTCAACAAATAGGACTGGCCAAACTGGATGTCTGCATGTAGAAGAAAGCAAAGAGGTCCATATTTATCACCTTGCACAAAACTCAAGTACAAGTGAATAAAGGACTTCGACATAAAAGTGAGTATACTAAAGCTATAGAAGAGAAAGTGGGGAATAGCCTAGAACTCATTGGTATAGGAGACAGTTTTCAGAACAGAACATCAATGGCTCAGTCTCTAAGATGAAAAATTGGTAAAGGGGACCTCATGAAATTGCAAAGCTTCTGTGAGGCAAAGGACACTGTCAATTGGACAGTCTATAGATTGAAAAGAATATCTCTATTAACTCTTTATCTGACAAATGGCTAATATCTAAAACATATAAAGAACTTATGAAGTTGGACTCCAACAAACCAAAGTAATCCAATTAAACAATGGGGTACAGAGCTAAACAGAGGAATCTCAAATGGCCTAAAAGCACTTAAAGAAATGTTCAGCATTCTTAGTCATTAGGGAAATGCAAATCAAAAAGACCTTACACCAATCAAAATGGCTAAGATAAAAACTCAATTGACAGCACAAGCTGGCAAGGATGTGGAGCAAGGGGATCACTTCTCTATTCCTGGTGGGATTGCAAACTTGTACAACCACTATGGAAATCAGAAAACTGAAAATATTTCTATCTGAAAACCCAGCTATACCACTCCTGAGACTATACTTATAAAATGTTCTACCATACCCCAAGGACACATGCTCCACTATGTTCATATTACTTAATTTGTAATAGCCAGAAACTGGAAACAACCCAGAAATCCCTCAACTAATAATGGATATAGAAAATGTGGTTCATTTACACAATGAAATATTATACAGCTATTAAAAACAAGGACATCATGAATTTTGCAGGCAAATGGATGGGACTAGAAAATATCATCCTGAGTGAGGTAACATAGACCCAAAAGGACATGCAGGGTATGTAATCACTGTTAAGTGGATATTAGCCATAAAGTACAGAATACCCATTATACACCCAACAGACCCAAAGAAGTTAAACAAGAAGTAAGCCCCACACAAGGATGCTTGAGTCACACTTAGAAGGAATAAAATAGTTATAGCAAGCAGAAGGAGGAAGGCATGTGGGTGGGAAAGGGAGGAGTGAGGGGAATAGAGAGAAAAATCAGCTGTGTGGAGAGATAGGAGCGAGACCCAGTGAGTCGGGAGAATGAATGGAAATCTGCAGCTGCCAGGGAGGAGGGATCTTTAGGAAGTCCCAGAGACCAGAGATGGGTGAGGCTACCAAGAATCAGTGTAGGTAACCTTAGCCTAGATGCCTAACTGGTGGCATGGACCTGTAGAGTTCACCTCCTATAGCTAGGCAGGACCTCCATTGGAAGGATAAAGGCACCATCCCACCCAGAAAACTTTCTACCCAAAATGTGTCCCGTATAAAAGAAATGCAGGGACAAACATGGAGCAGAGACTGAAGGAGAGGCCAACAAATAGCCGGCCCAACTTGAAACGTATCCCGTGGACAAACACCGATCTCTGACATCATTATATTTATATGTATAAACATTGTTGTGCTTGCAGACCGGAGCCTAGCATTACCTCTGAGAGGCTCTACCCAGAGGCTGACTGAAACAGAAGTAGATACCCACAGTCAAACATTGGACTGAGGTAGGGGACTCTTACAGAAGAGTTAGGGGAAGGATTAAAGTCCCTGAAAGGATGAGAACCCACAGGAAAACCCACAGAGTCAACTAACCTGGGCTCCTTGGAGCTCTCTCTGCGAGTGAGCCAGCAGCCAAAGAACATGCATGGGTTGTAATGAGGTCCTGGACAAATATATAGCAGGCTTTCAACTCGTTCTCCATGTGGGCCCCCAAACAATCAGAACAGAGGCTCTTTCTAAAGACGTAGCCTGACTGTGGTATTTACTTCCCAACTGTCTGGCCTCGGTGGGAGAGGATGTCCCTAATCTGGCAGAGATTTGATCTGCTGAAGTAGGAGGATGAGGGGTGGGGTGGCATGGGGGCATCCTCTCAGAGGAGAAGGGGAAGAGAGATAGAGGAAGGGACTCTGTGGTGGGGAGTGAGTGATGTAAATAAATAAATAAATTTAAATAAAAAGAAACAAAAAGGATGGAAAACACTAATAAAAATCTTATATTTGTGTCACACTTCTTGCCACACTTTGAATTACTCATCCTTTATTTTACATAAGTTGTATCACCTATACTTAAAATATAATAATAAAAAATATAAAACGACGGTGTAGATGAGATGGCTCAGTGGATAATGGTGTTTTCTATCAACCCTGAGGTCTTGGCATCCCTAGGACCCACATTATGGAGTGAGAGTCCAGCTCTTACAAGCTGTCTCCACTTATGTGAACACCTCACAAATGAGTAAACAAAATAATAAAAAAATGACTAAAATTCAAGTTAAAAGTATTAATACACTTATTTTGTTTTCTATTTTAGTCTTCACAGTAACGGTGTTGTTCCTGTTTGCAGAACAAAGCAAAGCATTCTAAATTTTTCTGTCCAGTTCTTACCTTTGAATTTTATACCCTCCCCAGTCTTCTTTTACTCATTAGTGTACTTCACTCTTTGGTTGGTGATTCCGTCTCTGATAGCTCCTAGAACAGACACGGGCTTGAACGAAGCCTGTGGCACATATGTAACAGATGCGAATCTTTGTCTCCATGAAGAACTCCCAACAGCTGGAATGGAGGCTCTCCCTAAAGCTCTCTGGTTCCTAACCCTGCTGCTTTGTCTGGCTTCAGTGAGAGAGGATGCCAGGAACTTTGATGCACCAGGGATGGGGGATACCCACATCCTTTCAGAGGAGAAGGGTAGGGGGCAGGAGAGGTCTCTGTGAGGGGGTCCAGGAAGGTGGGCAGCATTTGATGTAAATAAATAAAAGCAAAATGGTCTCAGGAATGAACTTCTTGTTAAAAAAAAAAAAAGAATAAGGATTACGGTTTATTTTATCAAATTTGCTTAAATCAGAGGATTTATAGAATAGACTTCTGGTATAGTCACAAACTGAAAGTTCAATGAAGACTCATATTTAAGCTGGGCATCCCCTTCCCTCCCCTCCCGTGTTGTACCTAATCACTCTACTGTATGTGGTTCAGAAAGGAGAAAGGGTTCAGATCCTCTGAATGCCAGTACTGCTAATCATGCAGATAGCGATGGAAAATGGATTCTGGGGAATAACATTTCTGTGGTGGGAGAGAGGCAACCCTGGCTAAAGTAATTAAATTTATCTGACTTGGATCAAACTCATAGCACTCATTCATGGGAGGACAGTGTGTATTACTTCCATTCCTCATTCTTATTTTTCAAGCTTCGGTTCTCTCCTCTCACTCAAATCAATGTTAAATGGTGGGATTGAGACCCGAAAATTATTTCTTACATAATTTAACAGACACTACAATAGAGTTTTAGCTTTACAAATGCCTCATGCTATTTTCGATAATGCCTACTCCTATTTGGCATAGACACTCACCCAATCTTTCAGAGTTAATTGTTTTATCTCAGCTGAGCAGATTAGGGTAGGTGGCTGCCCATGTGGTTTGAAATCCACCGTTACAACCATACATGGTTATTTATACAGGATGAATAATAAGCCTCTTTTCTCAAAGGCAACTGCACTACAAAATGTACATAAAATCTTGTCTGCTGATTAACCTAACAGATAATAAAAGAATATGAGTATCATAAAAATTTTAAAAGTGTAAATGAGAAGTTAATATGAGAGATAGGATTTACAAATCAAAAGAGAGAAATCAAATCACAGTCTTCCTTTTATGTTTTTTGCATTAGAGGTAAACACACAAAACAGCTTACATTAAAACAATGAAATTGACTGCATTCATCTTTTTTTCCTCCTGTTTTAATCTCAAGAGGTGAAACTATAAAAATAGCTAAATGCTTGTGGAAATATTAAGGACTCTATTTGAATTGTTTTGAATTTGAATGTAATTTTAACTAATACTGTTGAGCTTTGGGCATAATTAGAATGAGTTTAGCAAAGCTGAGAACTTGAATAATTAAAAAGATAAGATTAATTTGAGGAGAAACATCATTATCTAAAACCAAATATTAGAATTCTTATTAAATGCAAGGCAGTATAGGATGGAGAATGGCTAGAGAAACATTTTCCATTTACTTAAAGATATTAAGAAAACAGATTTTCTTTTGAATAAATACAAAATTCATTCCTGCTGCACAACATTTAATGTTTTAGCATGCATGGGTGTTTGATTGTTTTTCAAAGATTAATTTTAATGTATTAAAGAATATCATAATTGTATGATTGTATCTCCAAGTCTTATATATTTCTTAAATAGCAGTTTCTTAAAATGTTTCTTCTAAATCACTTTTGAATTGGTAATGCACATAAAGCATAAAAGAACAGAAGTTAGTTTCTTGGAGCGACTGTTTTCTGAAATGCACTGCATATATGCACTTTGCCTGAGTATTTCACACAGTAGGACTTTCCAACACACTGTCCAGCTCCCTTATTCTTATACTCTTCTTGAACAATCTTTGATACGCCATACCATATGTGATGTTTCCTTTTCTGCTTTTAGCATTAAAACCACACTGAAATGGTTATAATCATCTGTGCATCGTGGAAGCTCTGAAACATTCTGCTCTTTTTGGTAAGTTCGACTTTTTGCTAAAATGACATATAGATGAAAAATTTCACAGATAATTACAACTCACTGTCCAAGGCAGCCTCGCTAATTATATTTTCATGAGCAGCATTGAAGTAAGAATGTATTTTGATTTAGCTCAAACTAATATTTAGATTTTTATTTTTTATCTTCTTGCAAATTTTCACTTGAGTCTATCTGGAGGGTGAAGAACACTTCATCATGGCTTCACTTTCTGTTACATGTTTCACGTGGTTGAGGTTTTAAGTTCCTACATGACTAAATATAGTATCATTTTCCTTCTGAAAGCTGTACTTTCACATCATAGTTATAAAAATTAAAAACTCAGAACAGTCTTAGATTTAGGTCTTTGTAAAACTAGTGAAGATTATTCACAAGAACCCGTTTGTGACCAGGTCTGTGTGTCTACTACTTTATACATCGTGGGCAGTACCTCTTTGAAACAAGGAGTGAAAAACCTTTGAGTTTTAAATAGACGAATCACACGATATGCTTATTAATCTCAGCGGTGTCTTTATGCGGGGTTAAGAGAAAGCTGTTCTTCGATAGCAAATAAATAAGCATTTGATAAACTATAGAAAATATGGAGAAACACCCTCCTAATGACAATTGAACAACTTCTGTGTTCAGAATAGAGGAGCCCCGCTGCACCACGCACAGATACACAATCACTCTTCAACTTCTGAATGTGCTGGCTGACTGCTGTACACATCTGAATTGGGTGAGCATTCTGTGTGCTGTGTCTCTTTGTTTAGAACTCATGGAGCTGGGGCTATGCTAGTAAATATAACCCTCTCCCCTGAGGCCTGCATGGCGAAGGTGCCTGCTGAGGTGGGTTCCTGCATGAGAACAGATTCTCATGAATAAGGATGCCATTCATTTATTACAATTTTGGGGAAAGCAGCAGGTCTGAAAGCTGCCTCCTTCAAGCTCTGGACAAGAATAATGACATGGGAGAAAAACTGGATCTAATTTTGAATAATATGCCTGAGGATCATCTCAGCAGCATCCTTCGCCACTTTTTATTTTATTTTACTTTATTTTTGGTTATATTCACTAAGATTTTTTTTTACACAATTTTCACAAAGAAGGGGTTAGATAGTTGAAGTTGCAAAAATGCAAGTATTGCTTCTGTGTTTCATTTCATCTGGATCTCACATTTTGGGAATTAGTTTTGTACAGTGTTAAACATTGAAGACAGGATAGAGAAATATGAAGTGATAGCTGAAAATTCACATATTTTGCTTTTTATAATGTTACATAATATATGTAAAATAACGTGTGTTGCTTAGGTGCAGTTTGAATAAAAGCTATATTTGAATTAGTTTTTGCCAAAAAAAATTATAAAATTATTTTGACCATTATTTGTGAAGAGAAGTTTCAAGTTGCAATAAGTGCTTTTGCTGATTTTAATAATGTGCATCATTTGGATTATCTAGTCACGTTTTTGTAGTTTCTTATGTATGTTATACAGATCCAGGGAAAGTTAAAGAAAAGTAACAACATACTAAGAAATTAAATACTGTGCATGTGGTATTCAAGAAGTCCCCTTTTATGTTGGAAAGCATTTGAAGTTCTATTGGGATCCTTAAGAAAACGTGAAGGATAGTCTGTAGGTATATGCATATTATACTCTTTAATTACCCCTACACTCAAAATGAGTATTCAAAGACTTATATCAGAACCTCCGATGTCAGCTAGATGGTCACCCAGGTAGACTGTGGGGTGGCAGGCTGTGAAAGGTATCCTAATTTCCAGTTCAGATAGGTTGAAGCTCCGGGGACCCTAAAGGAACTTCCTAATCTCCAAGGAGATCAAGCCCCTCATGTAGCTACATCCCCCCCACAAGCCCCTGTAAAGAGGTTTGAGACAGACAGATCAGTCATGCAGAGCAACTCCCCAAGCCTCTTCTCCATAGGTGAGGACATGACTACAGCTCCTGTAGGCTCAAGACAGATCAGTCACTTAGAAGCAGGACCACGCCCCCAAATATGTAGATGAGATATTCTCAAGCTCTCAAGCCAAACCAATAGGAAGTACCTGCTGTCAGACCCTGACCCATCCTAAAACTGTATATCAGAATCCAAATCCAGAAGGATTAAAGGCGTGTGCAGGAATTACTCCATGATCTGAGAGCTTCTGTCATAAGAGTTGTAACACCTCTTCTTAGGGAAGAGATCTGCTCTCCAGAAATTGCTACCAGAATTGTACCCCTGCACCCCGGCTAGTCAGTCTCCTGCTTGCTCAGCCCAGCCTGACATCTTGGAGCAACCGAAGTGGCAGAGGCAGGAACGCAGGCAGAGCAGCACCAGCAGTGTGGAAGCAGTTTCCCCTCCTTGCCTGAGTTCTCTCCCTTTTGCTTGAACCCACGCACCTAGCCAGACCTGACATCTCCGTGGAAAGCCTCCAGTACGAAGGTCAACAGTACACAAAATATCCTACAGCAAGAATAAAAAAATATTGATTGGGAAATACCCAGATGTCTCTGCCTCAATCCCTTGCAGGTGGATGGGTGGGGCCATGCGAATAGCTGTCTATAATGGTTGATGAGGGTAATGACAGGGCTCACCTCCATGCCTAAAAAGAGGTGCAAGAAACTTTCATATTCTGAAGGACATTAAAGGATGATACACATTCTCTAGAGGAGTGACAGAAGGTAGAACATCAAAATTTTTCGTATAATTGATAACTTGTGAGGACATTGAATTAAAGTCCAGAGTACTGTATAGTGAAAAACTGCCTGAAAAAGTAAATAAACTTGGAAACAAAACAAGTGTAAAAGACAACTCTTGTAATTTCCTGGAGGAGAAAGCCCCCACCCCCACCCCACACATAGTCTTTTCAAAATGATTATCTACTTGGTTTGATGACTCAACTCTATTATATGGACGACAAAACCATGGAAGTTTAGACATTAGCACACAGAAATGTTGGTTAGATATAAACAAGATAGCAGCCATAAGAGGTGACATTGTTCTCTATTTCATGCCGTTAAAGCGCATTTTGTAATGCAGTATTTGGCAGAAAAATTCCATAGTCAGAAATAGATGGATTGGACTTTGACATCTGGCTTTCTCTGCTACTACTCAATTCTGTTCTCATAGTGCATGAAATGCCAATCCATTACATGTAAGAATTGCACAGTATATGTAAAGAATGAATGATGTTGCCTTCTACTAGGGTCCTTTACAGGAACAGGTGGTGGCTTGGAGTTAGCCAAAGGGCTATCATTTGCAGCCCCCTCCCAATACCATTATAATTATCATTCTGTTGAAAGGAAAGGGTTTGTTGAAATGAGTTGAATTCAAATGGTTTTAGAGTGTAAAAATGAGTTCTGAAGGCTGTTATTTGCTATGGGAAAGACATTTGTGTGTATTGAGTATTCTCCATGTGGCAAGCAATCTGTTAGGTACTTTACGCATATAATTGCATTTAATTTTTATAGTTTGGCAATTGAAGATAAGAATATTGATACAGGTTAACTGAGAAGCACAAGTTAACATTGATAGTAATTTTAAATGTGGGATCGGGGTCTATTCATACCTGACCCTACATTCTGAATTCTTTTCATACCATTTTAACTCTTGCATTGAACAAACAACACTGAGAGGTATATGCATGATGAAAATTTCCCTCCATATAATCATCTCTACAAATCCAATCTGTAAGAGTATTACTTATTTTCCTCTCACATAAAATTTAGGCAGATAGCTCAGATACGATATGTTCATTCCAAGATGAATATATATGAACATTCCTCTAGACATTATGATTCCTAAAATTTAGTGATTAATATGATCTGTCCAGTATAAAAATAAAAGCCATAAGCTAAATCAAAGTGAAATCATTAACTTAATTTTAATGTAAGCTTGAAAATACTCAGCCTTAGGCAGCAAAATTTCCTAAGTTCCTCCGTATCTTCATTTTTAAAATTATTGTGAAATATTATTGCTGATGCCATGTTGGGCTTGCAGACAGGAGTCTAACATGACTGTCTTCCAAGAGGGTCTACCAGCAGCTGACTGAAACATATGCAGAAACTTAGAGTCAAGCATTGGACAGGTTGGGGACCCCCAGGAAAGAGTGGTGGGGAAGGAAGCATTGAAGGTTCTGAAGGGGATGGCAACCCCATAGGAAGAAACAACAATGTCAGCCATCCCAGACACCCAAGCTCCTAGAGACTAAGCCACCAACCAAAGAGCACCCACGGGCTGATCCGTGGTCTCCTGCAGATATGTATCAGGAGAATGCCTTGTCTGGCCTCAGTGGGAGAGGTTGTGCCTAATCAAGTAGAGACTTGATGCCCAGGGAATGGGGATTATGGGAGAGAAGATGAGGTGAGGGTGTGAGGGAAGTGGAGGTAGCATGGGGGGAGCACTCTCTCAGAGGCAAAGGGGAGGGGGAGAGGGTGACGGAGAATGAGAGCAACATTTGGAAAGTAAATAAAGAAAGTAATTTGAAAAGGACATGTTAATAGTTTGTGGATGTGCAAAGACATACACTGGTCCCTAAACACGCATGTGCCCCTCAGGAAACATTCACCTGGAGAGGAGAGAAGCAGAGGAGCAATATTTCTTTCCTGCACGTTTTCTCAGCTTCGTCTCACTATTATCAATGCACCTATTGATGGTGCTCCATCTGCTGCTTTTAACTTGTGCAGACGTAGAGATGGAGTCTGCTGAGAACATCCTCGGTGCCCCTCTGTGCTTCACACTCGTTCTTCTCGTGCCTACTCCTTTTCCTTCCTATCCTTCCAGTTTCTCCCTCAGGGTACTCCTGAAACTCATCAGGTTTTCTCCAGTTCTAGTAATCACTTCAGCATGTCTCATTCAATGAGTAGACAGCTAGAAAGGTACTCCCTATAGCTAGGTCCAGCCTCTGCCTTCCATCTGCTGAAACTGTCTAAAATTTTTGAAAGCTCTGTTTATCCAGCTGAACAGCTGCTCCTGACAGTTTATTCAACCCCTGCCCATGAGATGTGGGAGAAGCCTGTGTCTCTCATTCCAGGGTGCACTTAGATACCATCAAACATTACTGTGTAAGTACATGCAATGCTATCTATCATAAAGATACGGGCTGCTTAGTTGGGAATTGAAGATTATTACTCTAGAATTATTTACAAGACCATTGTGGATCACTGGGGACTTGGAAATCAATAAGTTTATTCTGTAACTGAAATGATGGGTATTTATTCATTGGCTTGTATTTCGCAAACTCTGGAAAATATCACTTACTGCAGTGTCTAGTTTGTATTTACTACCTTTAAAAAAGCTCCATTTCCATTGTTTATCTAGGTTTTAGGGTCTTTCTTATATTTTAAACGAATGTGCCTATCTCACAGAACAGGATTAATGTTGAAAAAAATAGAATAGAATTACAGAAATCACCTGGTGGAGAAGACTCATACTGTCTATTCACTGTACTTTCTTCAAAAATTTTTCATAACTAGCTTTAAAAATAAATAAGTCTTATATGCCACAGAAACTGTGCATTGGACCACCTTAGATGCACTTAATTTGACATGCTGGGACTCTGGTCTGGATACCATTCTGACCATTGTGAAAATCTCTTTTGCATTTCTGGGAATTTAACCAGAGCTCTGGCCATCTCTTATTGATGACTTCAAATCTTTGCCATATCATCTGTTCAGATCCACTTTCTTCTACCTGGTTTCCTTAACTGTTACCAGAATCATCTCCATCAACATCATTCCACTAAGCATCCTAAAGTGCCAGTCTTCAGAACATTCTAAAAATGTTAATGGAGGTGTGGAACTAAACAGGAATTAAAAACAAATCCAAAAGCTGTTTCAACGCAGGGCATGATAAAGTGAAGCTAAAATGATGAGTATGTATCAGAGAACAGGCCATATCAGAGTAATGGTGGGCTTAGAAGGAAAAATTGAAATTGCATACAACAGCATTCACACAAATTTAATTCTACCACTTGAAAAAGACATCCAAGGACATTAAGGAACAAAATCATGTTTACGTCTAGTGAAAGTATAAGTTGGCAAAACAACTTTAGAGAACAATTTGATGCTCTCCAGTGAAGACAAAAATGATCTCACCCTGGAGTTCTGCAAATTTCCTTTTAGAAAATAAGACATGAACACATGCTCGAGTGTGTGACGAGGATAACCGTAAAGTTATATCTTAGGAGAATCAGTCACTGAAAACAACTAAAAGAAACAAAACTTGAGAGCACACTAATACAATAAAAAGATTAAAAGCAATGGAACAACTTAGCTTTTGATCTTGCTGTTTGATAGTTTAATAACAGGAGGCAATTTTTCTTCTTCCAATGTTCATTTCCATGTAATGAAAATATACAGTCTTGTATAAAAAACAGTATGAAAGATATATGCAATTAGAACTCTAATATCAAGGCAAGCTAGACAATGTGAATAGGAACAGCAGGGATCTAAAATAGAGCGCAAATGTTCAAGCACAACCACTTCAACCGATCAATCAAAAGAAATACACCCATGCCTCAGTTGTGCAACCCAGGATTATGATCCTTGTTCTATGCTCACAGACAGAGTGTACAGGCTAGGACACACTTTAGGAAGGGTAGCTTTTTTGCTACATATATTAAAAATATTTTAGTTAGTAGACCCTATATGTGAGCTAATATTCAAAAGCTTTCATTAATGTCTCAAAAAATTACCTTCAAAATAAGATGAAAAATGCTGAAATTATCCAGATCGTTGAAATACTTTGATGATGTTGCATTGCAGTATTTTCATGTATAT
This sequence comes from Rattus rattus, assembly GCF_011064425.1. Taxonomy (NCBI): domain Eukaryota; kingdom Metazoa; phylum Chordata; class Mammalia; order Rodentia; family Muridae; genus Rattus; species Rattus rattus. Next base: position 192,291,169 of record NC_046154.1, on the reverse strand, counting down.
GCACATGTTAAGATGCTTTTAGATACAGATTTATCGATGTTAGCAGATGTAAACCCATGCGGGTATCTGTTGAGGATTTGGTTTGTGCTTACATTGGAATTCGGATGTCCACTGCAGGTCCCTGCCAACAGCTGATGTTTTGACTGGCCAATAAAGAGCGAGCAGGCAACGGCTGGGCAGCAGGAGGACAGAGGCAGAACTTTGAGGATTCCCAGAGAGGAAATGCAGGACAGGAAGAAGGGAGAATCCTCAGGACAGGAGGAAGAAAAAAAGATAAAATACTGAGAGATGTGAAAGACAGAGAACCAGCCATGTAAGAATCAGGGAAAATCAGACCCAGGGGCCATTTCCCTGTTTGGGTCTGGTATATCAGGGAAAAAGTATAGATTTTAGAAAGTAATAATTCAAGAATATTGGAGAAGAGTGTTTTAGCCACATGGAGGTTCGTGAATGGCCCATTAAACTAGTTAAGACATATTAATAATAAGTTGGTGCACATACATATCTTTCATTCCTGAACCCAGAGCTCTTTGTCAGCTGCAGAGCCATGCACATATCTGCCAGGAGGTAGAGCAGTTTAAGAAGCATGTTTGTGTCTTTCATTGGGGACTCCAGAGCATTAAGGCAGGTGGATTCATGTCGCCCCAGTCAGAAAGCAAAGAGCTGATTAATAGCTTACTGCTGCAGGTATCCAATAATGTAAACACAAGTATATATTTCTATGTGTATATGCATACACATACAGGAAACCCCGAATAACTGTATCAAATATAGATCTGTTATAGATCCTGGGGTTCTGTTTTATTCAAAATGCTGGCTTTTAAAATTATAACCCTTTTTATAATTATTATATATTTAATCCTCAAGGTCAAGTTTTATAATAAATTGTTATTTACTAATTATTTTTCTGAAGGGGTATGAAATAGATGAATTTATGGTAAAATAGCAAGAAACAGCATACATATTACCATTTATTAATTAGTAATATGTAATACATCAAAATATATTTAATGAGAATTCTTTAAGAAGCTTAAAACTACTGTTTAATCTTGAAACGCTTTGTTTTTTAGTAAGCAAATGTCAATATGCTTAATATTCATTGTCCATTGTGATGGTTTGCATATGCTCAGCACAGGGAGTGGCACGATTAGAAGGTGTGGCCCAGTTGGAGTAAATGTGTCACTGTGGGTGTGGGCTTTAAGACCCTCACCCTTGCTGCCTGGAAACCAGTATTCTGCTAGCTGACTTCAGATGAAGATGTAGAACTCTCAGCTCCTCCTGCACCATGCCTGCCTGGATGCTGCCATATTCCAAATCACCTTGATGATAATGGACTGAACCTCTGAACCTGTAAGCCAGCCCCTTGTTCTTATAGAAGTGGCCTTGGTCATCGTATCTGTTCACAACACTAAACTCCTAAGTAAGACATCTATGTATTAAAATAGTTCAAAAATCGTGTTTCAGAAAGAGATAAAAGACTTAGGGTACTTCCATTGTAGCATACCCACAGATTCAGGGCTGGAGAAAATTTACTTGTCACCTGTAGAGAACATTTTAACGCCATAACTCAGAATGCATTTTTCTCCGGTAATGAATTATTGTCCAGGTAAACAGGGAGTAATGGCATTTTTGTTCTGAACATACAGTCAGCTTGTTTTGCTATAATGTGGTACTATATTGGATGTACTGAACCCCTGCCACAGTCAATTACACAGGCAGGCTGTCCATGCTCTGAAAGTGTTTTTCTACTGGAGACCTTCACGAGGAAACTGAAAGTTTCTCAAATTAATTTCTCCAAATGCCCTGGGCCCTAGTCATCTCCACTTCTATGTTCTTCACAGCTTCTTAGCACTGTAGGACCAGGTGAGCCTGGGTGAGCCTGTGCCTCCCCCTGTGGCAATATTTCCTTTCAAAGGGAAGTTGCCACAGTTGTGTAATTTTAAGCAGGGAGTGGATGCCTTTGTGATTGACCAAGCTGTGCTCAAAGATAACAAGTGTAGAAACTAGAAAAGTTTAAACTGTGGAAAACTTGGTCATTGTCTCTGTGGAATGCTAGAAGAAACAATTCTTTCCACACTGAAAATGTCTTATGTTTTACAAGTTTGGTTGAACTCCAAAGGGCTCAGGACACGGATAAAAGCTTTATTAAACTTGATCTGACTTCCTTCGCCTCATAGTGAGTATGTGAAGAGTAGAAACATGTAGCAGAATAGGGACAAAATCAAGAAAATAAAAGTAAATGGTGGCCTCAATTATGGTCGCAGTTGGTGTCATGGCACTGGTTTCCTGTCTTAGCTTTGCCTGTTCCAGGGTACACACAGTCATTGTCATTGATGGCCTTATGAGTATTCCTCCATGTAGCATTCCCTTTCTCTGTGTCTGTCTCTCCCAACACCCTAGCATGCATCTAAGATGTGACTAAATAGACAAACAAAACCAGAGAACTTTGCTGCAAAGGTGTATAGAGAAACTGAATGAAATGTGGACTGAGAATTAAAACAAACAAACAAACAAACAAACAAACAAACAATTATATACTGGAGGGTGTAGGGCTCTGGTGCACCAGGGGCTCTCCACAGCAGTCTCTCACCTGTCTAGGTGCTCAGGTTAAGGTGAGGATTGAGAGACAACTAGGGCAAGGAGGGGGACAGCTTTCACTGCCCCCAGCTGCTGGTCCTTCCCCTTTCTGCCACTACCTGCTGCTTGGGTTTCTTGGGCCTGGCTGAGCCAGCAGGAGACTGAATACAGGTGCAGAGGAGCTTCTGTCAGCTTTCCTGTAGAACAGATCCCTTCCCCAAGCAGCGGTGTTACAGCTCTTAGGACAGAAGCTCTCAAACGATGGAATAATTCCTGCACACCTTTAATTCTGAACATGACAATTAGTTGATAGGTCAGACCTTATCTACATATTCGGGGGTGTGTTTCTGTTTTTATGACTGATCTGTTTTGAGCCCTTGTGACCTGTGATCATGGTCATGTCCTCATCTGTGGAGGAGGGGTTTGGGGCGTTGTCCTCTGTGACTGGTCTGTCTCAAACCTCTCTTTGTGGGAGGCACAGCTATGTGACACCCTGATACTCTGTGAGAATGGGAATGCACCTACAGTCCCTTTTAGGATCTCCTGGGGATTCAACCTGTCTGGACCAGGAATCAGGGTGACTTTCGCTTATCCCCGCCCCACAGGAAGACGTTGAACAGATAGTGAAAAGTGATTCATGGGAGAAAAGGACAATCCTTAAGTAGTTGGATTTGTGTATATCAGAGGGACAGGCTCAGAATAGATAATATTAGGATATCATTCTCCAAGTGGCGCTGTCATTTCTGCAGGTTTTGATTTGTGGTCTGGACAACATATCGAGAATAATACTTATGTATTCAACGGCCTTTGAAAAGAAAGGCAGAATATGTGTCATGTTCTTTGTTAACATTTGCATTCTACATGTTTAGCATTGTAGTGCCAGGGAAATGTTAGTGATCCCCCAAAACACAGGCAGGAGCCAATCTGATACAACTCACAGCAGGGTCTCTATTCAAGCTGATTCAGCACAACCCCACCCCCACCCCCGCCCCAATGCAGCACTGTCACGCAGGAAGATTTTAGTGGTGGGGGAGACCTGGATGCCTGTGGGGCAAAACTTTATAGTAAACCGCAAGCCAGGAGTACTGTGCAAGTAAGTATCCGATTGGGAAGCTACTGTGGTCTTTAACATAATTGACTGGTGCTGGGAATCATATCATAAACTTAATTTCTGCCCCCCTGCATTGGTGGTTGTTAGGCAGGGAGTGGGCTTGTAACCTGGGGGTGCAGGTTTGTTGGGGAATAACCTGGAGACACTGGTCTTGTTGAGGGTGCAACCTGGAAACACTGGTCTTGTTGGGGATTAGCCTAGAGAACGGAGCTAAGCTCCGATTTTGTTGGGGGAGCAGCGGAGGGGACTTGAAAACTAATGCTTGGTACCAGCTTGTTAGTTTACCTGAGCTCACACTTAGGTCAGGTTCTCTAAATGGAGTCTGAACTTGAAAGATTTGGAATCTCTGCATTCCCCACGCTTACTGTGTGTTCAGTGTCATGTTCCTCTCATGCATGTGTCACCTCAGGGAAGAGACAGAGTAGTAATAGAACAGGGTGCTGTGCGTTAGGTGAAAGAGGCTATTTTCCCTATCTACTTCCTGATGTTCCCGATCAATATTGTTGGTTGACTGGTTTGCTCGAACAGTTCCTGAGAATAAGCTTTTAGATATAATCTCAATAATGACATAACTGTAGATAAAGTTCTGTGATAGTTTTAATGCTTATAAAATTTAAGATTTCATGTAATCAAATATATAAGTCTAATACTGTATAACCCAAGAGTTCCAGTAATTTCTGAGAAATACTTTATTTCCTCTCTTGGTAGGAGGAACTTAGCCAAGCAGGCCCAGTCGCAATGATAGTGCATGCATCACTGATATTTCCTCCCAGAATGACCTAGACTCTGCCCACATGGTAATGAGAAAGAGACAGAGGTACAGAGCCAATGAGAGGCTGGGAGGGGGCATAAAGGTTTGCCCCATTCCTTCAATAAACAACTCTGCTTTTGCTATTTGTCTGGCTTCCAGAGTTTGTGTTGTTGTCTCTTTGCCTTCTTATCCCTGACCCTAAGGGTCTTGGTTAAAGTTGCAAGAGTCATTTCTTATAAAGAGAACTTACTTATTTTCATAGCAAATTTTTAAATATTTGAGCCTGAATTGTGATTTATTTTATAAACACACCACTCAGAATTTATAATTAATTACCTCAAAACTATGTAAGTTGTTCATCTCTACCTGTTTACATAAGTGGGAGTTTTTCATGCATCTAAATCATTCATATTTACCTGTACATGCACGTAAGTATGTGTCAGACTATTTTGTTCTGTTTTTGGCATCTGTTTAGCTAGTGCCTTCTCTGTATTATCTTGTGTGTTCACTGTGTTTCTTCTACAGTGGTGCAGGGACTGACCCCTATTTTGGGTGGCAAAAAAACAAAAACAAACAAACAAACAAAAAACCAAAAACCAAAACCAAACCAAACCAAAACAAAACAAAAAAACCCAAATGAACGATAAACAATAAAACAAACAATAATACCCAGAATCTAACTAAAAAAGTATGTGCTAAAAGATCATTGTGAAAATGTTCTACTTAAAAGTACTCTGAAGAAAAAGAAAATAGGTACGTTGACACAATGTTATGGTTGAGTGGAGATGTATAAGCCTTCTTTGATTATGTCATTTAGGCAGATGACCAGGTTTAAGAGTTGAGCATCATGAGAAGTGTTTGGAGGGGATGTCAGAGCCGACAGAAGGGCACAACCATAGATAATGCTTATCTCAGGAAAAGGTCTTTCAATGACTTTTGGCCACTCTCCAGCAGTCTTCCATGTTGGGTTTGATCACATGTTTAAGGTGTGCTTTATTGTTTTCTATTCTGTGTACTTGTGCATGCTGTGTACTATTTATTTGACAATTCTAAAATTGCAATGTTTTCTTTGCCTGTCATACTTCATTGGTTATTGCTGTAACATAGTTGAAGTTTCTTCTTTATTTCTCTTTAAGTCATTCTAGCAAGGTGCTTTAGACTGCTACATCCCTAACATCAGATCCTTTCATCCTCATACATAAACTTGGGATACAATAGAGCAACAGTTCCATAGAAACAAGACTTCTAATAGAGAGTGAATTTACATAGAACTGACCAATATTCCTCTCTTCCATGACTTCCTGCCTGACATTTCTGGACTCCAAGTCTGACTTTTCCTTATGCTTACTGCTAGGGGGAGAATTGTGTCATTTTCTTCACCAATAACCCCTACCCAGCTACAAAGATATTTTAATACTGCTTTTATTGAGATTTTTGTTATAACCAACACTAAGTAATTGTTTTCCTTGTATTACAGCTTGCAAGTGGAGATTTCTTCTTTTCATAGGCCCTCTCTTTTAGGGTTATTTTCCCATCCTTCAGTGATCAGGGTGTTTGAGGATAATATTGTTATCCTATTTTTCATGTCTTCACACTAAGATATACTGGAAAATAATTTTGATTAATATTTAATAACCTTATCGTAGTTCACTAACATATTGGAACCTTTCAATATGAAAGCCGGTATAACAATTGGTCTTGAACTGCACCCAAATATATTAATTTAGTCCATAAATCAGTTTAATCCATTTCTATATTTTCCAGGGAGAGAAATTAACTTCTTCCTCTGGCTATTTTTCTGACTTTTCCATTACTGGACAAAAATGCTCTTAGGTCAAATAGATTATTTTGTAGAAAGATGTTATTGATGATCATTAGAAATCACTGGTATGCACGCATCTGTGGGAATGTCTCACTTCTGGAAATACAGACACAAAATTAGGTGGTAATGAAATAGCCTGAAGGAAAAGTTTTGTGTCAGCTATGAACAAAATGCTTACAGCCAAAGAGGCATGGGAGAACAGCAAAATAAGATATACAATGTTTTAAACATGCTGCACTTACATCATTAATTTATGAGCTGAATTGGGTGTTTCTGGGGAAGAAAATGATGAAATGAGACTTGAATGTGTTATACAGACGACGAGCAGAGGTTCCATTTCTTTTGTTTCGCTTCTAGGTTTTATGTGTGTTTCTCTTGTGGCCTCCAGGTAAGCTGCCTCCATAAAATTCCTTCTGGGTCATTTTATGGTTCATGCTGTCATTTTTACTTGTTTATTAGGGCCTTGTAATATCTGCACTTGAATTTATCATCCATATTCTTTACATCTTTGAGGGGATAGCTGAGTTTGTACTTCTTTGTACAAATAGCATTAGGAATTGTTTCACACGGATGTATGAGTTTAACATTGAAATTATTCATTTTACTATTTGAAACAATTGGCACTTCCTAGGGAAATGGCAGATTAGACCATTTTCAGGTATCACATTCTATCGAAAAATAACAAGAAAGTTACATAGAGCATATTTTAACTCGTTTTAAACCACAAAATAGTGGATAAGAAATTAAGTGGACAAAAGGGCATCAGATGTCTAAACAAGGAGATGGAACCTTAAAGCCATTCTCTCTTACTCAGAAATTCAAATCAATATACAGGCAAAATTCCATGTCCTTCAGTGTCATGGGAAACAGAAAGTGAGTTCTTGTTTTTGCCAGTGTTGACTCCTTTAGAATTATGACAACTTCATTTGAGAGTTCCCAGGAGAAATAACAATGTAAAATAACAACTAAGAATTTACAGGGATATTTACTCAGAGCTTGGTGATAAAAAGAAACATTTCCTAAAACAAGGGGGGAAAACGTTGTGTTTCTGTGTATTTTCAGTTCTAACCAGACTTATGTATGTATGGGTTATATATGTATGGGATGGAACATTGTAGAGCAATGGAAGGAAAAGTGTAGATCAGCAGAGAAAGTACATAGAAATTGAGTTAGCACACGCCGAAAAGAAACTTTGCATCAAACCCAGGTGAAAGAAATGGAGAATTAGTCGCATTCTTTACATTCAGGTCTTTGAACCTATCATCTGATTCAGTGAATCAAAGGTAAGGTAATGTTCCCTGTAGGTATCTTGCCTGTTTGCTATTGGGCAAAAGCCAAATGGAGTAGGGTGAGATTTATCCCTGAAAGACATGTGTTGGAGTTTCCACTTGTAGTTTCTATGAATGGAATTTACTGGGAAATCAGGTCTTTGAGATATGATGGAATTTAAAATGAGTTTAGTTGGTTTTAATTATATGTAACTAATGCATTTTTTAAGAAATGGCTACGGTGAGACATCTAAGGAAAGCCACGTGAAGAAGTAGAAGAAAGATTTAGATTATAAGATAGGGGATATTTGTGGTGCTAGAAGAGGCAAGGAATCCTCCAGTAGAGCTGCACAACAGAACATACACCCTCTGACATGTGATTTTAAATGTCTAGCCCCTAGGAATGTAAAAAAAAATTTCTGTGGCTTTAAACTAGGTAAAAACATTATCATACATCAGATACAATCCATCTTTCTTATCAGATTCCTATTATTTTTATTTTTTCTTCTTTTGAGACAAGATCACGTATTTTAGCCCAGGATAGCCTCAAACTCCAGGAAACCATCCCACTTCAGCCTCCTAAATGCTAGCGAGTACACCACAGTGCCCAGTTCATTTCTGCCTGACTCCTCTTTCAGCCTCTCCAATTTCCAATCAGGGGTTTATATTTTCAGCCTCTAATTAATGTTAAAATGTTATCTTACACTGACATTTTTAAATCTTAGTAAATTCCATATAAACAGCTTTATTTTTGATCTTTTTGGAGATGCAAGGTGCTTAAACAGTTTGCTGTATTTCTAATGTCTATTCCTTAACAAAGTTGGGACTTTGATTCAAACAATTTTAGTAGGAAATACATTCGTCTTCTCTTCCAACCAAGATAATACACGAAAAAAATGAAGTGACATTGGATCAAAGTGACGGAGGAAAACTTGGCTCCTTCTGGTAATTATTAGAAAAGAAGGGGAATTAAATCAAAAGGAAGAAATATGCATTCCATAATCCAACAAAGCAGGAGTGATATAAAACTCTAAAAGTCAGAAAGAATGTGTACCTAAGCCCAGAAATTAATGAAATAGGAAACAATCAAATAAAAGCTGAAAAACTGACCAATAAAAGCAAAAGCCAGTTCTTTGAAAAGATCAATAAGACACACAAGCCTTTGGCAAATATGTTCAAGAGCTAAATAAAGAGAGAAGGCACAAAGGAGAGAAAAAGCTGTCAAAATGAAGAAAGGAGGTCATGACTGCAGGTGTAGAGGAGATTAAAATACCATTTTCAGAGAACAGCATACACAACTTTATACCGAAAAAAGTTCCAACCTAGACAATTTTGAAGAGAACTCTAAAATGCCAGCATTGACCCAGGAAAAAAGGAAGAAATCTGACTAAACCAATAATCTTATAGAAAACAATAAAAGTGCCTGTAAAAGATACACCTTTAGGAAGGTCATATGATACGTGACATTTTACAGGAAAGTTTAGTTTGAAGTGATAGGCACTTCCAGTCTCATGAGTTGTATTCCTTAAAACATGGAAATTCAAGCTACATACTCTATTTTTTATGTTACTTACATATCTGTGACAAAACTAGACGGAAACCTTAGGGTAGGGAAACCTCTTTACAGTTGAAATTGTGACAGTGTTAATGTGCAGGAGGAACAGAAAGGTCCTGCTGCCAAGGGGGTGGCTACCTCCACATAAATGTCAGTAAACAGAGTGGAGCTGCTGCAGGGTGAAGTGTAGAAAGGGTGCTCCCCGAGAACTGCTCTTGGAGTCTGTGGCAATGATTCCTCACCTTTTTACACACTGCTTCCCAGGGGGATGCTGGGCAGGACTGAAAACTCAAGGAACATTAATGACCTAGAAGAGACGTGTCTTATGTCGACAAAATAGGTTGTATCTATACATTTAGATGTGTGTGTGTGTGTGTGTGTGTGTGTGTGTGTGTGTGTGTGTGTGTGTGAGAGAGAGAGAGAGAGAGAATAGGATTTAAAGAAAGAGGACATCAATTTGAGGGAGTAAAGAGGTATATAAGGGAGATTGGAAGTTGGAAAGTGAAAAGAGAAATGATGTAATACTGTTTTAACTTCAAGAAATAAGAAACATTAATTAAAATTATCTTTGTTTCAATTAGTACTTTCTGCTTTTATTGTTGGTAACTGTTTTATGTTCTTCTTCTTTGTAGGAAATTGTGTCAATTTCTCTTTCATGTTACCCTTCCTTAGGAGTTTACCCAGCCACTTTTACTTACCCATTTGCTGTATCTTTTGCTAACTTTTGAAACAATAGTCTCTGTGAAAAAATACTTTGTAAAACTTGTGCCCTTTTATTTCATGACTATAGTCAATTGTTAAGGAAAAATGAAAGACTATTCATTGACGTGACCCCAGACTTTGCCAGGTAATAAAATGTGAATGACTAACAAAGACAGGATGGTTACCAGTAGCATGTTTAGAGGGAACTATTCAGTATTTCCTTTGTATGTAGGTTTTGCAAAAAATAAAAGCTTTGGGGATGGGAGTACATTTTAGTGGCAGGGATGGATACTGGGTTCATTTTCTGGAACTAAAATTACATAACAAATGATGTATTATGGTATGATGCAAATATTATGTATAGTAAACTTTTAATTCTTAAAACAATATTTTGGGAGAGGTAGGACGCTGGTATTCAGCCCAGGCCGGCTAGTTTCAAATTACCTCAGAACCTAGGTTGGGCTCAAATTCATAGCCCTCCTTCCTAGGTGTCCTGAGTACCAGAATTACTACTACGTTACCCATAGCAAGTTCTAGATAGATATTTCTAGCATATTTGCTCCATAAAATATTGGCCAAATTTTTTCATAACAGTTATGATTGAATACAATGTGTTTACATATTGAAATAAATAAAAAGCAAAGCATGTATTAGAGGTCAAATTTTTGTGCCTTATACTAATGAGATATTTTGAAATATCAGTGCCTCAGTGCTTGCATTAGGCATTTTACATATCAGTCCTCTTCGGTTCTTTCCTCAGTCCCATCCTTTCTTTTCTTCCTTCTTCCCCTTACTTTTCTTTATTTATTTTGACGCATACACATCAATATGTCTTATGCAAATTTCACTTTGGTAGACTATGAAATAATACACTTGGGTCTAGTCAGTTTATACTGTGGTTTTTCTTACTCACTTTTCTTAAATACAAGATGAGTAAGTAAACGGACATTTGTGAAAACATGCACAAATAATTTTATTCAATATGTGTTTTGTCAGGAAAGTTCAACTTTATCAAATGTCACATCCACATAATCACCTTTTGTTAAATCAAGCTGTGTCTGTTTTCTTAAGGTCATTGTGCAATTGACACATTTAAATATCTCTTTATGACCTCAAATATTAAATTCTGACATATTAAATAAATCAGATATATTTAAAGGAATAAAATTTTCAATTAAACAAATCGTTTCCCATATTTTCTGGATTAAATGTGGCCTGGTTACTTAGATCTTTGAAGTTACCCAAGTATGAGCTGGAGGTATATGTCAGTGACAGAGGAATCAGACAAACTCATTCAGGGCCCTTATTGCATAGGAACAAAAAGAATAATAAGTGAATAAATGAATCTGATGCAGTGACATTATATGTTTTAAGAAGAAAAATATTAAAAAAAATTTTTGTAGGGATTATAAGCCTTCCTTTCAAAATAGAGTTATCCCACCACACTGCTATTCTGTACAGTAAATGTTCTGATGTGCAGATCTCCACAGATCACTTGACCACATCATAGTACTCGCTTCCAAAATCTGCTTGAAGTTGAAAGAAACGGCCCCTGTCATTACCGGCCATTTTGTTCTGAACGCTGTCCTTAGATCTGATCTCATTTGTCAGAGGAGCAATGTCATCTTGAAACAGAGCTCTGATGACAGAGCTTTGTTTGCTAGCTACAAAGCTAATAAAATTATCTTTTTTTTTTTAAATCTAAAGCTCTCTGTGAGCGAGATGCTTTCTTGTTTTGGGAGTATTTTTACAGTATGGGTTTTTAATTAGGGATTGGCATTTTTCAAGTCTTTAATGAGAATAATCAGAATCCAGGCTTGACCTTCCTTGAGCTGTTCAGGCAAAACCATGATGATAGCAATTTACAGTCTCCCTGAATCAGCAGGGGAGATATTCCAGATGATACTAGGTTCTTGAAGCCTCAGATATAATTGAACTTTACATATCCTATGCTTTGTGTAAGCATACATATGCATGATTAGGCATATTAAGAAATTAACAGTTAGCAATAATAAGTGATTACTTAAAATAACCTGATAAAGGTTATATGGACGTGCTGAGGCATCGAGTATGAGCAGAGCACTGGTAGTCAAGCACCGTGACAATTCAGTCCCTGGATAGAGGTACTCACTATTTCCCTTTATTATGTCCTGTTCGATGCTTTTAAACACATCACTCCAAATTTCTTACCTTAGCCAACACAAGTTGAGTATTCATATCAGACTTCTGAGGATGTTAGAAACCAGGAAATCATCCATTTTCAGTTTATCAACAATAATTTTTCATTTTCTCTAAATGCATTTCTTTTGACGCCTTCAAGATAAATGTGCCATTCTGGCCAGTACTTACAGTGGTTTGAATGGGAATGGTCCCCGTAGGCTCTTATATTGGAACGCCTCGTCACCAGGGAGTGGCAATATTTGAAAAAAGAGTGGATTAGTGGGTGTGAGGTTGCTAGAGGAAGTGTGTTGCTGTCGGTGGGTTTTAAAGTTTGAAACTTCAAAGCCCATGTCAAGTCCAGTGTCTCTCGACCTGTGGATCAGGATGTATTTCTCAGCTATTGCTCCAGCCATTTGTGCTACCAGGCTTCCCACCATGATGACAAGGAACCAATAAACGGACCAAATCTCTGAAACTGTAAGCAAGCTCTCCAATTAAATTCTTTTGTTCTTACGTGCTTCCTTGGTCATTGTGTCTCTTCATAGCCGCACCGCTGTGATTAAGACAGTACTCATTGCCAAATTTACACCGGCAAAGGGCTGTCTTGATACTTGATGATTAGCTTCTCAAACTGTCTGTGAAGGATTTCATTGGCTAAGGAAATTGGTGCGGGAAGATCCATCTTCATTAACAGTTTCTGTGCAGGGGATCCTAGACTGTGTGAACCAGACAGAGGCAGATAAGCAGCAGGATGCATCCCTCACTTTCTGGTTGACCATAGCACAAACAGCTCCTCCAAGCAGCTTTCCCATAGGTTTAGACTATAGCATTCGACTTCTCTTCTAAGTTGCATTCGTCAGGGTATTTCATCACAGCACCAGGAAGGAAACTGAGTCATGTACCAACCAAGACTGCTCATATTCATCTCCTTATGAGGCATGGATGGTAGTTTATATAAAACATTATTAGTGGAAAAATAATGTTTGGTATACCTGAATCCTTTTTAATTTTTTTTCTTTTTAATCATATCTCTGGCATCACTTGGCATTTCCAAATTTCCTCCGCATTCACCAGAATGGTATAAATAAGCATATAAGTCGGCTTGTTTCTATTTTTTTTTCTGCAGTGATTTTACAATCCTCTTGTCAACTTTATACAATTACTGAACACCATGACAGGACTCAGTGTCTTGGTGACTTCGGAAGTGTAGTACTTGAATTCAGTGCAGTAAGAATGAATGCCTTTCTGTCTCCTTGTATTGGTAAACATCCCATCTAGCTCTTTTTTCCCCTATATTTAATACATAGGCATTGATTGAACATTCCATAATATTAACATACATTCCTTAGACCATACTATGTTGGCTTAATTTTTTTTTTACCAAAAAATTATTTGTGTGTGCATGAACAAGTAGAAGTTACAACATTGACAAAGAAATAAATGAGACTCATTTAAAATATTGAATTTTTTGTATTTGTTTATCTAATATGTTTAGATCAAAATATAGAGAACATTTTAATTTCATATTTATTACATAAGTTATGTATGCATAAACAGTGCTGTCAACATATTTATCTTTCTTTTTTATTGGCTATTTTATTTATTTACATTTCAAATGTTATCGCTTCTCTTGGTTTCTCCTCCACAAATCCCCTGTCTTATCCCTGCTCCCTTTGCTTCTAAGAGGGTGCTCCCTCACCTACCCACCCCTCCTGCCTCAGCGCCCCAACACTACAGCATTGAGCCTTCACTGGACCAAGGGCCTTCCCTTGCACTGATGTCAGATAAGGCTATCTTTTAAAAATCTTGAGTTTACAGCAGTCTTTTAAAGTCTTCCACAGCCTTCTGATTTACATGTGTTTGTTCTTCTTCCTTTTATACCTAATTTACATACCTAAACTTATATATGAAATATGTAAGTTAGTCTTCCTTACATACCTAAAGTTTTCTTTGCCTTCTAATACACAAAATCTGGATGTTATCACATCAAAGTCCATATCACCCTGAATACACTCAGTAGCATTACTGTTAAGTAGACAGCCTAGTTTGCAAAAAATGCAAACTCCTTTGTTCCTTTTCCCTGAGATATTGACAACTCAAATGCTGAAACACCAGTTCCAAGGATTCTGCTGAAAGGCGATTCCCTGTCCCTGATGTAGCACATAGATAGGGGCTATTTCCCAAGCATCCTCAAGAGGCATGTCTCATTACTCTTCTGTTTCATGCACTATGGTGGAAACTCATCCATATTAACCCATGCCCACAGACAGGCAGCATGACTTCAAGAGAATGGAAATAATAACGATATAACCTATGTTCCACCTTGTCCTCTAGCACCACCCCTCTCTGTCTGCTTTTGATCTAGATTTAAACCATATTCTTCTTCTCTCTGTTTCTTTCACTGACCTGTCCAGAGATGACATTAGGAAGACCCTGCTTTAAATATAGTGGAAAGGATTTTATTCTATACTTTTCCTTATGTTTATTTGCTTATAAAAAATATCATTCACCCTATTGGTTGTTTCTGGGACCACATCATCTCTGTAGGCACCACTGAAAGCCATCATTTTTTAAACCTGAAAAAGAATTGATGAACACAATACATTTATTATGTCTATGTCATATATTTTATTTTTATTTTATTTGCCAGAAAGGGGACACTTTGGTCTCCAATACTATTTTTCAGTAACTGTGATGGAAAGCTACCTTTATGCAGTTTGGAGTAGTTTGAAGTGCTTGCAACAACAGATAGGGCACAGATGACCATGAGTTCTATCGCTCCCTCGGCTTCTAGCATTTGTAGCCTTCTGGTGGCTGAGCCCACATCTCGGGTTATAATGAACATCCGTGGGTAATTTCTGCCTTTGGCCATGTTGCTCTATTGGGAAGTATACCCAGAGGAAAGTATAAGGAAAGTTTGCAATAAAATCACAGCCCCTGTGTAGCTACCTCAGAACAGAACTTTGTACTTAAAAAAAAATCCCCTCTAAGTGAAGTACCTGGGTTTTTAAGACAGAGGAATTCAGTAGAGGGTCAGGGTAATAACATCTCAAGCTTTACTGTCTTGATGTTTCATGGTCATCTATAACTTGTTTTTCTTCCTGGAACTTTCTCTGGAGCCTTAGTGGATTTGTCTGACTTTGAAACTTTCAGATTCTGTCACAGCATCCGAGACTTTCTAAAGTGTTCTATCAACTACTTAAAAACAATTTTTACAACAGTTATGAAAACATTTTTCAAATATTGCTGTGCTTGTTTTACGTTTTTGAAAGTTGGAAAATACCCATGAAAGAATGTGTTGCTGATTCAAAGGCAAAGGTTCAAAGGATATAGTAACAGGGATCCTAGAGTCCTAAAAGATAGGGCTCTCATACCTCATGACTAACTCATCGTGTGTTTCTAACTTTTTTGATTGCTCTGCTTAGCACCTAGTATTTCACCACAGCCAACACCAACATCGTTTACACTCAATAAACAATCACAAATACAATCCTTGACATTTCTGTGGAGGATTTCAATTAGAGAGTTCATAGAGCCGGAGACTACAAGTAGTAAAGCTAAGTTAGACCTTTTTACCTAACAGTCTGAGCATTCCTTGTCAAAAATTTTATCTCCCTCCTTAGCAGCAGTATATTATATATAAGCATATTCATACATATATTTCTTCCTCATTATATAAACAGCTATATGGAAAAAGTGATATTTCATCACTTACTTGATTATATTTGGATTGTATACTAGATTGATAAAACCCGAGATAACCACCAAATATTTCCTGTGACTAACTTTAGAACCATCTTTATTAGGAAAGATATTCATTCACTAAATTGTTTTCTGTCTACTATACATCACAGAAATGGTTTCTTTCCCAAGAGACTTTCATGTATTAGTTGCTGGTTTGAAAAAATAATGAAGAGGGATTTGAATGCTAAGCGTAGGGCTTTGAAAGTTTTGACATCATCGAAGAGTTTTAACACTAAATTAAATAATTTTCCCGAGTATCAACAATTTTCTGCTTCCCACTGGTCAAACAAATTACACAAGTTCCTTCTTGTTAAATGGATCTGACATTTGGCTGAACTCAGCCTACCTCATAATGCATTACATCTCAAATTTATTGAAAAAAGTATTTAACATAATTAAATTTAGAGCTCTTCTTCTGAACTCATATTATGTTTGCAAAGTTTTCCTTTTAGCTCTTTTTCATTCTTTTGCCCTAGAAATAAGGTTGATGGGCCAACAGCATGGCTACCTCTGGATCATTGAGGTGAGCAGTAATCTGTCTGCACTGCTTTTAGGTGTTCTTGAGAGCAAATCCTCTGTTGTAGTGAGTGGACACCTATGCATTCAAAACCTCAAGTGCAGGGACTTCCATTGTGGAGTGAAAGAAACTGTAACCTCAATCTTCACATAATTATAATTGTACAGATTTAGAAAGAAGGGTGCCTAGGTGAAGCATGGATTTTAATTAGAATTGTGCCTTTCAAACTACTTTAAGGTACCTATCTTGAAGATGGAGTCCAGAAGAAAGCATATTATCATTTAAATAACAACGTTGGTGTAGACCAAAGATAAAAGCTTAACTCCTGCAGGGATTTTTGTTTACTGCTAAATAAATGTGAGGATAAATTCACATACACATACACACACACACACACACACACACAGAGTTTCATCTTTGATGCAATCAGCATTCCATAGAAAAGGACTCGTAGGGGGAAAAACTATTAATAGAAGCTATTATATCAAGGAGCAGGCATTTCAACCAATATAAAGGGTGTATGTTCTATCAGTTCTCACAATGCAGAGATCTGCAAGCATTTTAATGCAAAGTCACTATATCATAGTTTCTCAATTTATTTTTCCTGGGAAGTTGGATTAAAGAAGGAAGAAATTTATCATTTTTAATGTATAAGATAAGTCAGCACTTAGATCTTTGATGTTACAGGAAGGTGTTATAAAGTTTTGCACCAGGAAGAACATCCGAATATTAAAGTATGATACATCACAATTTATTTCACCAATTAAAACTTTTTCTTGTCCATCTCCATGGTGGTTTGTGTATTATGTATAATATGTAATTCAATTTGCAAGGCAGGTAGTAATAACATATAACACATAAATTTTCACTTTGTTGTCAGTCTGTATACTAGGTTCTGGTTGGCCTGGAGTAGTGAAGTTCTAAGTCCCATCTATGCCCCACCCACCTCCCAAGACACATATAGTAGAGAGTATGATGAAAGATGTAGCCCCTGATATAGTATTCTTGGTTATGAATACTTACTGAGAGCCACTTCATTTTATTATAACTTCTATATTACTTTAAAATTATTTTCGTGGGCATGTTTCAAGTAGTATAACACTGTCAACATTTTGATTTATTTACTAAGCCAATGTTAAGTAAGTAAGGGTTTGGTTGTTCAAAGTCAATCTGCTCTAAAATGGGAAATGATTGGTCTGAGGATACTCAAAATAAAGCACGACATAATTCTCTTGAGCAGAATATTTTGATAATATTTTCCCTTCTGATTTCACATTTCATGAAATTCATTTGCAAGGGACTTTCAGGTTTATTTGATAAAGCATCATTCTTGCTAGTTCATAGTTTAGATATCTCTTAATAAGTTTTCTGGATGAAATAAGTAATGCAATGTTTGATCCATACTGCTCACACGGGGCAGATACAATGGGATTTACCTAAGGTCTTCAATTATCAGTTGCTGTGGTCATACTCTAATTCTTTAGTCTGATTTTCTCTCCCATGAGCAATTAAATGGCTGCCATTTTCCTCCACATGGCATCTATTACATTTTTTAAAATGACATTAGCATGGATGATATATCCTCAAGATGTCTAATTGTAATGCCACTTTAGTTTCCACTTAAAAAAGAAAAACTTAGTGTTCAAAGAAACAAAATACACAGAAAACACTATATGAATGGTTTGTATACATAAGTTTTTGGTAGAGAGCAAGTGAATGAGGCATAAGAAGGTCAAGATATAGACACATACCTTATATGAATTAAATGGTCAGTGGCATTCTGTATATGTCACCAAGAGACCTAATGGTTTTATCCATCTGAAGCCCTTGTTCATTTATAGATTCCTCTTCACAATCATCTTGACCCTATTTATCCTCTACCATCTATAAATAATTTCTTTGGGCTAGAGAGATAGCTAAGGTTTTAAGAACACTTGTTATTCCAGAAGACCCAAGTTCAGTTTCCAGCATCCAATTCTAACTATAACTTCAGGATATCTGAGTCACTTTTCTGACTTCTGAGGACATATACATAAAGGTAGTGCATGTTCACACACACACACACACACACACACACACCCCAACACATGATCATAAATAAAAAATAAACCTTGAAAAAGGACACAGATGTCTCAGGATAGAATTCTAATAGAGTGTCTAGCATGGGTGAAGACCTTAATTTTATATATATAAATACATATACCTATATACATACATGTATATAGGTAGATAAATATAGATACACAGATATAGATACAGATATAGATATAGATTTATCCATACAATAATGTAATAATATAACAATAAGAATGACCAAAGCAAAAAATGGTTTATTGATTTGCTGAGAAAACATCAATGGATTGTATTTTAAGAACACATTAGAGACATAAAATAAATGCACACTAATGCTTCAACTCAATTAAGACTTCTGTTTAACCTTGTTCTATTTACATACTGAAAAAACTTCAATAAATGGTGCTGGTTTAACTGAATGTCTACATGTAGAAGAATTAAAACAGACCTATATTCACTACCCTGCACAAAAGTCAAGTCCAAGTTGATCAAAGACCTCAACATAGAAACTAAATCTCACAGAAGAGAAAATGGGAAATACACTTGAACACATTGGTAGAGGAGACGATTTCCTGAACAGAACACCAATGGCTCAGTCTCAACTATTGAACCTCATGAAACTGCAAAGATTTTGCAAGGCAAAGGACACTGTCAATAAGACAAAGCGGTAGGCTACAGATTAGGAAATGATCTTCACTAGCCCTACATCTGACAGAGGACTAATTTCCAAAATTTATAAAGAACTCAAGAAGTTATACATCAAATATCCAAATAGCCCTAATAAAAATGGGACAAAACTCTGAAGGTCTGGTTAGTGGCTATTGTTGTTTGTCCTATGGGGTGCAATCCTCAGGGACTAAACCACCAATGAATAGTATATGAATGAATGAGTCCATGACTCCAGCTTCAAATGTAGCAGAGGATTGCCTTATCTGTCCTTGGTCCTGGGGAGTTTTGTTGCCCCAGCATAGGGGGGATGCTAGAGAGGTGAGCCTGGAGTGGGTGGGTGAAGGGAGTATAGTCTTAGAATCAAAACAGAGTGGGGATGGAATGGGGTTCGCGAAGAGGAGGTCAGGAAGGCAGACAACATTTCAAATGTAAATAAATAAAATACCTTGCTTAAAAATGGGGCACAGAGCTAAATGAGAATTTCTAAAAGAGAAATACTTAAAGAAAAGTTCAAAGTACTTAGTCATCAAGGAAATGAAAATCAAACAACTTGGAGATTCCATTTTATACCAAATCAGAATGGTTAAGATCAAAATCTCAAGTGATAACACATGCTGGTGAGGATATGGAGTAAGGGGAACACTCCTTCATTGCTGGTGGGATTGCAAACTTTTACAGCCACTGTGGAAATCATTTTGGTTGTTTCTCAGAAAACTGGGAAGAGTTCGACCTCAAAACCCACCTATACTACTCCTGGGTATATACCTAAAAGATGCTTCATTATCCCACAAATCCCTTTGTTCATAGCAACTTTATTCATAATACCCAGAAACTGGAAAGAACCTAGATGTAGCTCAATTGAAAAATGGATAAAGAAAATGCGGTATATGAATGAAATGAAATACACAATGAAATACTATTCAGCTATGAAAAGCAAAGACATCATGAATTTTGCAGACAAATGGATGGAACTTGAGAGTATCATCCTGAATGAGGTAACCCAGTCCCCAAAAAACATTCATGGTTTGTACTCATCGATAAGTGGATATTAGCTGTCTAATACAGGATACCCATGCTACACTCCACAGTCCCAAGTAGGCTGCAAGCAAGGATGCTTGAGCCTCAATTGGAAAAGGGAATGGAATGTTCATGATTGTGGAAGGCAGATGGAAGGAAGGAACTGGGTGGAGAGATTGCTAGGGGAGTGAAAGTTTTGGGGTCAGGTGTTGGGAGGGGCAGGTGGGATGTCTGATTGGTCATGAGAATGAATGAAAATCTGTAACTGACAAAGGAAAAGTTAGCATGCATTTTTAGGAAGAAAGGGAGACCTGGGATAGTGGACGCCCCCAAGAATGGGGGTGTCTTTACCTGTGCCTCACAGCACTGTGAATAAGGAGCCTGGGGAGGCTACCTCCTGGAGCCAGCCAGGAAACCTTTTGTCTTAGTCAGGGTTTCTATTCCTGCACAAAGCATCATGACCAAGAAGAAAGTTGGGGAGGAAAGGATTTATTCAGCTTACACTTCCACATTGCTGTTCATCACCAAAGGAAGTCAGGACTGGAACTCATACAGGGCAGGAACTTGGAGGTAGAAACTGATGCATGCCATGGAGAGTGCTGTTTACTGTATTGTTTCCCTGGCTTTCCCAGCTTGCTTTCCTATAAAACCCAGGTCTATAGCCCAGGGATAGTACCACCCACAATAGGCCCTCACACCCTTGATCACTAATTGAGAAAAATGCCTTACCGCTGGATCTCATGGAGGCATTTCATCAAGGAAGGGTCGTTTTTCTGTGATAACTCCAGCTTGTGTCAAGTTGACACACAAAACTAGTCAGTACACCAACTCACCTACAAAATTTTCAACTCAAACCATATCATGCATACAAGAAATGCAGAGATAGGGGATGGACCAGAGACTGAGAGAATGGCTAATCAATAACTGGTCCAACTTGAAACCCATTCCACGAACAAGCACCAATACCTGACACTATTAACGATACTCTGTTATGCTTGCAGACAGGAGTTTAGCATGGCTGTCCTCTGAGAGGTTCCACTCATCTGCTGATTTAGACAGATGCAGACACCCACAGACAAACAGTGGATGGAGCTTGGGGACTCTTATGGAAGAATAGAAGGAAGGATTGAAGCCCTAAAGGAGATAGGAACGCCACAGGAAGAACAACAGGGTCAACTAACCTGGAACCTTGGGGCTCTCAGAATCTGAACCATCAGTCAAACAAAATACGTGGACTGGGCATAGACCTCCTCCACACTTGTGTAGCAGAAGTACAGTTTGATCTTCATGTGGGTCCTGAACAACTGGAGTAGGGGCTGTCCCCAAAGCTGTTCCTGTATGTGGGATATGTTCTTCTAGCTGGGCTGCTTTGTCTGGCCTCAGTGGAAGAGGAAGTGCCTAGCATCATAGAGACCTGAAGTGCCAGGGTGAGTGGGATATCCAGGGGGTACCGTACTTTGCAGAGGAGAAACAGAGTAGATAGGGGTGAAGGGTTGTGAGAAAGGTTGACCTGGAGGGGACAGTGAGTGAGATGTAAAGTGTATAAATAAAAAATAAGATAGAATAATAAATAAATAAATATAGATAATTGAAAAATTAAAAACATTTTCTGTTTTGTTATACGTAGAAATTTTATTACATTTGTAGAAATAACAAGAGTGCATTGAACCTAGTTATCTCTATGCTAAATGCACATAAAGAATTTTTCTGTGTGCCTTGTGTGTGATTATGAAGAGGAATGTATTATTCAGACAACATATTTGCATGGTTTCCATCTCTAAAGCATTTTATAAACGTATTTTTTGAAATTTTAAAAGTTATATCTAACTCTAGTACTGAAAGTATTAGAAAATATTTTCTAGAAATGAATTTTATCTGGGAAAAAAAGATACTTTTACAAAAGAAGAAGAAGAAGAAGAAGAAGAAGAAGAAGAAGAAGAAGAAGAAGAAGAAGAAGAAGAAGAAGAAGAAGAAGAAGAAGAAGAAGAGAAGGAAGGAGGAGGAGGGGAGGAGGAGGAGGGAGGAGGAGGAGGAGGAGGAGGAGAAGGAGGGAAGGAGGAGGAAGAAGGGGGAAGAAGAAGGGAAGGGGAAGGAGAAGGAGAAGGAGAAGAGAAAGAAAAAGGAAAGAAGTCATAATGAAATACATAAAGTAGAATAATTTAACCTCACAATGACAAGTAGAGGCAGAAAAGAATATTAAATAAATCATAATACAACGCTAATGGAAATATGAGAAGAATGAGAGTAAAACTAAATACAAACCTGAGGGATAATATCTGCTTACTAATTCATTTGGGATTATTTCATCCCATTGAGCTTTGGTTTAGGTTCAAGAATTGCAGATGCTGGTGTGATGTTTATCTACTGACGGGAGCCTGGGATGAAAGGGAATGAGCATTTGTCAATAGATCTGGGAGTTGGAGGTGCATTTGGATCCTGGATCACAAGCGTGAGCCTCATGGGGCAGCAGTGTGTTTACTAGTGAAGTTGGAAGCCTGTTATTTATTGCTATTCTGGATTAATCCCATTCTGTCTGCTGATAGTAGCCTCTCTAATAATCATGTATGATAGATAAGGTGACATTAATGACTTATTTGGGAAGAGTTTACACCATTTTTGTACTGATTTTGTATTGCCATTCATCAGGATAGCACTCAATGACATGCATGTTGTGTGGGTATTTCTTATTCTCTTGTTTTGTTCTTCTTTCTTTCTTCCTACTTTCTCTTCCTCCCTCTCTTCCCTCCTTTCTTTTCTCTCTCCTTCCTTCCTTCCTTCCTTTCTTCCTTCTTTTCTTCCTTCCTTCCTTCCTTCCTTGTACCACCCTTCTTCCTTCCCATCCTCCCCCCCTTTCCTTCCCTCTCTCTCTCCCTCCCCCGGGGAATGTGAGGAATAATCTTAGAATGGCTTAGGTTTTCTTCCTAGTGCAATAATTAAAGAAGGACCTTGTGCATTGTAGTAAGATAAGGGTTTCCTGTGTACCATTAGGTTAACAATATTCCATTCTGCCTTTTCTTGCTGTCTTTTGTTATCCAGCATCAAGTTTTATCATAAAAAAATGGAAGTTATTTGTACCTTAATATAGTTAGGGTGACACATGTCTAATCATGTGATATAAAAAATAACACTAAAATTGTTTAGTCCCTTCAATTTTCAATTTGAAATGCAAATACATTTCTGTGTAAAGGTTTGTCAATAAGCCAATCATGATAGTTTATTGGTTGCCCTTTCCTGACTTTTCTTACCATGGGCAAAGTAATCTTTACATGGAACAACACTAAGTAGCTTGGGAAAGAGCACAATTGAATTATTTTTGAGTAGTTGCCAGTGGATATTTTGAGTTCTCTTTATCACTATTTCTAACACCTTTGTTTTATAGATTTCCAATAATTCATACTATTTCAAAAGTGAGAGGAAATAATAGCAAGTATCAGTGAAATACTACATTATATGTGAAGGAAGGTTCAGATAACGTTGTAAGTGATGTTAATATAAAGTTCAGGACTTAAAAGTTGTTAAACCCTGCTTCTGTATAAGGTTTGGCTTTATATTTATAAATAAAAAGTATAGAAATATTTAGTTTTAGTCCTTCAACTAAATATGAGTCGTGTGCTTTAACATTGTGACCACAGCGTCTTCTCTTTGGAGCTATGATAGTTTGCGTAGTTTCTCTACCTACATTCTAGACCATAACGAAGTACAGCTGCAAGGGTGCATTGTGGGAAAATCTTGTTGGCATTTACCACCACTGTGAATGTAGCGAAAGGTGACAGTGGAGAGGATCTAAGAAGATACAATGCAATCCACTTCCAGCACTTCGCAAACATCTCATTCAATTCTGTACTCTTGTCTGTGATTGAATGGATGACAGATTTTCTAGCAATCTGAGCTACGCTGAGTTTAAGAATAGGTTCCTTGAGATTTGCGTACAGATAATGTCACTAAAAATAGTGTTGTACACTCTAATAATTAGCAGAACTTGGAGCCATTGTCATGTTCACATGCAAATTGAAGTACATTGAATTAACAGCCTTCATTTCTGATAATGAGTGTGCCAAACTTACATATATATATATATATATATATATATATATATATATATCCTAGAATAAATTTTCCTTTTTACAATAATTGTGCCTATTTTAAACTCAGGTTTGTCTCATTCTTAACCTTTTTGAGGTTCCTTAGCTGTACAGTAGGTTACTGCTGTTCATGGCACACCTTTGCTGCCCATCCAGTAGGTTTCAACTGTTTTCCCACCAGTACAGTTGACAGTTAACTGATTTTGGAGTAGGTGGGAGACATATGTATGGACCTTAAACTCAGTTCAGATTCAGTGCTAAAAATAGATACGAGTGTGCATTAGCACATTTGAAGTGTGCAGAAATTATTACTAGATTATTGTTTGGGTGTTTATGTTCCAATCAGAGATTTCTTTTACCTCAGTGGTGAAGGTATAGTCTACTTTTTCTACCCCTACTTCTCAACCATTCCTTGGTAACCTGAATTCAAACACTCACTCTGAGCTTGTGTGATCTGGAAGTTTTCATTTGTGAAGAGATCTTTTCACAGGATGGGCTTATATTATTGTTCAGAAAGGTTACTTGCATTCATGAAGACTTTTGTAGGTTTGATGATAGTTCTTAGGTTTTACTTCATCGTTTTTAGAATTTCATGTTAAAATTTTGAGTATAAAGTAAGTGAACCCTTTGCATTTTCATTTGGTAACTCTTTCCCTCTTAAAGTCTAATTGGTTCGGCAATATTTCAGTTACTGAGGATTCTATGTGAGAGATAGATAATAGTAGTTTCTTGCCTATTTCTTATCATTTTATACATGTACATATACGTACCATACACATACAAACACATATTTTTTCTGACATATTATGATTAGCTCCTGTCTATAGAATATAGTACTAGTATATAGTAAATTTTAAATAACACTGGGTAAACAAGTACCTTTGTCTTAAATCTGATTTAATTAAATGGGTTTTAAATGTTCCTGAATTCAATTATATCTCTCTCTCTCTCTCTCTCTCTCTCTCTTTCTCTCTCTCTCTCTCTCTCTCTCTCTGTGTCTCTCTCTCTCTGTGTGTGTGTGTGTGTAGATGGAGAGTGTGCTTTGTGTACATATACATGCCATGGATTATCTTCAAGTGTTTGACTCCCATTCCACTATAGGTATGTTGGTATTCTAGACACTTGTGTTGTGACTTCAGGTGGATTCTAGGGTATCAGAATTCATGTTGTCAGCCTTGCATGGCAAGCACATTTACACACAGATTCAAATCACTAACTAACATTCATAACAGTGTCTTCAAAACTTCTTATTTGCTGGGTGTAGATAACTCATTCTACTAGAGACTCTGAAGACTGAGAGAAGTCCAGATAAGCTTATCCACCAAAGTCCCCCAACTCTTGGCCTCCACAAACTCTATTTCCAGCCCCCTACCCTCCTAGTCTCAATACCCAGCCCCAACTGGGTGGAGACTCCCTGCTATACCAGAGACCAGGCATAGGCAGACAATTTCTTTGACCAATGTTCTTATTTCTTCTCTTCTACCTCCAATGCCTAGGATACTTTCTCGCAGCTTTTATATTCTCTTGGTGAAACTTGCCTCTGGAGTTCCTGTCCAAATTCCTAAATTTTTATTATCCAAAATTTCTCAGTTTAATGTTTTGCTTTTATTTCTCTTTTCAGTTTTATTTTTTTTTTCTTTACACGATTTCTTTGTATTTTCTTGACTTTCCTTAAGGGATGTATTCATTTTTTCCAATTAATTGTTTGTGTGTTCATGGATTTCTTTAAGGGACTCATTCATGTTTTAAGGTCTTTTTCTCGTGTTTCAGCTATGTTGGAATTTTCAGGACCTTCTCATGAAGAATATCTGAGCTCTAGTTGTTACGTACTTCCATAGATGTTTTTGATTCTGCTTATGGGTTTTTTTATTCTTTAGTTTCTGTATTTCCCCTCTGGATTTCCATAGAATTTGATGGCTGTGTGTTGGCTGTTATCCTGGCCTGTTGAGGTGTTGTGTTCATGGAGAATGTCTATTGTTGTTGGACTCTGGGATACTGGGATAATTTGGGAGAAGGAAAGTTGAAGGAGTTGATCTTTGTGATCTTTTGATCAGAGAATAAAGGGAGGTGACAGCAGGTTTCCAACTACAGAGTTGTGAATGAGATTGGGTTTATTATATTTCAGGAGCAGTAGGAGATGTGTAGTTCTGTTTGTTTATTTCTGCATCCATCTACTGGTTTCCCTTGGAGGAGCAGTCCTTAGGATGGGAGCTGTGATACTGTGACAAGGCTGGGGAAGAGGTTAGTACAAGAGGTAAATGCTCACAGCCAACCATTGAACTGAGAATGGGGTCCACATTGGAGGAATTAGAGAAAGTATTTAGTTAGCTGAAGGGGTTTGCAACCGCATAAGAACAATAATACCAAACAACCAGAGCTCCTAGGGACTAAGCCACCATCTGAAAAGTACACCTGGACAGATACATGGCTTCAGCTACATATGTAGCAGAGGATGACCTCCTTGGCCACCAATGGGAAGAGAAGCCCTTGGTCCTGCCAAGACTTGACCCCCCAGTGTACAGGAATGTCAGGGCAGGGAGGCAGGAAAGGAAGCTGGTTAGGTGTGGGAACACCCTCATAGAAGAAGGAGGAGGAGGAGGTATGGGATACGGAGCTTATGGACGGGAAACTGGGAAAGTGGATAACATTTGAAATGTAAATAAAAAATTACAATAAAAGAAAGAAAGAAAATGAGATGGTCTGTGGGATCTACAGGAGACGTGAGGAGGAGTGAAGGAAGATAGAGGTAGTGTTCTGTTGTAGTTCTAGGGATGAGACCCTGGGATTGTGTCATGGGGAACAGGGAGCTAATTATATATTTCCTTTTTCTTTTTTTATTTGGATAGAGGAGGCATATAGTTAATTCAACAAGAGCTACTATTATGTGTTGAGAGGAAGGAAATCATGGAGGCACAGGGTGAGAGAAGTAGAAGAAAAAAGTTTACACAGATTTGGAAGCTGATGAGATAAAGATGTGACATCAGGTCTGCAGGATGAAGGCCTAGAGAGCTGGGCTAGGGTATGAATTTTCTGATGGGATGTTGCCGCCCATATAATGTAGGGAGAACCCTCTGTTATAGAGGTAATTAACAAAATGCTCATCAAAACTATGCCCATCTACAGCACACCTTCATGAAGTTTTTATCTTCCAAATGATTGTTTGACGATGAAATTAAACACAGTGGTTTAGATAAATGAAGATTTCAAATGAGTTATCATGGGGACACACAGAGAGAATAAAACTAGTAAAACATTAAAAATGGGAATAAACAAATTCTTACAGCAACTTTAATGAATTCTGAGCATGGAAAGCAGGAATAAATTGAGCTTGTATTCACGCAGATTTCATACAAGTGTTCTTCAAAGCCAGAGAACTATATGTATTGGTACTGTGTTTGCCTAAAATTGTCATTAACCAATCCAAGTCTTTGCTACAGCCTTCACCATATAATGTCATAGCCAGTACTATACTTTACTAATTTAGATTTCATCCTACATCAACCTGCTGATTTTTCTGACATTGTGTATTATTCCACTCATCTTTACCTTTTTCTGGTCCTTCAGTTTAATCCATTTTAAATATCTTTCAATGAAAGTGTGAGGAGGTTTTTGTCTGTTTATTTGTGTTTTTCAAAAATTCACTTACATTAATCAGTGTAGAAGTGTGTAAGATCACTAACAAATAAGATGAAAGTGAAATTACGAATAACCAGTGTGCACTGGAGTAATGAATACAAAATTTGAGTGGATCAATAGAGATTATACAGAATGGTTGAAACCCATTATTAAGGAAATAGTTTACCACACAACTTCATCATGACCCTTATGGTTTGGCAGTCCTGACATTTAGTTGAGTTTTGGGTTATGCTTCTTAACTAGTGACAGAATATTAGTAAAAGTGTGACTCAAATATTTGCTTTCCAAAAACCCTGTGATTGTTGTTGGAGGAAACAGTTTGTCTCAGTAGGCAATTCTTTCACAAGTGACACAAGTAATATTTATTTTTCATTCTCTTGGCATTCTAGGATCCATGGGTGGCTGCCTGTTTGAATGTATAGGCTATTACCTGTATGTTTGAACCTGTGGATAGAACCAGGCATACACATTCAAGTATCATATTGTCTATTTCCTGAATAATTAGCCTGAGATTAAAAAACTACATGTTCCCTAAAATTAATAGACACAGACATAAACATTCTGTTTTCAGCTGTTTGTAACATTTGAGTGCAAAACATTCCTAAATATCTTCCCTGTGAGAGTCTAGGATTCTATGCTTCTGTAGAACCATTGGAAACTAGATTTGGAGATCACAGTATAGATTCTCTTGTAGGAACTTGAGTAAAACAAAATGGCTAATAGCTAATTTTCTTCTCTGACAACTGGTTTTAAGATGTCATTCAAGTGCAGGCATAAACATATTAAAACTTGTCTTATTAACTTACTACTGCTTAAGAAGTTATAATTGTTTATAATATATAAATATAATAATTTAATACATTATATTAATAAATAATATAATTTATAGTTATATAAAATATAATTTCCAATGAAATGTGTGTGCATCTGTGTACTTTAATGTACTGTAAAGTGAATATTGCGCTTTCCAGCTTCATTTTGGGGTGGAAAAAGCTGTACTTTCAATTCTGTGTTTAGCACAGCAACACAATTTTGATCAAACTGTCAGACAGTTGAAATTTCTTGACAACTGACTTAGCTGTATTCTAAGGAATGAAAGGCTCCTTCAGGAAGAATGCTCGAATGCCTCGAATAAAGTAGCTAAAAGTACAATTCAGATAACATTGTTACCAAATTTCAAAAGCCAGGTGTAAAAGAGAGTGAAACAATGTGGACCCTTCAGAGAGTGTCAAAAGAACAGAAAATTCACTTGCTTAGGCATCTCTGCTCTATAGACTTCTAATAATGCTCACAAAGTTTATAAAGAATCCTAATAGATGTTCTTCATTCTAGGAGACTTTGAGAAAAGAGCTAGTGTAGAATGATGTAATAGAAAGAAGTGAAGCAAAAGCTTCACTAGAAAGGCTCTAGGAAAATGCTCAATGTGGCCATGTGATAGGGTGGCCCCCAGCTCTCACAAGAGCACAAATCGAGCCTAGAGCAAGATGCTAAGTGGTAAGATCTTCTGCATAGGTTAAATTCGGAAAACTCTTGGAGACACACTTGACAGAGGAATCTTGAAAGCACTGTGTACACCCCAGTATATGCAGAAGATTTAAGCATGGGGTAAAGAGTGGTGTTTCTGGAGACTTGAGTGTATTATCCTTAACCATGTTGGCTTTTAACCTTATTTACGTCAGTTGTGACTTTCTTTGTCTTGATGTTTTTTTCTCTCTCAATGAAGATGTCTCTCCTGCTCCCTTTTAACCATCTTTTAGAAACACAAAATTATTTCATGGACTGACAGATGGAAGGGATTTGCCTCAGGGTGAACCATGCCTTGAATTTCATTCTATGATTCAAATAAATTTGTGAGTCTTAGACTTTTTGAGTTGGAAATGAAACAAAATGTTAAGTACTACAAAAATAAGATAAATGGTTTTTGTTGGGGTAGGGTAGGGATTCATGAGTTTGGGAGTTCAGATCTAAATATTTAGATTAATGCTACTGTCTAGAACTGTGCTTTTTTATAAAAAGGAAGAGTTCAAACTTCCCTGGTGTTCTCTGGTACCATTTTCACTCTTACATAATGCATAAAGAATGGAGGAACGAGTCAAGTGCTGGATTTTCCAGTCTCTAGAAACTTCAGTTAGTAAATCAGTGTTCATTATAAAATCCTCCCCTTGTAATACTCTGTAATTAGAGCATAAAACATAGCAAGGCTTTATGTAAGGTCGATTCGAATGATATTCAACTTTATTATAATCCACTACCAAAGCTTTCAGAATTTGAATCAAAATAACCACCATTTGAGATATCATGGACTGTGATTATTTATTAATATTTATATTAAAATGTAACACAATTATATCATATTCTATATATTGAAAACTGAAGAGCAAGCAAAAGAAGACAAAGAATTTCTCTGAAAAGAGACTTAATGTTCTTACAGATTAGAGACTCAATATTGTTATGAAGTCAATGAAATTCCAATCAAAATCACACCATGATTTCATTGCCAATATTGACAGAATGATTGAAAAATCTATAAGGGAAAAGAAAACAAATAGAGAAGCCAAATAATTTGAAAAAGAATCACAAAATTGATTGACTGACACTTTCCGATTTAAAGACTTATAATAGCATAATAATCAAGACATCATACTATTGATGAAAATAAGACTTGTTGATTAATGAAGCAGAATAGAGCTTTCAGACATCGACTCAAATAAATATAGTCAACTGCTTTTCATTGCAAAGGGAAGAAGGCAAATTAGTGAAGAGCAGTCAGTGTTCTTTTGTTTTTTCTTGTTGTTCAATAATAAATTGTGCAGAAACACTGGATAGCCATGTGTAATAGGATGAAAAAGCCCACATATTGCACCTTATGCATAGGCATAGACCAAAGGTAGAAAGCTAAACTATAAAAGGATTTTGTACCTTTTTCAGGTAAAGGAGTTTTTGGATAGACAACTAATAATAATTATAATAATTTTATATTTGCTCCATAAAATTCATTATGAAAGAAGAAAAAATAGACTGAAGATTGGAAGGAAATATGTACACATCCCATCCCTGTCAAATCATACTGATCAAAATATACAAGAAACTTAAATAGCAGTGGTAAATCAAAAGACTCCAAAATCCTAGAAATTCAGACGAAACTGTCAATGGGCACTTCATCAAGAATTCTGTAGATGGTCAAAAAGTTGCAATATGTCTTTAGTTATTAGAAAATGCAAATTAAAGCCTCAGGAACAGGCTGTTACACATATGACACAGTGCTCAGGAATGCCTGGAAAGTTGTGCAGGACTGATCGTTTTCTGGTGGCATTGCAAAAAGTGTAAATTGAGATTTGGAAGAATATAGAGAATTCCTGAATTTTACACATTCATGTTAAGCTTAACATGTCCAGAATGAAAATGACCATCTACTACTAAATAAATAAGCGATGGTTAGTGATGGTTAAACTTCACTGTCTGCTTGCCTCATTTAGAATCATTTCTATGGGTATGTCTCAAAGGCTTTTCCTGAGAGACCCTAACTAAGGAGCGGTGACCCGTCCTGAATAGGAGTAGCACAGTTCTGAGAAGTAGAGCCTTAAATGAAATAAACAAAACAAAGAGAACTTTACAAAGTACAAATAAAAGCATCTTTAAAACATATCCATAAAAAAGTAATATGGGTGTATCATTTAAATAATAAAATATTTAAAAGTCATTCATTTCTAGTTACTCTAATAAACTAAAATGAAAATGTTTAGCATTATCATTCCCTATGGCAAATGCACTGCTGTAATATGATCCTTAGATACCTTACACTTTCTTTAAGCCTCATCGATTTTTACAGACTTACTTTTTAACACCATTAACCTTTTGATATTTCTATCAACTGTATCCATGATAGAGCAGATTTTAAAGTTCTTCCTTAAAAGTCACATATTGTCGGCAACATAAATGAATATAAATAAACAGCTGGTTCATTTATCTTAGTCATAATTACCTGGGCGTATTTATATTTGTGAACTGTTAAATTAATTAAACTTATCTATAAAAAGCTTAAAGCCTATATATATATATATATATATATATATATATATATATATATATATATGCATGTGTGTGTATTCTAACAGAACCCATAATAGTACACATAATAGAACTGTCCTGAGTGAAAAATCAATAGATAAATATACAAATTATAAAATATAAAAATGTAAGAAACAAAACTAAAGGCTTTGATATGACATTATGAAATAAAACACCTCCACAGATTCTCTTGAGTTCCTTCTTCTATGTGCCATCTACTATTGGGGATGAGACCTGCACTTAACTTTTATTTCCTCAGTGGGACTCCCTTGAAGGAAACTAATTTTTCATGTGTAAGTGGTTATTAACTGGCAATATCAGGTTAGGGATGAGGAATTATGTCCGCTTCTCCCAGCTCTAGGATATGACAGGATTCAATCTTTGCTCATTTTGCCTCAGTTTCTATAAGTTAACCAACCATGTGCATGGATCCTGTTGCTTGTACACGGCCTTTTGAATTGATGTCCTCCATGCCTTCTGGCTCTGATAGTCTTTCTGTCCCCATCTGCAGGTTTCTCTGACCCTAAGCAGAAGGATTAGATGGAGACATTTTGTTTAGGACTGAGGGTTCCAAGGTCTCTCTATTTGTTCTGTCTGTTGCAGGAGGAAACTTCTTTGACAATGGCTGGGCAAAGCCCTGAGATATAACAGAATGTCGTTGTGAGTCATTTTATTGCTGTGTGGAACAGAAGTATTTGTTTTATCCTAGGTCCTTGAACGATCTAGTTTCAAGTTCCTGGTCACTCAGGCAACAATAAGTTTGTGTTATTGTAATTCTAGGAGTTGATAACTCCTCTTGGCCTTGTTGGGTAGATGT
Source organism: Rattus rattus (assembly GCF_011064425.1). NCBI lineage: Eukaryota > Metazoa > Chordata > Mammalia > Rodentia > Muridae > Rattus > Rattus rattus. Next base: position 192,258,600 of record NC_046154.1, on the reverse strand, counting down.
TTTCTTCCTTGGTTTCTATTTCTCTGTCTTGTTCTTAGGAAGGTATGGTGGTTGGGTGTTGCCTGTTTGGAAATTCTTCTTGGATTTTGCCAGGTGTGAGCTCTAGGAGTCGCAAGTTGAATGTGGTTCTAGGTATTAGAGGATGACACTTAAGGATGTGTGTGGGATAGAAGTGTGTGTGTGTGTGTGTGTGTGTGTGTGTGTGTGTGTGTTCCACAGAAGGGAGAAAATCAGCTTGTCTAATCAGCTCTGTTTATTCCCCTGTGAAGGAGACAGAGAGTGAGGAGAGGCCATAGTTGATAGACATCTGGGGTGAGCTGCAGTGAGACTGGGGATTATATTTGGAGAAATGGAGGGAGATTAAAGCTATGAAGCTTGCCTGCCCAGTGTGCTGGGCCACTGGCGTCTCTTGCAGGTTCGTCTGGCGGGTTTCCAGCGAATGCCTATGGGATTCACTGGCTGTGCCAATAAGATGAGTGGGGAAAAGGTAAGACAAGATGTGTGTGATCTCCTGGAGATGGAGGCAGAGAAGAATGGGAGGTCACAGCAGGTGGTCTGCTACAAAGCTGGAGGTGAGGCTAGAAATTTAAATTGTGAGGAGAGGAGGTAGACCAGAAGATCTTCAATTCGCCTCCTTGCTTACCCGTTTTCACAGTCTTTGGATTCTCAGATATCTCTACTTAAACTTTTATGAGTCTCCAGTTCCTAAAGTTTCTAACACGTGTCTATAGCAACATGGACTGCGGATCGTGCCGCGAACAGAGATTTTTGGGGGCACGTATCCAAACTACAGGATTATCAGATAATCGGCTAAACTATTAGCTACACAAATTCCTGAAATTTTATCTATATGATAAACATAATCTCACAATACATCTGAGATTTTCCTTATTCTTGTAGGCTGTACTTGTTCTTGTATTATAATGTAACCATCTTTTTAAAGAATTGATTTGCAGTATATCCTTCTAATTAGCTAAGAAGGTCTAACGATGTCGTTTTTTACAGTTCCTGATAAAATAGAATAGTCAAAATACAATTCCTCATAGCTCACCAGGCAGCATGAGCTGCATGCCGCCATCATCCCTCTTTCTCTCTAATTTTACAGGAACAATCCAAAGTAGACAGTGAGAAGCTGTGCATAGTAATGTGTGCACAATAGCCAGGAAATCTTGAGCAAAGAAAGCCCTAAATATTTTTAAAGAACTCTCTACAAATCTGATCAATATCTTCCCAACAGATAGGTATTTTCTTTACTCCATTGAACAAGAAAAAAAATCTCTTTGACCAGGAGATACTACCTATAGTTTTCCAGTTGTTGGCCATGTAAACTGTTACAATAAGAGTGGGAATTAAGAGCATTTAGCTCCTTTGCTGACATCTGTCAATCAGTAGACCTTGTGAGGGAAAAGACTTAAAACTACTCCCCAAAGATTAACCAAAGATTTGCATGGAGCCACTGTTTCCCGCACTACCCTTTTCCCAATAATAATAATTAAATTCCACAATGAAATGAAGACCATAGTAAGTGACCCAAACATTCTCAGTACTCATTCACACTTGGGCTTTGTACCAACACACTCCCTTTGCAATGCATCACCTTCAGGATGATAGGAGAACTTTTGTCAGCCCTATGATCTGACATGAAATCTTACGTGAAATCTCACAAAATACTTGTGAGCGATCTTAAAGCCTGTAGGAGCTCCAAAATCAGTGCTGATGAAACAAAGACACATAAATAGTTGACTTTAGTGATTTCTTTATTTTCCAAATTGTCTGTGTAATTGATGTCCCGTTATCTATCTATACTAACCAGTGTTTGTTAGTTTTATTTGGTGTACCATTAGTTTGTGGTCATTTTCTAGTTCATTTTAAGTGACTAAAAAATACTCACCAAATTTAAATCAGCATTTTATCACTCTAAGCCTAGCAAAACAACATTGACTTTTTTTAATTCAGTCTCCTTAAAACACTGAAACAGGTAATGTGATTGGTAATCAATGTCATCATTTTACAGAGTTGGCTCTGTTTTACAGAAGAGGCTTCCCACGTATTAACAGGACTAGCTCAAACCGCCTTCTCCATTGCCTCACAGGATTTCCTGTCCTACTTCTTTTGTTTAGAATGCAGCAGAAAGACCTTTTGCCAGATTCTGTCTCTTTGATATGGGAGTCCCCAGTCTCTAGAAAGAAAAGAGGAAAATTACTGGTTATTAGAGGTTACCTAGTATGTAATATTCTGCTGCTGCAGTGTACACTAGACTGCCACTCTCTGAATTCTTTGCAAACCAGAAGTCTGCAGCCATGTTAAGGACAGGGCAGTGGTGTTTATCATGGAGCCTCTTAATATGGCCACCATAGAGCTCTCTTCATTGTTTTATTTCTCATGTCAAGAATAATATTTCGTTTACTAGCTAATAATAAATTAATGCATTTCAGTTTTTACACTGGTCACATACCTTTAAATTTACTGCTTTGCTATACGATCAGGAATTGTTTCTCTGCTTTGTGAGTTATCTCTGCTTTATTCCATAGCTCTGTCCATTGCTACCACAGGAGTGGAGGAAATGACATTTACAACTTCCACGTCTCTATACTTCCACAGGGCAACCAACTCTTGAGTATTTATAGTCAGCTGGGTCATCTGAGTGATATTTCTGATGCTATTTGCGGAACTGCATATTTGACATAGATACTAAATTTCCATGAGATTTCCATCTACTATCACTGTCTTTTCCTGTGTATGTCTCCACAGAAAGTCCTACTCTTGACATGAGTGTGGGCTTTTAGAACCACTCCCCCAAGGTAATGGAATGTGAGGAGGAAGCACATGATGCCTAAATGCTTGAGGGATAATATAAATTTATGCCAATTTGCATTAGAAATATATCTATGAAGGCGATACTTAATGCTCTCCTCTGAGCTTGATAAATAAGCATTGAGATAAGAAATGGCAGAAATATAGCCCTGAGGCCTAACTCTAAGTTCCGTGCTCTTTCCGGCCTGCCTCTTTATTTCTCCACACAATGGATCTGTGTTTAGCCACATCAGTGGAGATAACGGAGAAGTGGCCACAGCTCTTCAAGACTTCTCCTTTGAAATAATATATTGGCCAATTCTGCTTCTTTTTAACCTTTCCTGTCACTACATTCTGAGATTATGTCTAAATGGGAGTTTGCAGAGTCAAATCATGCAATTTACCAGCTTTAGTCATTTGAATATGTAACCTCCAGTGTCACCGGCTTCTCAAGGACTGCCTTTATTTCTAAACCACCTTGTAAAAGACGAAAGGAGAAACTGTTTTCAAACACCAGTGCTTCGCTAATGAAACTTGCTTGCTTGCCTGGACTTGCCACAACTGTGTCCCTCTATCATCCTCTCCTTCCGCTAACATCACATTTAGTAAAGGACAGACCATCACAAAAACTATAAATCAAGAGAGAGTGTTGATCGTGTACCTCTTGCTATTAAAGTGTATTCTCCAGAAAATTGGAAGTAATCACGCATTGTTAAGTGAACTGTGAACATGTGTTTAACAGTCTTCATATAGTTGTCTGAAGAGCTGTCATTGTTCAGAAATCTGCTTCAAAGAACTTGTTTATATAGAGATTTTTTTTATATTAAACATCCATGTGACATTGCAATAGGAAGTTGATTATTTGGCAACGGCAATGTTTCAGTGTGTCTAACTGGATCCTTATAGTCTTTATTCTTGTACAAGGTGAAGAGTTAATTTGGATTCGAGAGTCGAGAGGCCTTCCTGTGGATGCACGCCACGAGAGTGTCAGAAACCTCCACTGAACTTTGTCAAACTGAGTGGCAGATTGTTTTATCTAAATTGAGGGTGTTTTTCTCCTCTACCTTTTAATTGTGGATCATTCCTTAAGGTGTTTTATTATAATTGTTCACAGCTAGTGCTGCTTTATTGATTAAACCGCTGCGAAGCTCTTGGTGGAAGTGTAGCATAAACCATGTGCTATGAGCCTTTTAAGGTTATTGCCATGCTGCAGACAGACGGCGACAGTCCTGATGGCTCTGATTGAAAAGCACAAATGAAATGTTGGTAGGAAACTGTAATCACATTAGTCTTGACATTTCACCGCATCCCCCCTGGGTAACTAATAAATTCCATTTTGAAAAGAAACTTCTAATTAAATATTATTTTCTTTCTTTCTTTCATTTGGTTAGGAAGGAATTCTACATTTATAAGAATCTCAGAGCCTGGATGGAGTTTCACCTTTTTATATTTAGGTTTCCTCTAGGTGGGCAAAGGGCTAAAGTGTATTTATATTCATATTTCGAAATGCCTAGGTATATTTTCTTACTGTGAGACACAAAGACTATACAGAAAATGTTTACTTATAAGCATCTAGATCTTCTTTGAAAACAGAATTAAGATATGCAGTTCAGAATGGATCTGTTATTGTTGATAATCCTAAAAGTACTAAGTTCACTGAACATGAATAAAAATTTGTCAACAAAGGGGTTGGACTATACGTTTCTTAGATTTCTATGAACAGTGAGATATACACTTCTTCAGGAAGGCTGAGGGCCTGATTGTTATATTTCAAATTAAAACACCGTCACATACTTGTTCTGTGATCTTAGGCAAACTCAATCTCCATAAATCTCTGTTTCCTCAATCTTCAAAAGTAGCATAGCAATAACGCCTTACTAAGGTAGATAGTCACACTGTTTGCTCTGCTCAGCTCATTACTCATAGAGAAAAGGCTTACTGGTGTGTGGCCTACAAGACAGGCAATTTCTGTTCATCATGGTCGTAAGTAGCTGTGGATGGATGATACTATGTTGAATGCAAACTGGTTAGAATTAAAATACTGGCATCATTTCCCTTGGGCTGGAAAAAAATCAGTGGGAGCAAAGCTATGTCAATAGATGGTTGATGTGGTGCATATGAATAGTTTCTGTGTTTAAAGAAAGCATTTAAATGGAGGAGGGGTCACCAGTGCTGATGTATAAGTTAAGACTGTGGCTGGCCACTATTTTCTGGAGAATTGATGTTGCCAGTTGCTTTGTATTCAAAGATTATGGTAAGCATAACTATTCCTATCTCATTACATGTGCAAGGAGAATACACATAGTCAACTCAGAAAGAAATACTAATTTTCTCTGGTAGGAAAAGTCTCAGGAAATACCGTAATGGATGACTCTGACTGGAATTAATTATTTGGGCATTGTAACATCAATATTCAATTTACCAACATTAGGACCCTTCTCAGGAATGAAATAGCCACGATTTATCACTCTACATTAAAAAGGTTGAATGGCATTATCACATATACATAATTCATTTTAATTAAATGCATATTCTCGAATAGCTTCTTAATGGCTATCCAATGCCTCATTAATCTTAAGTGTAACAACCTGAGATCCTTTGAGAGGTCATGTGATAATTCAACATTCACAAACATAACATGCAATGCCCAAGTACAGTGTATGTTAGGTGATCCTCACAGAATAAGTAAATGTCAAATTTAATATTTATTTATGGTACAATTACTTCGAACAACTATTAAAGAGATGAAAGGCACATATTTGATAAAAGGTGTTCTTTTTATCACTAGTTTTAAGATTTCCCCTCCAAAGGACACTAAAACGCATGTTCTGCCAATTTACTTTCAATGACGCTTTATAACAGATTGTGATGTAGTGGGTTAAACAAAAAAACAAACAAAAAGACATCTTCATTTGTGTAAGAGTTTCCTGTACACTCTTCAATATGAATTTATTATCAACATCAGAAAATTCTGTCTTGTTTACTTCAACACGGTCAAAGTCTAGAATTTGCGCTCACAGACCGGCATTTGGTAAAAGGTCCTCAGACAAATGGTTGGTTTTTTTAAATAAGCTAGATTATGTTGGGGGTATTAAAGTCTCAAAAATGAATTTTTCCGGTCTTAAGGTCTGAATTGAGGGAACACTTATATAATCTAGATTTAAGTCTTGTAACAACTTCCCTAATGTGATGCCTACTGATGGTGGAGCATCGAGCTTAAAACTATGAGTAACCTTCTACAAATCTACTGCTGTTACTAGTGACAAACATAGAAATGTGACATACTACAATCAAACAAAGAAAAAAAGGATTCTTATCTGTGTGAGTAGAACAATTAGTGATTGCTTTTCCAATAAACAGATTTTATATGTTTATGTTTCACTTGGTTTGATACAAGCTATAAGATTCCAATGTACTGTTTCTTAGTATTTTGCCAGTTTCCAGTAAATAATAAGCTCCTTGACATAGAATGCACTGCTGAGGAAGAAAGATAAGTCCCTGAAGTTTCCTTGATACGTCAATCAATTTGAGAGAAAGAATGAGCGTTAAGTCGTATGCAGGCGCAGGCATGCTTCTAGTAAAGAGAGCGGTGGAGGCTCTGGCGACCAACGCAAGGAGATTCCATGGCTGTGCTTGGAATCTTAAACAACATTCACTTGACTGTCAAGTAACACATGAATCATTTTGCTTCTGGAAGTGCTTTAACTTCCTTAATTGGGCAACATTCATAGAAGTTTAGAGTTTAGTGGTTGGACTGGAAACATCGAACGCATTTTATAGATAATAAAATAATGACATTCATTAAAAACAGTTCACTCGAAGTCTAGTAAATAACAAATTGCAGAGATAGTATAAAACCCTGCAGTCTTAAAAAGATAGTCGCTGGCTGGGCCAGGCAGGGGTGGTACACGCCTTTAATCCCAGGATTTGGGAGACAGAGGCAGGCAGATCTCTGACAATGAGCTACTTTGGTCTATACAGAGAGTTCCAGGACAGTCAGGACTACACAGAGAAACCCAATCTTGAAAAGAAAAAAAAAAAAAGAAAAAGAAGGATAGTTGCTGGTTTAAGGATACAAAATGAACAAAAGAAAGAAAGAGAGAGAGAAAGAAAGAGAGAAAGAAAGAAAGAAAGAAAGAAAGGTGTTCATTGGTTTAGTGATACAAAACAAACAAACAAAACAAAAACAAACAGAAAACACTGTGATTAAGAAAACAAACCATAAAACACAGTGATAGGAAAATATGAAAACACACAGGAAGTTAGGTATTGGTATGTCACTGACAGTAAGCTATATCTTTACCAAGTTCCAACAAGAGCTGTTGTTGAAAATAGAGGACCCAGATCATTTTTGCATATTTGTAAACCCAGCACCCTGGAGGTGTTTTTTAGCCTGTCTGATCTATGGGTTATAGGGCATCCAGGGTAACATAGTGAGACCCTAGCTCTAACACTCATAAATTAATCAATAATTAGGAAGAAAAGGGAAAAGAAAGGGAAGAAGAGAAGGAAAAAGGAGAAAAGGAAGAAAGAATGAGAGGAGGAAGGGAAGAAAAGTCTACCTCTTTATTCACAAATACAAGAATGATGAGATTCAGAGAGGTGCTTTCATATTGAACTTACCTCAAGGACTATTCTTAAAGAATGTGTATTTCTGCTAATTCAAGTAAAACACAATCTTTACAGTATATCAAACAGTTTAGTTCTTTTTGCTTTGCATATACTAACTTAATCCTATTTTGATAGCTTGAATGAGAATGGCCCCCAGAGGCTCAAGGTTTGAATGCTTCATCCCTGTTTAGTGGAACTATTTGGGAAGAAGTCCTTCTTGTGGGAAGAAGTATATCAGTAGGGTGGACCTACACCAAGCTCCTTCTCTTTTTCTCTGCCTGTTGTGTGGTTCAGGATGTAAATATCTCAGCTACTTCTCCAGTATCATGCCTGTCTTCTTCCTGCCATGATGATCAGACAGACTACCTTCAGGAATTAAGTAGTTTCTCTTTAAGAATTGCCTTAGTCACAGAGTTCCACCTGAGGACCCAGCTATACCACTCCTGGGCATATACCTAAAAGATGCTACAACATATAACAAAGACACATGCTCCACTATGTTCATATCAGCCGTATTTATAATAACCAGAAGCTGGAAAGAATCTAGATGTTCTTCAACAGAGGAATGGATACAGAAAATGTGGTACATTTACACAATGGAATACTACTCAGCTATTAAAAACAATGACTTCATGAAATTCTTAGGCAAATGAATGAAACTAGAAATCACCATCCTGAGTGAGGTACCGCAGTCACAAAAGGACAGACAAGGTATGCACTCACTGATAATTGGATATTAGCACAAAAGTTCGGAATACCCAAGAAACAATTCATAGACCATATGAAGCTCAAGAAGAAGGAAAACCAAAATGTGGATGCTTTAGTCCGTTTTAGAAGGGGGAACAAGAGAGTCATGGGAGGAAATAGAGGGTCAAAGAGTGGAGCGGGGACTGAAGAAAAGACCATTCAGAGACTGCCCCACCTGGGGATCCAACTCATATACAGACAAAAACTCAGTCACTATTGCTGATGCTAAGAAGTGCTTGCTGACAGGAGCCTGATATGGATGTCTCCTGAGAGGCTCTGCCAGTGTCTTACTGATACAGATCTTTGCAGCTAATCATCAGACTGACCACAGGGACTGCAATGGAGGAGTTCGAGAAAGGACTAAAGGAGCTGAAGGGGTTTGCAACCCCCATAGGAAGAACAACAATACCAACCAACCAGACCCCACCAGAACTCCCAGGGCCTAAACCACCAACCAATGAGTACACATGGCTCCAGTTGCATATGTAGCAGAGGATGGCATTGTCTAGCATCAATAGGAGGAGAAACCCTTGGTCCTGTGAAGGCTCGTTTCCCCAGTGTAGGGGAATGCCAGGGCGTTGAGGTTGGAGTAGGTTGGTGGGTGAGCATCTTTATAGAACTGGGTTGGGGGGGCGGGAGAGGGAGGGAAGGGGGATAACATTTGAAATGTAAATATATAAAATGTCCAATAAAAGAGTGAAAAACATTGACCTATCTGGGTTGTAATCCCAATGCTGGAATTCATCAACCGTGCTGAGTGAACACGTTATTGAATTTCTCTATGATACTTTACTTTTTTGTTGAATAGTCATACAGTGTGTGAAGATTTACTAGAAGTAAGTGAAAGGAAAACCATTAAAGTTCTAAAATAGCAGAGATCCAGGAAAGAGCCATTTGATGTAGAAGTGATTATTACTGCTAACTAAAGCAATTAATTGTTTTAATCACAGAATTTTAACAATATGGAAAAAATGGACTCCATAGGGAAATTCATAAATATCTTCCGTGGCAACTTGATTGGTTACTGTCAACTTGCTGCCTTATCTCTGTAATTCCCTTCTAAAACATTTATGTAGGAAGTGATTAATAAAAATTTGTCTTGTCACCAAGTCTTGATGGCAGGGATGATCCTTCAATAATAGTAAGGATATGTAAAAGATACATTTATTGAGGTTAAAATAAGAAGTTGAATTAATAAATGATATTTGAATCAATAACCTTGGATTTTTAGAGGTGATTCAAGAGTCGTGAGGCTCCTTGAGGCTAAACAAAATTTTGGTTAAATGTCTTAAAGCTTCAAGGAAAAAGAAACATTGATGATTGTCTCATGGAGCTATAGGTTATGAACAATAAAATAAGCAAACCTTATGTGTTTAAGTTATGGACTATTGAAGTACATGTCTACAATTCTCATCTTCTCTAAACACAGCATCTTCCTTATACAGGGAGGCTCTGAACAATTCAGTTCTGCTCAAATCACTCACCCAATTCCCACCTTGGCCAAAACTTTTGATTTTTTCCTGGGACTTCATTCTAAGTAATCATCATGCATCTCTCAATCCACATGACAGTTTTTAATATTTATCGTGTGACCTAACCAGTAGTGTCTTAAGTATTGTATATTATTATACCTCATATAGTTATATATTATCAGTATTGCCTTATTACCTAGTAGTTCTCATCCAAGAGGTTTTGATATCATAGTTAACATTTATAAATATAAAACTTTGACGCAGGTTCCTGAGAGGAGTTTGGGGAGGGGAAACTTAATCAGAACATATTCGAAGAAAATTTTATTTTCAATAAAAATTAAAATAAAAGGGTTGTGGGCACAGGTTTTCATTTGCCTTATTAATGAAATCTGAGGCATAAAATAAGTAATAGCTTATCATCATAAGAGTTTTCAGCCTCAAAAAGTGCGAAATTTTATGTTCTTAGGTAAAAGGATAGGGGCTTCAGACTTAGAACTACTTACATTTGATTGTGCTCGTGCGCACGTGTGTGCGTGTGTGTGAGCTTTCTATAACTACACTACTTCAAGGAGTTTTCTTATTCAGTCTACAGGTGACATTGAAGTAGCATTTACTTTCTGTTTTTGTGTCTGAAGAATCTTTGACAGTATCCTGTGTTTCTGTGTTTTCATTCATATATTGATTCTCTCTCTCTCTCTCTCTCTCTCTCTCTCTCTCTCTCTCTCCTACTCTCATTGTAACTATTTCTTTAGAAACCATGTACTCTGCCAGTACTTGATACATAATTCTTTCTCACCTTTACATGGTCTTTCATCATCTTTAATTTCTCTAAGTATTATCGGTTACACTGTCAAACCAAAGTTCTTAAAATAAATGGAGAATTTCAATTTAGGAGTCTTTTTTATTGTCACAAATCTAGCAATTTTATTTCTATAGCTTTTTTCTACAGTTGTCTGTACTCAATAATTGCTTGCTTTGCCCATTTAAGTCCTAATTTTATGGTAGGGGCAAACTTTTGCTTTTGAGACTTTAGCTCAAATAAGACGATCTTATTATTCTGTAAAATATTTACTTTCTACTTGGCAGGTACCTTTAGCCAGTTTGTAAATAATCTGCTGGATATGCAAATAAAAGCATATCTATATTTAGTCTTCGTGACATATTTATGTAAAATAAATGTTTCATCCACAGAAGATAACCTAGGGTTATAGAAATACCTTAATAATCCAACTTATAACTCCTGTGGGAGACCATCAGGGGTTCATCGCAGGCCACAAAAGTTGTTCAATTGATTAGTCAATGATACTGCTTTTTTTCACCAGGTCAGTCAGAGGCCTTAAGGCTTCTGGAGTCCTCAGACTCCAGGAAAGCTATATGGACAGTGAGAAGTAAACAGGAAAGGGAAGCATTAGTCTTTTTCAGGGGGAAGAAGGCCATGACAATAGCTGTTTGGCAATCTGTTTAAAAATTCTAAATGCATTGCTCCTTCTGTGGTGCCTGCCATCCATGAAGAGGATGTAGGGAAAAGATGACAGATTTTAATAATGAGCATAACGAAAAGTATTTTTTTTACCTCTTTGTTTAAATTTTATTGTCAAATGAAGAGTCTGCCATCTTAAAAATGCACAGCATGACCGTGACCATTTAACTTAGCCATAGTGCTACTCATTGGGTAATTATCTTATATATGGGTAACAACTATGTTTCCACTCACACCACTATGCTTAGACACTCTCAAAAATGGAGATGGACATATGTATCTCAGGATAAAGGAGAATTGCTTATATTTTTACATAACTTTATTGTTAATGAGAGTTTTAGATTTTCATAAATATTGTGATGTACTATGTGGATTACCTCCATATAACCTAAAATAAAACTGGATATTTATGTGTGCCTCCAAGGTGTGTGGACATGCCTCTGTGTGTGTGTGTGTGTGTGTGTGTGTGTGTGTGTGTGTGTCTGTGTCTGTGTCTGTGTGTCTGTGTGTGTCTGTATGTGTGCCTGCATGTGTTCAGATGTGCATGGATATGTGTGTACACAGGTTTGAAGGCTAGATGTTGACTTTGGTTATCGTCCTCTTTCATTCTTCATCTTAGTTTTTGAGACAGTATCTCTATTGAACTCAGAGCTCACAGATTAGCTAAAATGGATGGTCAACAAATGCCTAAGATCTGCCTGGAATGCTTGCCCAGGTACATACTGCCTCACCTGCATTTTTTTTTTTTATTAACTTGAGTATTTCTTATATACATTTCGAGTGTTATTCCCTTTCGGTTTCGGCAAACGTCCCCCTCCCCCTCCTTTCCATGAGTGTTCCTCACCCTCCCCCATTGCCCCCCTCCCCCCCACAGTCTAGTTCACTGGGGGTTCAGTCTTAGCAGGACCCAGGGCTGCCCCTTCCACTGGTGCTCTTACTAGGATATTCATTGCTACCTATGAGGTCAGAGTCCAGGGTCAGTCCATGTATAGTCTTTAGGTAGTGGCTTAGTCTGTGGAAGTTCTGGTTGCTTGGCATTGTTGTACATATGGGGTCTCGAGCCCCTTCAAGCTCTTCCAGTTCTTTCTCTGATTCCTTCAACGGGGGTCCCGTTCTCAGTTCAGTGGTTTGCTGCTGGCATTCGCCCTGTATTTGCTGTATTCTGGCTGTGTCTCTCAGGAGCGATCTACATCCGCTCCTGTCGGCCTGCACACTTCTTTGCTTCATCCATCTTGTCTAATTGGGTGGCTCTATGTATGGGCCACATGTGGGGCAGGCTCTGAATGGGTGTTCCTTCAGTCTCTGTTTTAATCTTTGCCTCTCTCTTCCCTGCCAAGGGTATTCTTGTTCCTTTTTAAAGAAGGGTGAAGCATTCACATTTTGATCATCCATCTTGAGTTTCATTTGTTCTAGGCATCTAGGGTAATTCAAGCATTTGGGCTAATAGCCACTTATCAATGAGTGCATACCATGTATGTCTTTCTGTGATTGGGTTAGCTCACTCAGGATGATATTTTCCAGTTCCAACCATTTGCCTCAATTTCATAAAATCGTTGTTTTTTTGATAGCTGAGTAATATTCATTGTGTAGATGTACCACATTTTCTGTATCCATTCCTCTGTTGAAGGGCATCTGGGTTCTTTCCAGCTTCTGGCTATTATAAATAAGGCTGCAATGAACATAGTGGAGCACGTGTCTTTTGTATATGTTGGGGCATCTTTTGGGTATATGCCCAAGAGAGGTATAGCTGGATCCTCAGGCAGTACAATGTCCAATTTTCTGAGGATCCTCCAGACTGATTTCCAGAATGGTTGTACCAGTCTGCAATCCCACCAACAATGGAGGAGTGTTCCTCTTTCTACACATCCTCCCCAGCATCTGCTGTCACCTGAGTTTTGATCTTAGCCATTCTCACTGGTGTGAGGTGAAATCTCAGGGTTGTTTTGATTTGCATTTCCCTTATGACTAAAGATGTTGAACATTTCTTTAGGTGTTTCTCAGCCATTCGGCATTCCTCAGCTGTGAATTCTTTGTTTAGCTCTGAACCCCATTTTTAATAGGGTTATTTGTTTCCCTGCGGTCTAACTTCTTGAGTTCTTTGTATATTTTGGATATAAGGCCTCTATCTGTTGTAGGATTGGTAAAGATCTTTTCCCAATCTGTTCTCACCTGCATTTTTTAGCCCGGGCTTTACTTTTACATGCATCCTGGGAACTGAACTCAGGTATTTATGGCTATATGATATTTCTCCAGTCACTAGATGTATCTTTAACCTTTTATAGGAATGCAATGTATTTCTTAAATCAAGAAGAGTTTAAACTCACCGTTTATTCACATAAAAATTTGAATAATAATATCCCATCCCAAGACTCAGTGATCAAATGGAAGAGGGGACACAGAGATTGTAAATACCAGTAGTGGCAGGTATTTCAAAGTAAAAGGGCATTCTAGACACAGCAGGTTAGCTGCACATATGAACTCCAAAAGGTTGCACACCTCTGTATGCTCAATCTATGTCATGTCCTACGAAGAGAAAATGTAAACACAAATTCCCTGATAGAGATAGGCGCTATTGGGAAGAGATAGCTTCTGGGAAAGGGACAATCAGTTTCCTTAAAGAATGTAACTCCTGGTAGGTAGAGCAGCCATCCTCCAGTGCAAGCCCACACTTCCATGAACGTATGCAAAGTGCAAGGTAGTCTTGAATGTTAAACAAAGAAGAAAAGAACAAAGAGGATACAGAGATGGATGGGTAGGGAAGAAGTGGTCGACCTTAGAAAAATTGACATGGAGGATAAATATGAGCAAAACATATCATTGTGTACCTTTCATAATACCAGAAAGTTACATGCAAGGTCACAAAGGAAGGGAATAGCCAACAGTCATACAAAACCATGATATCTATGAACCACAGCTGGAATCAGCATCTAAGGGTGCAGCCAGTCATAATATGCATATGTTGGTAGTACCAAGGACACTCTGATTGGGTTTAAGACCTATTCATCAACTGGAATGATTATTCCTTGTACTTGAAAATTCGAGGACTACCTAGAGGTAGTGAACTTATGGATGCTTGGAGGAGAATTTACAACTGTATTATATCAGCAGAATCCCTAAACAGATTGTAAACATTTGTTAATATCCTTAGAGATAAATAGCATAATTCTTGTACCTTACCAAGAAAGATTACCAAGAACCAAAACAGAAAACTATAGCCAATTAAAATGCTCAACTGTGGAGCATAGACCAAGTAGACATATTTGCACTCTCATACCTAAGGATCAGGGATCATTTTACAATGGAGGGCATAAAGATTGTAAAAGCCAGAAGATCAGGGAGTTTGCTGTGTGATTGTATCTTCTAGGAATGTTACAAGGTACACCTGTAAATCATTCACAACATGACTACCCAAACATGTGCAGAACAAGGACAATAGTAATCTTGCTGAAGTGAACAGGAGAAAACCCACAGACATCAACACTACACAAAGAACTATGGTCAGCTAAGGAAGGCTGAGAGTTAGAGAGGTGGCCTTCCCTAGGGAAGAGTGAAGCAACTGGTTCCGAGCTAAATGGTCAGCTCTGAAAACCTACATACAGTGAGCTTGAGACAGAATCCCAGTAAAGGGAAATAAAGTCCTTCAAAACTTCTTTATTGGGTATAGTGGCTGTTTTGTGGTTTCAGCACTAATTTGACTAATAGAAATGTTTGACTGCTTTCAACAATGGGTAGTGCCAATTTCGTTTGTTAGGTTGGTTGTTCTGTTTATTTGTATGTTTTAATAAAGATAAGATCACTGTGTATCTTGTGGGCCTGGATAACAGAGTTTTCTGTCTCTGTTTCCTAAGTGCTAGGATTAGAAGCATGTGCCACCCTCCCTCATTCAATTTTGATTATTTTCTAGTTCTGGTAATACCCATTCAGATAGATGTGTTTGGTTTTTTAGGTGTTCTCTGTGGAACAATGGACAGGTCAAGTTTCCTGTAACCTTTTGATGCTATTTCCCATCATATTGACTTGGTGAAATGGTTATTGAAGCATGAGGATAATTTTTCTAACATGGTTACTTACATTGTAATTGTTAGGTTTTGTTTTTGTGTCAGACTAAATTTAAGTATTTTGTCAGACATTCCAGTTTTAAATATCTTATTCCCACTTTTACTTTCTTTTGATTCCTTTAAATGTGTATATCTTTCACAGAACTTTATTTTATTTTATTTTATACGTCTCAGTTTCTAAGTTTATTTTGTGATTGATGTTTGCTTGGTTGTTTTTCCTAAGAATATATTGCTAAGCCCCAGGTTTCTCTTATGCTTTCTCCCAGAAGTTCTGTACCTTTCCATCTACATATAGGCTTATGCTATATTTTAAGGAGTTAATCTTTATTTATTCATTCTCATTTTTAGTTTATATGTTGATATCCAGTTATTCCATAAACATTTATTGGAAAGCCTGTCTTTTATTTTTAATTTCTTATTTTTCTACCTCTGTCAGTCTTTTGTACCATCTTTCTGTTCATTAATATACAAATGACTTGCCCTTTGCTTGTGATTGTGTTATCTCTAAAAGTCAAAAGCGGGTAATCTGTATTTCTGCATTTTCCTCAACTGTTGCGGGAGAGTTTAAACAGATAATCTAAGCTTGGGAAGAGTACTACCCCTAAGAATAAGATGGGCTTGGTAAAGAAAGAGTGGTATATAAAGAAGTACTCCTGGCATGATTTCAAAATCACTTCCCAGCTCCAGTTTCACTCTCAAAAATTCCACATTTACATTAAAGTTTTATGTGTTCTGATCCACTGCTGAAATTTCCCCCAAATTATCGATTCCAGAGTCTTGTCAACCACTGGCCCAACTCTGCTTTGGTATTTTATTGGCTTAAACACATAACTTATAGCTCTAAATCATCTACCTCACAAAAGCAAACAGCCTGCAATACATTTTTATAGTCATTTTAATTTCAGAATTTTGAGTGCCAAAACAGAAAGATTATATTACTGAAAGTGGTCCACCGGGGAACACAAAACTCACTGATTTCAAGCTTGCCCTACTTTTGTTTCTTGCCCTCAGCAGTCTCTGCCCCAATAGCACCAGATACTATAAAGGGACCAGAAGAATAAAAGGCTCTCACTTTCTTCATAGTACATTGTGTAACAATAGGATCCTTTATTTTCACAGATGCAAAAGCAGTACAGGGATTTCCACAGCAGTGCCACCGCGATATTAAAAATTCTGAGTGCAGCTAAATGGCATATGATGCCCCCAGGACAACATAAGAGTGACACTGTGCCCAAGTACTAAACTCTTTTAGCAGTGGCAGGGCATTGGGTGTGTATGAGCAGGTCAAACTCTTCAACAAAGACATTCACATTGTTCAAAACAAAACATAGACAGGCAGCAAGATGCTACTTAGTGAGCTTACATTCCATTTTAGGATTTCTGTTGGAACTACACATTACTTGTATATTGGACGCTTTGGGCAAATCAAAATGTGAAATGTATTCACATATATATTCAGTTAAATTTTTGAAGATCTTAACTATATTTATTATTAAGGGTATATTGTAAAGAGAAATTAACTATGTTGAACATTCAAATACAGAATATATGAAAATTGATTTTTTTGTACTTTTATGCCTATATTTATTTAATGGCACATGGATAATTAAAATTTCTACTCTCATGCCTTTGTCTGGAGCTGACCCTGTAACACAGCTCTCTGTACCCAGAAACCACTGGGAGAAAACCAGATTCCAGGAGTATTGACACTCAGGCTTACAGGAGGATCAAGCCACTGTCAGAGACAGCAAGACAAACTAACACCAGAGATAAGCAGATGTCAAGAGGCTAGGGCAAGAATCTAAGCAACAGAAACCAAGGCCACTTGGCATCATCAGAACAAAGTTCCCTCACCACAGCAAGCCCTGGATACCCTAACACAGCAGAAAAGCAAGATTTTGATTTAAAACCACAACTCATGATGATGTTAGAGGACTTTAAGGACATAAATAACTCACTTAAAGAAATGCAGTACAACCGAGGTAAACAGGTAGAAGCCCTTAAAGGAGGAAGCACAAATTTTACTTAAGGAATTATAGGAAAACACAACCAAACATATGAAGGAATTGAACAGAATCACCCAGTATCTAAAAATAGAAATAGACATGATAAAAAAAATCACAAAGGAGACAACGAACCTAGGGAAGAGATGAGGAGTCTTAGATGCAAGCATCACCAACAGAATAGAAGAGATAGAAGAGAGAATCACAGATGTGGAAGATACCATAGAAAATATTGACAGAACCATTAAAGAAAATGTAAAATTCCAAAAGCTCCTAATCCAAAAAGTACAGGAAATCCAGGACACAATGAGAAGATCAAACCTAAGGATAATAGGTATAGAAGAGAACAAAGATTCTCAAATAAAGGGCCAGTAAATATGTTCAACAAAATTGTGGAAGAAAATTTCCACAATCTAAAGAAAGAGGTACACAAGAACATACAAGAAGTCTACAGAAATCCAAACTAATTGGATCAGAAAAGAAATTTCTCCCTTCACATAATAGACAAAACACCAAATTAAAAAAAAAAAAAACAAAGAACATTAAAAGCAGTAAGGGAAAAAGGTCAAGTAACGTATAAAGGCAGACCTGTCATAATTGCACCAGATTCTCAACAGAGATTATGAAAGCCTTGGCAGATGTTATACATATGCTAAGAAAACACCAGTCCAGGCTACTAAACCCTACAAAACTCTCAATTACCATAGATGGAGCAACCAAGACATTCCATGATAAAACCAAATGTATACAATATCTTTACACAAACCCAGTCCTGTAAAAGATAATAGATGGAAAACTCCAACTCAAGGAGGGAAACTGTACCATAGAAAGAGCAAGAAAGTAATCTAATTTAAATTGACATAAATGAAGATAGCCACACAATGTAATTTCATCTCTAACAACAAAAATAACAGGAAACAACAACATTGGTCCCTAATATTTCTCAATATTTTATTAGGGACTCAATTCCCTAATCAAAATACATAGACTCACAGACTGGATAGAGAAAGAGGACCCAACATTTTGCTACATCCAGGAAACATAACTCGGTGACAAACACAGACACTATCTCATTGTAAAAGGCTGGAAAACAATTTTCCAAGCAAATGGTCCCAAGAAACAAGCTGGACTAGTCATTCTAATATTGAATAAAATCAACTTTCAACCAAAAGTTATCAAAAAAAAGGAAGAAAATTTCATCATAGGAAAAATCCAAGATGGACTCTCAATCCTGAATATCTATGTTCCAAATGCAAGGGCACCTACATTCATAGAAGAAACCTTACAAAACTTAAGACACTAATTGCAGCACACAAGACAATAGTGGAAGACTTCAACACACCACCTCATCAATGGACAGATCATGGAAACAGAAACTAAACAGAGACAACGAAAAACTAACAGAGGTTATGAACCAAATGGATTTGACAGATATCTTTAGAAGATTTCATCCTAAAACCTTCTTCTCAGCACCTCATGATACCTTCTCCAAAATTGACAAAATAATCAGTCACAAAACAGGCCTCAACAGATACAAGAAGATAAGGCTGACCTTTAATAAAAACAAAGATTGGAAGCTGAACAACACTCTACTCAATGATTTCTTGGTCAAGAAGAAATAAAGAAAGAAATTTAGACTTTTTAGAATTTAATGAAAATAAAGGCACAACTTACAAAAACATATGGGACACAATGAAAGCAGTGCTAAGAGGAAAACTCATAGCTCTGAGTGCCTGCCAAAAGAAACAGGAAGAGAGCATATGTCTAGCAGCTTGATAGCACACCTAAAAGCACTAGAACAAAAAGAAGCAAATACACCCAGGAGGAGTAGAAGGCAGGAAATAATCAAACTCAGGTCTGCAATCAACCAAGTAGAAACAAAAAGAACTATACAAAACATCAACAAAACCATGAGTTGCTTCTTTGAGAAAAACAACAAGATAGATAAACCCTTGGCCAGACTAATCAGATGGCACAGAAAAAGTATCCAAATTAACAAAATCAGAAATGAAAAGGGAGACATAACAACAGAAACTGAGGAAATTCAAATAATCATCAGATCCTACTACAAAGCATATACTCAACAAGACTGGAAAATCTCGATTTTCTAAGCAGATGCCAGGTGCCAAAGTTAAATCAGGATCAAATAAATCATCTATACAATCCCATCACTTCTAAAAAAAATAGAAGTAATTAAAAGTCTCCCAACCAAAAAAAAAAAAAGCCCAGGACAAGATGGGTTTAGTGCAGAAATCTATGAAGCCACAATTACTCTTATACCTAAACCACACAAAGACCCAACAAAGAAAGAGAACTTCAGTCCAATTTCCCTTATGCATATCAATGTAAAAATACTCAATAAAAATCTTACAAACTATATCCAATAACACATCGAATGATTGTCCATCATGATCAAATAGGCTTCACTCCCGGGGTGTAGGAATGGTTCAATATTTGGAAATCCATCAACATAATCCACTACATAAAAAAAACTCAAAAAAAAATCATGATCATCTCACTAGATGCTGACACAGCATTTGACAAAATTCAGCAAGCCTTCATGTTAAAAGTCTTGGAAAGATCAGGAATTCAAGGCCCATACCTAATCAAAAGCAATATATAGCATACGAGTAGCCAACATCAAACTAAATGGAGAAAAACTTGAAGCAATCCCACTAAAATCAGGGACTAGACAGGCTGCCTGCTCTCTTACTACCTATTCAGTATTGTACTCAAAGTCCTAGCCAGAGCAATCAGACAACAAAAGGAGGTCAAAGTGAAATAATTTGGAGAGAGAGAAGTCAAAATATCACTATTTTCAGATGAAATGATAGCATACTTAACCCCAAATATTCCACCAGAGACCTCCTCAACCTGATAAACACTTCAGCAGAGTGGGTCGGTATAAAATTAGCTCAAACAAATCAGTAGCCTTCCTCTAATCAAAGGATAAACAGGCTGAGAAAGCAATTAGGGAAATGGCACCCTTTACAATGGTCACAAATAATATAAAATATCTTGGCGTAATTCTAACCAAGCAAGTGAAAGATCTGTATGACAAGAACTTCAAGTCACTGAAGAAAGAAATTTAAGAACTCAGAAGATGGAAAGATCTTTCATGCTCATGGGTTGGCAGGATTAATATTGTAAAAATGGCCATCTTGCCAAAAGCATTCTACAGACTCAATACCATCTCCATCAAAATTCCAACTCAGTCCTTCAGAATTAGAAGCATTTTGCAAATCCATTTGCAATAACAAAAAATATTTTGCTAAAAACTATTCTCAACACTAAAAGAACTTGTGGGTGAATCACCATCCCTGACCTCAAGTTGTATTACAGAGCAATAGTGATAAAAACTGTATGGTATTGATACAGAGTCAGGCTGGTAGATCAATAGAACAGAATTGAAGATCCAGAAATGAACCCACACACCTACACTCACTTGATCTTTGTCAAGGGAGTTGAAACCATCCAGTGGGGGGAAAAATAGCATTTTCAACAAGTAGTGCTGGTTCAAGTGGAGGCCACATAAGGAAGAATGCAAATTGATTCATTCTTATTGTCCTGTTCAAAGCTCAAGTCCAAGTGGATCAAGGACCTCCACATAAAAACAGGTACACTAAAACTAGTTACTCTAATTAAGGCCAGAGTGATGAGAACAGCAGCCTCAAGCTAGTCAGTTCATTTTAGGTTAGTGACTATAAAATAAAGAGCTCTAATTCTTTCCTTGGCCAGAGCAGGAGAAAAAACAAGAACAAAACAACAGCAGTAGAAACAGCAGTAGCAGCAGCAGCAGCAGCAGCAAAAACTTTGGTTCTCTATTGGGTGGAGTACAGAAATGCCATAACATAAGCGTTTCCTTGTGTACTTTCTTTTTATCTTTCTTCCCCTTTTACCTACCTTAAATGCATATCTCTATCTGACAAATATATCTGAAGAGTACTAAGAGTACCCTGTGGGTAGACCAGTTGGACTTACCAATGAGTCTCCCCAGACCCCATACCTGTTTCAGCCGCAAAATGCAGCTATCCAATAGAGCTTGGTGTCCAATACTTAAATAGAATCTGATGCTTTTATATTCATTTTCTTGTGCTCCCCCCATGCAATCCTGAAAACAAATAAAGTCTTTCTAGAATTATCTTTTGACTTATTTCCATTTTTAGTTGTCTAGAATTATCTTTTGGTTTATTATTTTCCATTTTTAATTGTTTAGACAAAAGACCTGGAAGCCACCTGCCTGGTGCCACTTTGGTGGATGTTGATTTGTCTGAGACTCGAGCAATCTACCTTGCATTCCCATGAAGAGAGAGATAAAACTCCCATTACTTTCAGATATGTCACTCTACCTATATCAAAAACATCCATCAAGAGCAACATTATTTAAATGCTTAAATGAGAGGAAATGGGCTATAACATTTTCCTAATATAGTTAAAAGTGTGTATGCTTTTAAAAGGAGTCCAATTACTCTGACAATTGAGGTGACAGTTCTCATGAAATACCGATGGCAATATAGCTCAAGTGAACATAGGAGGCAAACGTAGTTTAAAAATATATGAAAATATTCTCGAATGGAGAGAATTGTGATGGTTCTGTCTGTTTTCTGAGGATTCTGAACCAAACCATGCAAATGGAAGAACAGGACTCTTACTTGTCTTAGGTTTTATCCTTACATTACCTGTAAGATTTTTGTTGCAGAATATAACATTTAAAAAATTAAAAATGATTTGCTAGTATGGCAGGTTTTCCCTTCCACTTTAGAAGTAGTGCATTTAAAGGGAGCATTAACTGCTTTCTGACCACTGCTATATTGACATCTTTGTTTCAGTATGACCTTTGCAAGAGACCAAAATATAGTACAGTTTAAAGCAGTACCTCCCACACAGAGACTCTAAAAATAGTGTGGCCCCATAAACAGCTACTTGCTCAAATCAAAATAACATGGTACGGGGAATCTTTGTTAAGGTTTAAGACATGTCTGTTTCCCAATTTGGGGCAAGAATGCATTCTCTTATTTTCTTTGGGTGAGAGGGACCCAAGGTTTCTTCTAAGCAACATTTATTTAGAGACTGCGTGTGGTAAGCAGTTGTGTGAAAGCTTAGTGATGTTGGAGAAGAATTAGACACTCCAAAGAATATAAAGGGGAAGCTTAGGAAACTTGATGAAGTAAAATCTGTGCTTCTATATCCATGGTAACTGTATTTATTTTATACATATTTATTTCCATCGTGAATGGATGGCGCTATATATGTGCTACTTTACAATGTATAGTGCTAAAGAAAGAACAGAGAAAAAATCACCCATTGAAAGCATTGGAAGAAACATTTTGTACTGATTAATAAATAGAAACTTAAAAATTGAACAAAACAATGTCTAGAATCAACCACTACTTGTGATTAATTTTAACTTTCTTCAAACCTTCACACACAAAGGAGGCTTTAATAATTTTTTAACTTATTTATTGTTCTTTCTTATGGAATCAGCCTTTCCTGGGAAGGACCCAGATTAATTGATCTTTCTGTAGAGATTTGCATTTTGTGTACGGTTCTTTCTGTTGACCTTGAGACATGAACCTATTATTGCCTCTGAGTGACGATTTTCCTCATTAAAATCCCATTAAACTATAGTCACCATAGATGATTCCTTACTCACATGGATGTTACTAAGTAGTGGGAATTGATTCAAGATGTGAAGACCCAAAGATAAAGTATGTTCTGCTGGTTAGTTTTTGGTCAGTATACAAGTTAGGTATTTGAGAAGAGTCAACCTTGCCTGAGAAAATGCCTCCACCACAGTCCATAGGCAAGTCTGTGGGATATTTTCTTAGTTACTGGTTGATATGGAAGGGCTTAGTCACTTGTGGGTGGTGTCAGCATAAGCTGGTGATTGTGAGTTGTGTTGTTGTTGTTGTTGTTGCTGTTGCTTGTTAAGGATGAACAAATCATAGAGAACAGATAGTAAACGACATTTCTCTGTGGTCTTAGATTTACTTCCTGCCACCAGGTTGAATTGAGCTTGAGTCTTGAATCATTACCTTGAACTCCCTGAATGATAGACTGTGTTTTAGAAATGTAAGCCAGAATATTGCATCACTTCGCAAGTTGCGTTTGGTCAGTCTTTGTCCACTGCAATTTGTGAGAAAACTAGAACAGTGTCCAAACACACAAAATTTTTGAGGCTAGTTGGGGAGCTCAATTCTGTAATCTCACATTTGGACTTTTAATAATTATTCAGAACAGTAGCAGTAATGTTCCTGACTGGGAATATTAATGTTGGAGTTGCCAAGCCTGGAGGGTGTTTGTTGACCATTTACAGTGTAGATCAGAGAGGGGAAGTGGTAGAGGACAAACTGGGAGGAGAATGAATAACATCGAACTATATTGTATAAGCATAATGGAAGACACAGTGATAACATGATGTCAAAGCAAGGCCAATCTTCATTTATTAGAACAAGAAATTTTAAAGGGCCGACAAAGAAATAGCAACATCAACAAATTTCAAGTGGAGGAACAAACACCAAATGTCAGAACCTGGTAAAAATGTTGAGCACTTGCTCCTAAGCACCAGGTCTAATACTAGAAAACGAATAAACCAGGAGAACACTGTTTTTCTTTCTAAATGGTTGTTACTGAATATATTGTTTTAATAAAAAACTGATTTAAATTTTTAAAAAGTTGTAAAAGGAACATGGGAATTGTCTAGTAAATATTTCTTGAACAAATTGTTGCTCTGGATTAAATGTGAAATGAATATAACATAGTAATAAAAATTCTACCTGAAAAACAATTTTAATTAAAATTTGTTTCTTGTGAGATTTTTTGATCATGCTTTTCTCTTCCTTCAACTCCTCCCAGAGAGCTTTTGACTTCTGTAGGATGATTTTTTTAAAAAAAGGCAGTTATATATTGTATTTGTCCACACAATCTGGTTTCTTCAGAGTTCACTAGTAACCTTATCTTAATGCAAGGGATTTTGAAAGAGAAAGGACTCTTTATAAAGGTAATAGGCTGGGTTTATACAAATGGTCCCTTCAAAGTAGATAGGCCAATGTGGATAGGGAAAACGGTGTGAGGCCATAACTCTACACAAAGCATTGCAGACAACTAAGGAATGCAAAGAGAAGAGAAATAATCTTACCCAATGAAGAGAGCACCAATTAATTATCCAATACCAAACACCCTCGTCCTGCAAACATACATTAAAAATAACATGCAGGTTATATGTAGGTGTGAATAGAAGTGACATTTCACATCATTGTATGTCCTAAATTCTTCTTTATAAGTTGGGGCTGAAGAGTTTGCTTAGCTCTTAAGAGACATTTCTGTTCCTGCTCAGGGCCAGTTTCTAGTTTCCAGCACCTACCTGTATCTGGGGGTTCACAATTGCCTGTTAACCCCAGTGTCAGGGGAATGTGATTCCCCTCCAACATAGACACTCGTACATGCTTGTGCACACGTGAACACACACACACACACACACACACATGCGTGCACATGCACACGCACACGCACAAACACACACTCTCATCAATAAAAACATATCTTTAAAACACCATTAAATAGTTCATTTGTCTTAAGCTAAAGTAGTATGATTTCAATATATTTCAGATTTTATGTTTTGTATCATTATAATCCTTAATTAATGTCAAAGTAAAAATTAGGTCATATTTCACTGTTAAACTTTGCTTCACATTAGGCTAGTTAAAAACTTGGATAATTGATTACCACTGCTGTGATAATCATTTTAAATTTATGTGCATCTTGATCTATGTGGTGTGAGATTCATTTTTTGAAATAAAATCATATTGGCAGCACCTTTTTTCCATCACAGCAATAAAATATATCTGAGCGCCTACCTGCAGTACCCTGTTCTGAGTACCCTGAACACTTTTAGTTTTGGATCAACAACTATTTCTTGAGTCTGTATTGTTTGATTGCCTACTTTTCTAGCGCTTATGTTTAGATAACAAGCTGTAACGTGTTTCTTGCCCAGAAGCATATGGAATCCAGCAAACTGGAACCATATTGCTACTAGTGATCAGGAGCTGTGAATAATGGAGTGGAGATTAAATTTCTACATATGGACAATAAAGTGGGAACTCAGTATTTTCATTATTCATAGTTTATTTAGAGATACCTTGGCAAATATTTTCTAAACCTCAGACCATATGCAAAAATTCAATTTTGAATACTTACCTATCTTAACTCAAATTATAAAATCCTACATCATTTATATGAATTTATGCTAATTTGCATAAGTTAGCATTTCCTCAAATGCTAATTTAAGAATACATTTTCAAAAGTCAGAGAATGCACAAAAATTATTCAGACTTTGGTTTCTCAAAGCATATACATTCTTCTTAAACCTACAGCAATTATCAGTAATGTTATCAGAAAATCTGACATTGATATAGTGTAGTTATCTAAATTGAAGACCATATTAACATGTCGAAAGTTATCTGAATACTGTTTTTGTCAGCTACAATTGTAGAATGTACATATTCTTCATTTGTAGAATATGTCTAAGGTCTCATTAATATGTAGCACTTCAGTGGCATCTTTCATTCATGTCTGTTAACCTAGAACATTCTCCTCCTATTGCATTATGTTGGATCTGCATGAAATCAGTGTATTGCTGAGCCAAATGAGCTTTTTTTTTCTGAGCAGCTTTCAATTTGGATATTTTGATTGTTACATCTCTATCTACACACTACACATCTTGAAAAGTCTTAGGTTATATTGTCATTTTGGAATACCACTAAAAGTATCAGGTACACTTCTAAAATTCTGTCTTGTGTTAAGCATTCAGCAGAGGGGATCTCCAGAGCATCAGAAACCTGGAGATTAGGTGCATTGCAGGATCACAGTTGATTCAAGTTCACTACTTTCTCCCTATTTATTCAATATAGTACTTGATGTTCTAGCCAGAGCAATAAGACAGCTAAATGAGATCAAGAAGACACAAACTGGAAAGAAAAGCTCAAAGTATCACTATTTGTAGATGATATTAGAGTATACATAAGTAACTACAAAGATTATACCAGAGAACTCCAACAATTGATAAACACCTTCAGCAAAGTGGTTAGATAGAAAATGCAAAGAAATCAGTAGCCCTTCTCTATACAAGTAATAAAGAGGCTGAAAAAAAATTAGGGAAACCACACCCTTCACAATAGCCATGAATAATATGAAATATCTTAGTGTAACTATAACCAAGCAAGTAAAAGACCTATATAGCAAAAAGTGCAAATCACTGAAGAAATAAATTGAGGAAGATATCAGAAGATGGAAAAGTCTCCCATGTTCTTGTATTGATAGGATTAACATAATAAAAGTGGCCATATTAACAATCTACATGTTCAATGTGGGTCCCATCAAAATTCCAACACAATTCTTCACACACTTTGACAGTTCAATTATACAGAAAAACAAAAAACCCAGTACAGCTAAAACAATCCTGAACAATAAAAGAACTTCTGGAGGTAACACAATTCCTGACCTCAAACTGTACTACAGAGCAACAGTAATTAAAAAAAAAATACTACATGGTATCAGCATAGAAAGAGACAGATTGATCAATGAAATCTAATGAAAGACCCAGAAATAAGTCCACATACCTATGGAAACTTGATTTTGACAAAGAAAGTGAAACCCTACAGTGGGAAAATAAAGCATTTTTTAACAAATGGTTCTGATCTAACTGGACGTCTGCATGTAGAAGAATGCAAATAGGACCCTGCACAAAACTAAAGTCCAAGGGGTTCAAAGGCAACCAAGGTAAGTCCGGATACACTAAATCTAATAAAACAGAAAGGAAATAGCTATGAACTCATTGGTACAGGAGAAAACGGCTTGAACAGAACACCAATGGCTCAGGCTCTAAGACCAACAATCAACAAATGGAAACTCATGAAACTGAAAAAAACTTCTGTAAGACCAACTTAAATAACACAATTAAAAGATGAGGCACAGAGCTAAACAGAAAATTCTCAACAGAAAACCTCTAATGACTGAGAAACACTTAAAGAAATGTTCAAAGTCCTTAGTCATCAGGAAAATGCAAATCAAAATGACTGAGATTCTTTTTAATACCTGTCAGAATTTCTGCGATCAAAAATTCAAGTGATAGCACATGCTGGTGGAGAAAATGGAACACTCCTCCATTGCTTGTGGGACTGCCCACTTTTACAACTGCATTGGACATCAATTTGGAGGTTTCACAGAACACTGGAAATATTTCTACCTCAAGACCCACCTTTACCACTCCTTGCCATATACCCAAATATGCCCAATTATACCATATGGACGCTTGTTCAACTATGTTAATAGCAGCTTTATTCATAATATCCAGAAACTGGAAACAATTTAGATATCCCACAATTAAAGAAAGAGTAAACAAATTGTGGAACATCTACACAGTGGAATACTATCCAGCTTTTAAAAACAAGGGCATCATGAATTTTTCAGACTCAGTCCCTAAAGGACATGCATGGTATGTAATTACTTTAAAGTGGATATTAGCTAAAAAGCACAGGATACTGACATGACATTCCACAGAGCCAAATAAAATAAAATAAAATAAAATAAATAGACAAGAAGGAATGCCCAAGTGAGGATGCTTGATTCTTAGAATGGGGACTAAAATCAGAGGCAGATGAATGGAGGGACCTGGGTGGGAGAGGTTTTGGGGAATAGCATGGGATGGGAATCCAGGATCAGGTATGGGGAGAGACAGGGTAAATGGCCAGATGGCCATGAAAATGAATAGAAATCTGATGCTATTGGAGTTTGAGGTGGCAAGTGACATCTCTGGATGATGTGCCAGAGATCTGAGATAGGAGAAGCTCCCAAGAGTCAATGGGGTTGACCTTAGATGAAACTCACAATAGTGGCAATATGGAACCTCTTGTAGCTAGGCAGAAATTCCAGTGGAGCGATAGGTACACCAACTTACCCATGCAACTTTTGGCCCCAAATTTATCCTGCCTACAATAAATGTAGGAATAGGGGAGGGAGCAGAGACTGAGGGAATGGACAAGCAATGACTGGCTCAACTAGAGACCCATCCCAATGGGCAAGCACCAATCCCTGACGCTATTACTGATTCTGTTTGGCTTGCAGACAGGAGCCTATCATGGCTTTTCTCTGAAAGACTCCACCCAGTAGCTGATGCACACAGATATAGGG
Source organism: Rattus rattus (assembly GCF_011064425.1). Lineage (NCBI taxonomy): Eukaryota > Metazoa > Chordata > Mammalia > Rodentia > Muridae > Rattus > Rattus rattus. The sequence continues at coordinate 192,230,249 of NC_046154.1, read as the reverse complement.
ACCCACAGCCAAACACTGGATGGAGCTTGAGGACTCTTATGAAAGAGTTGGAGGACGGACTGAGGACCCAGAAGGGGATAGGTTGTCCGGAGGAAGATGAACAAAGTCAACTAAACTGGAACCTTGGGAGTTTTTTTGAGACTGACCCACCAATCAAACACCATATATGAACTCCTCTTATGCCCTCCCCTCATATGTAGCATATGTGTATCTCAGTCTTCATGTGGGTCCTGAATAACTGAAGTGGGGGATATCACTAAAGCTGTCGACTTTCTTTGGAAATTGTTCTCTAACTCGGGTGTCTTCTCTGACCTTAATGAGAGAAGAAACACCTACTTCTGCAGAGATTTGATGGGCTAATGTGAAGTGAATACCCAAGGGAGCCTCCAGTCTCTCAAGGAGAAGGGGAGATGAATCTGGGAGAGACTGGAAGGGAGTTATTGGGTGAGGGGTAAAGAATCTGGATGCAAATTGAATTTAAAGAAAAGGAAATATATCTACTTATATAATTTTAGTGAATAACTAAACTCCATGAATACACTAACTGGTAAGTATAGAAGCAGACCTACCTGGCACTGTGAACCATAATTTGAAAATTACTATGACAAACAAGTTGTATAAATTATGTATCTTTCTCAGTAAAGTAAAGCTTTATAACTGTACTCTTTAGGCATTATATATTTCCAGTACCACACAACATTATCATAATGATCCATATTTATTTGGCTTAGTTATCTTACCTCTCTCTCTCTCTCTCTCTCTCTCTCTCTCTCTCTCTCTCTCTCTGTGTGTGTGTGTGTGTGTGTGAGAGAGAGAGAGAAAAGAGAGAAATTCAAATGTCTTCTCCTTTTTCTTTCCTTTTTTGTCGTTGCTAATAATTTTATTTATTTACATTTCAAATATTGTCCCCCTTTGTGGTCCCCTTCCAAGAACTCTTGACTCCATCCCTCTCCCATTTGCCTCTAAGAGGCTGCCACCCAACCCTCTAACCCAGTCCCCCTAGCATTCCCCTCCTCTGGAGGCATCAACCCTCCACAGGACCAAATGCCTCCTGTCCCACTGATGCCAGATAAACAGTCCTCTGCTACATATGTAGTTGGAGCCAAGGCCCAGCATGTATACTCTTTGGTTGGTTGTTTACTCTCTGGTAGCTTGGAGGGGTCTGGTTAGTTGATACTGTTGTTCTTCCTATGGGATTGCAATCTGCTCCAGCTCCTTTAGTCCTTACCCTAAATTTTCCATTTGGGTCCCCAGGGTGAGTCCAATGACTGCCTGTGAGTATCTGCATCTCTCTTAATCAGGTGCTGACAAAGCCTCTCAGAGGACAGCCATACCAGGCTCTGAAAGCATTTCTTGGCATCAGCAATAGTGTTGGGGTTTGGTATCTGCAGACGGGATGGATCCCAAGATAAGACAGTCTCTGGATGGCCTTTCCTTCAATCTCTGCTCCATTTTTGTCCCTGAGTTTCCTTTAGACAGAAACAATCCTGGGTTAAAATTTTTGAGATGGGTGGGTGGCGCCATACCTCTACTCAGGACCATGTCTATCTAGTAAAGGTGGTGCTGGGCATTTCAGCTAATATCATCCCCACTGGGTCCTGGGAGCTTCTCGCATCCCTGGCCTCTGAAATCCATTCTGTATCCATTCTTCCATTGAAGGACATCTGGATTGTATTCAGCTTCTGGCTATTATAAATAACACTGCTATGAACATAGTAGAGCACATGTCCTTGTGATATGGTGGATCATCTTTTAGGTATATGTCCAGGAGTGGTATATAACTGGGTGTTCAGGAAGAACAATTTCTCATTTTCTGAAGAACCACCAGATTGATTTCCAAAGTGATTATACCTGTTTGCAATTCGACCAGCGATGGAGGAGTGTTCCTATTTTTCTGGATCCTTGCTATTATCTGCCAGCATTTGAGTTTTTGATCTTAGAGATTGGTATAGTATGGAATCTCAGGGTCATTTTGATTTGCATTTCTCTGATCACTAAGGATGTTGAACATTTCATCAGATGCTTTTTGGCCATTTGAGATTCCTCAGTTGAAAATTCTTTGTTTAGCTCTGTACCCCAATTTTATTGGGTTATTAGGCTTTCTTGAGTGTGACTTCTTGAGTTCTTTGTATATATTAGATATTAGCCCTTTATCCAATGTAAGGTTGGTAAAGATCGTCTCAAAATCTGTAGGTGGCTCTTTTGTCCTATTGACAGTGACTTTTGTCTTAGAGAGGCATTTCGATTTGATGAGGTCCCATTTGTCAATTGTTCTTAAAGCCTGAGCCATCAGTGTTAATTTCAGGAAGTTTTCCCCTTTGTGGATGTGATCAAGGTTCTTTTCTATGTTCTCTTCTGTTATATTCAGCATATCTGGTTTTATGTGGAGGTTCATGATCCACTTGGACTTGAGCTTTGTACAATGAAATAAAAATGGATCAATTTACATTCTTCTACATACAGACCGCCAGTTAGATCAGCATCATTTGTTGAAAACCCTTTCCTTTTTCCACTGTATATTTTTGGCTTCTCTGTCAAAGATCAAGCAACCATAGGTTTACATGTTTATTTGTGGGTACCCACACTCTCCCTATTTATTCAATAGCATACTCAGAGTTCTAGCTAAAGGTATTAGACAACAAAAGGAGGTCAAAGGGATACAAATTTGGAAGGAAGAAGTCAAGGTATCACTATTTGCAAATGATATATTAGATACATAAGCAACTCCAAAAATTTTGCCACAGGATTCCTACACCTGATAAACAAATTCAGCAAATTGACTGAATATAAAATCAAAGAAAAAAATCAGTAGTCTTCCTTTATACAAATGATAAATGGGCTGAGAAAGAAATCAGGGAAAAAAACATTCTTCACAATAGTCACAAAAATATAATATATCTTGATGTAACTCTAACCAAGTAAGTGAAAATTCTATATGACGAGAACTTCAAGTCTGAAAAAAGAAATGGAAGAAAATGAAAAGACCTCCCACGCTCATGGATCAGTAGAATTAACATAGTAAAAATCGCTATCTTACCAAAAGCGATCTCCAGATGCAATGCAACCACCATCAAAATTCCAAATCAATTCTTCAAGAGATAGGAAGAGCAGTTCTCAACTTCATAAATAATAATAATAATAATAATAATAATAATAATAATAATAATAATAATAAACCTAGGATTGTGAAAACAATTCTCTACATTAAAAGAACATCTGGGGGAATGACTGTCCCTGACCTCAAGCTGTACTACAAAGCAATAGTATTTAAAAAAAATTAAACTGCAAGGTATTAGTACAGAGACAGACATGTCTAGCTTCTCCTTGTGCCACCCCATTTTGAGATGGCAGCTGTCACTGACCTGGAAATACCTCAGTACTTGCTGACTACTGGCCAGCAAGTTCCAGTTGTTTGCTTTCCAGGTAGCTCTGAGATTATGTGCATCTACCCTTATGGCTGATGGTTTTTTGCTTATTTGTTTGTTGTTGTTTGTTTGTTTGTTTGTTTAACGCGGCTTCTGAGAATGAAACTTATGTCCTTTTGCTTGCAAGTAAATTCTTTACTGACAGCCTAGTTTTCCTATTCTCTTAATGAAAGATCTTGCTACTCTACCCAAGTGAGCTTCTACTGATTCTCACAAATGTATTAGATGGCATTCTTCAGAGGAGTCCAACTTATATATGGGAGAGCTTTGTAGCAAGACAGTTTGTGATTTTCATTCGTGAGTTGAAGTGCCCAATTGATGTGGATTGTAAGAGGGATAGAATCAACATTTCTTTCGGCATATTTTGCTCTTGTGTGTGTGTGTGTGTGTGTGTGTGTGTGTGTGTGTGTGTGTATGGTACTTGTATACATGTGTATGTATGCATGCATACATGTGTTCTATTAGACTGCAACAGGGACTATGTAATCCACTTTTGCTCCTTGACACACTGGAAGGAATCCCTTGCTGCTCAAATCCCTGAGCCTCTTCAATAAATACAATGCCAAATAGCAACCATGCAAGGAATACAACACATTAAAATGACTGTGGCCAGTTGGAGCTCTGGCCTGTTCCCCATTGCCTTTCCTATATCTGGAGAACAGACTAAGACCACTTTCTATGAGAAAGCTTGGAAGACGTCATTGGGTAAATTCTCATAATTTCCTAAAATCCTGTTCAAAGAATGATAAAATAGGTAAGAGAGTTCATAGTTCCTGAGTCACACTGGCAGTTTTGAAGGGTGCAACAGTCAATTAAACCTCTGTCTAGGACATGTACTAATACATTTCATGTTATTAAGAGGAAGCATAAGGCTCAGTAATAGTATAAAGTAATTTATTTAATTCACAGCTCTGATGCCTCAAAGATGTGCTGTGCTCACTTGTGATCAGATGACATCATAGCAGGAGAAGACACAAAAGCTAAGAATTCACAACACAGTTATGAAGCTGAAAAGCAGTGCAGGGTCAGTCTCATGTTTTTTCCAAAGTTGAGGTCTCCAATGACCTATGTGTCCGCTGTAAGAACATTATATAAGGTTGTATTTCCACAGGCTCCATGTCACCAAACTGAGACTCAAGTTTCCGACATAAGTGGAAGGTTGTAGGTAGGTTATAGCAGCCCAAAATGCATTAGAGTAAGGGTACTTCTAACTAGATTAAATAGACCTATGGTATGAAAAGAAATGTGAGGATATGCATAGAATATCACCAAATAAAGCTGTAACAAAGGACAAGGACACACAGAGTCACCAGTGTCCAGGGATCAGAATGGAGAGTCTATCATTGAAACTACCTGGAAACTCCATCCTTTCCCTGATTGATAATGTTCAAAATCCTGAGAGGGATAATAAAGAATGAGAGTTCATAATTGAAAAGTCTTGTAATAACTATTTTCCTCACAGATAAACAAGGACATTGAAATGGGAAATGAACTATTTTGTCAAGCCATTTGACCATACCAAGTATCCTTAAATAAGACATAGCAAGCTGCAACCTTCATGAAATAACATTCTTCATTTTAAGAATAGATGAAAGCAGTATTCAAAGAATCTCACGGAATGGGCAGAATTATACAACCCAGGACTCACAAATACACCTTCTTTTTCTACTGTTTCCCTAAAGCTGTACCTCCTACAGGGGTTACTCATCCTCAGCAGGAACTCGCAGTCTCCCACAGTGCCCAGTGTGGAGGCAACAGTGTGCCCACATCAGTCACTAAGTAGACTATCCCTGCATAAAGCAGTGGGGGGAGAAGCTTTTTGGCACTGTGGAGATGAGAAATCTTTCCCTTCCCACTCAGATAAGGAAGAATTGTGGCAAGATTGCTTCTGCACAGTTTACAGAATGCACTGAGACATTTATTTTATTCTTTTTTTTTTTTGTATTTTTTTTTTATTAACTTGAGTATTTCTTATGTACATTTGGCAAACATCCCTTCCCTCCCCCCTTCCTTATGGGTGTTCCCCTCCCCCCCCTCCCCCCATTGCCGCCCTCCCCACGACAGTCTAGTTCACTGGGGGGTTCAGTCTTAGCAGGACCCAGGGCTTCTCCTTCCACTGGTGCTCTTACTAGGATATTCATTGCTACCTATGAGGTCAGAGTCCAGGGTCAGTCCATGTATAGTCTTTAGGTAGTGGCTTAGTCCCTGGAAGCTCTGGTTGCTTGGCATTGTTGTACATATGGAGTCTCAAGCCCCTTCAAGCTCTTCCAGTTCATTCTCTGATTCCTTCAACGGGGGTCCCGTTCTCAGTTCAGTGGTTTGCTGCTGGCATTCGCCTCTGTATTTGCTGTATTCTGGCTGTGTCTCTCAGGTTCGATCTACATCCGGCTCCTGTCGGTCTGCACTTCTTTGCTTCATCCATCTTGTCTAATTGGGTGGCTCTATATGTATGGGCCACATGTGGGGCAGGCTCTGAATGGGTGTTCCTTCAGTCTCTGTTTTAATCTTTGCCTCTCTCTTCCCTGCCAAGGGTATTCTTGTTCCCCTTTTAAAGAAGGAGTGAAGCCTTCACATTTTGATCATCCGTCTTGAGTTTCATTTGTTCTAGGCCACTAGGGTAATTCAAGCATTTGGGCTAATAGCCACTTATCAGTGAGTGCATACCATGTATGTCTTTCTGTGATTGGGTTAGCTCCTCAGAATGATATTTTCCAGTTCAACCATTTGCCTCTGAATTTCATAAAAGTCGTTGTTTTGATAGCTGAGTAATATTCCATTGTGTAGATGTACCACATTTTTCTGTATCCATTCCTCTGTTGAAGGGCATCTGGGTTCTTTCCAGCTTCTGGCTATTATAAATAAGGCTGCGATGAACATAGTGGAGCACGTGTCTTTTTTTATATGTTGGGGCATCTTTTGGGTATATGCCCAAGAGAGGTATAGCTGGATCCTCAGGCAGTTCAATGTCCAATTTTCTGAGAAACCTCAGACTGATTTCCAGAATGGTTGTACCAGTCTGCAATCCCACCAACAATGGAGGAGTGTTCCTCTTTCTCGCATCCTCGCCAGCATTTGCTGTCACCTGAGTTTTTGATCTTAGCCATTCTCACTGGTGTGAGGTGAAATCTCAGGGTTGTTTTGATTTGCATTTCCCTTATGACTAAAGATGTTGAACATTTCTTTAGGTGTTTCTCAGCCATTCGGCATTCCTCAGCTATGAATTCTTTGTTTAGCTCTGAACTCCATTTTTTAATAGGGTTATTTGTCTCCCTGCGGTCTAACTTTTTGAGTTCTTTGTATATTTTGGATATAAGGCCTCTATCTGTTGTAGGATTGGTAAAGATCTTTTCCCAATCTGTTGGTTGCCGTTTTGTCCTGACCACAGTGTCCTTTGCCTTACAGAAGCTTTGTAGTTTTATGAGATCCCATTTATCGATTCTTGATCTTAGAGCATAAGCCATTGGTGTTTTGTTCAGGAATTTTTTTCCAGTGCCCATGTGTTCCAGATGCTTCCCTAGTTTTTCTTCTATTAGTTTGAGTGTGTCTGGTTTGATGTGGAGGTCCTTGATCCACTTGGACTTAAGCTTTGTACAGGGTGATAAGCATGGATCGATCTGCATTCTTCTACATGTTGACCTCCAGTTGAACCAGCACCATTTGCTGAAAATGCTATCTTTTTTCCATTGGATGGATTTGGCTCCTTTGTCAAAAATCAAGTGACCATAGGTGTGTGGGTTCATTTCTGGGTCTTCAATTCTATTCCATTGGTCTATCTGTCTGTCTCTGTACCAATACCATGCAGTTTTTATCACAATTGCTCTGTAATACTGCTTGAGTTCAGGGATAGCGATTCCCCAAGTCCTTTTATTGTTGAGCATAGTTTTAGCTATCCTGGGTTTTTGTTATTCCAGATGAATTTGCAAATTGTTCTGTCTAACTCTTTGAAGAATTGGATTGGTATTTTGATGGGGATTGCATTGAATCTGTAGATCGCTTTTTGCAGAATGGCCATTTTTACTATATTAATCCTGCCAATCCATGAGCATGGGAGATCTTTCCATCTTCTGAGGTCTTCTTCAATTTCTTTCTTCAGAGTCTTGAAGTTCTTGTTTACAAATCTTTTACTTGCTTGGTTAAAAGTCACACGAGGTACTTTATATTATTTGGGTCTATTATGAAGGGTGTCGTTTCCCTAATTTCTTTCTCGGCTTGTTTCTCTTTTGTGTAGAGGAAGGCTACTGATTTATTTGAGTTAATTTTATACCCAGCCACTTTGCTGAAGTTGTTTATCAGCTTTAGTAGTTCTCTGGTGGAACTTTTGGGATCACTTAAATATACTATCATATCATCTGCAAATAGTGATATTTTGACTTCTTCTTTTCCGATCTGTATCCCCTTGACCTCCTTTTTGTTGTCTGATTGCTCTGGCTAGAACTTCAAGAACTATATTGAATAAGTAGGGAGAGAGTGGGCAGCCTTGTCTAGTCCCTGATTTTAGTGGGATTGCTTCAAGTTTCTCTCCATTTAGTTTAATGTTAGCCACTGGTTTGCTGTATATGGCTTTTACTATGTTTAGGTATGGGCCTTGGATTCCTATTCTTTCCAGGACTTTTATCATGAAGGGGTGTTGAATTTTGTCAAATGCTTTCTCAGCATCTAATGAAATGATCATGTGGTTTTGTTCTTTCAGTTTGTTTATATAATGGATCACGTTGATGGTTTTCCGTATATTAAACCATCCCTGCATGCCTGGGATGAAGCCTACTTGATCATGGTGGATGATTGTTTTGATGTGCTCTTGGATTCGGTTTGCCAGAATTTTGTTGAGTATTTTTTGCGTCGATGTTCATAAGGAAATTGGTCTGAAGTTCTCTTTCTTTGTTGGGTCTTTTGTGGTTTAGGTATAAGAGTAATTGTGGCTTCATAGAAGGAGTTCGGTAGTGCTCCATCTGTTTCAATTTTGTGGAATAGTTTGGATAATATTGGTATGAGGTCTTCTATGAAGGTCTGATAGAAATCTGCACTAAACCCGTCTGGACCTGGGCTCTTTTTGGTTGGGAGACCTTTAATGACTGCTTCTATTTCCTTAGGAGTTATGGGGTTGTTTAACTGGTTTATCTGTTCCTGATTTAACTTCGGTACCTGGTATCTGTCTAGGAAATTGTCCATTTCCTGCAGATTTTCAAGTTTTGTTGAGTATAGGCTTTTATAGTAAGATCTGATGATATTTTGAATTTCCTCTGAATCTGTAGTTATGTCTCCCTTTTCATTTCTGATTTTGTTAATTTGGACACACTCTCTGTGTCCTCTCGTTAATCTGGCTAAGGGTTTATCTATCTTGTTGATTTTCTCAAAGAACCAACTTTTGGTTCTGTTGATTCTTTCTATGGTCCTTTTGTTTCTACTTGGTTGATTTGGCTCTGAGTTTGATTATTTCCTGCCTTCTACTCCTCCTGGGTGTATTTGCTTCTTTTTTGTTCTAGAGCTTTTAGGTGTGCTGTCAAGCTGCTGACATATGCTCTTTCCTGTTTCTTTCTGCAGGCACTCAGCGCTATGAGTTTTCCTCTTAGCACAGCTTTCATCGTGTCCCATAAGTTTGGGTATGTTGTACCTTCATTTTCATTAAATTCTAAAAGTTTTTAATTTCTTTCTTTATTTCTTCCTTGACCAGGTTATCATTGGTAGAGCATTGTTCAATTTCCACGTATATGTGGGCATTCTTCCCTTATTGTTATTGAAGACCAGCTTTAGGCCGTGGTGGTCGATAGCACGCATGGGATTATTTCTATCTTTCTGTACCTGTTGAGGCCCGTTTTTTGACCAATTATATGGTCAATTTTGGAGAAAGTACCATGAGGAGCTGAGAAGAAGGTATATCCTTTTGCATTAGGGTAGAACGTTCTATAAATATCCGTTAAGTCCATTTGGCTCATGACTTCTCTTAGTCTGTCTACGTCTCTGTTTAATTTCTGTTTCCATGATCTGTCCATTGATGAGGTGGGGTGTTGAAGTCTCCTACTATTATTGTGTGAGGTGCAATGTGTGTTTTGAGCTTTAGTAAGGTTTCTTTTTACGTATGTAGGTGCCCTTGTATTTGGGGCATAGATATTTAGGATTGAGAGTTCATCTTGGTGGATTTTTTCCTTTGATAAATATAAAGTGTCCTTCTTATCTTTTTGATGACTTTTAGTTGAAAATTGACTTTATTTGATATTAGAATGGCTACTCAGCTTGCTTCTTCCGACCATTTGCCTGGAAAGTTGTTTTCCAGCCTTTCACTCTGAGGTAGTGTCTGTCTTTGTCTCTGAGGTGTGTTTCCTGTAGGCAGCAGAATGCAGGGTCCTCGTTGCGTATCCAGTTTGTTAATCTATGTCTTTTATTATTGGGGAGTTGAGGCCATTGATGTTGAGAGATATTAAGGAATAGTGATTATTGCTTCCTGTTATATTCATACGTGGATGTGTTATGTTTGTGTGCTTTTCTTCTCTTTGTTTTTTTGCCAAAACGATTAGTTTCTTGCCTCTTCTTGGGTATAGCTTGCCTCCTTATGTTGGGCTTTACCATTTATTATCCTTTGTAGTGCTGGATTTGTAGAAAGATATTGTGTAAATTTGGTTTTGTCATGGAATATCTTGGTTTCTCCATCTATGTTAATTGAGAGTTTTTGCAGGATACAGTAGCCTGGGCTGGCATTTGTGTTCTCTTAGGGTCTGTATGACATCAGTCCAGGATCTTCTGGCCTTCATAGTTTCTGGCGAAAAGTCTGGTGTGATTCTGATAGGTCTGCCTTTATATGTTACTTGACCTTTTTCCTTACTGCTTTTAATATTCTTTCCTTATTGTGTGCGTTTGGTGTTTTGACTATTATGTGACGGGAGGTGTTTCTTTTCTGGTCCAATCTATTTGGAGTTCTGTAGGCTTCTTGTATGCCTATGGGTATCTCTTTTTTTAGGTTAGGGAAGTTTTCTTCTATGATTTTGTTGAAGATATGTACTGGTCCTTTGAGCTGGGAGTCTTCACTCTCTTCTATACCTATTATCCTTAGGTTTGATCTTCTCATTGAGTCCTGGATTTCCTGTATGTTTTTTTTTGGACCAGTAGCTTTTTCCGCTTTACATTATCTTTGACAGTTGAGTCAATGATTTCTATGGAATCTTCTGCTCCTGAGATTCTCTCTTCCATCTCTTGTATTCTGTTGGTAAAGCTTGTATCTACAGCTCCTTGTCTCTTCTTTTGGTTTTCTATATCCAGGGTTGTTTCCATGTGTTCTTTCTTGATTGCTTCTATTTCCATTTTTAATTCCTTCCACTGTTTGATTGTGTTTTCCTTTAATTCTTTCAGGGATTTTTTGTGTCTCCTCTCTATGGGCTTCTACTTGTTTATTTATGTTTTCCTGGAATTCTTTCATGCATTTTTTGCGATTCCTCTCTGTAGGCTTCTACTTGTTCTCTAAGGGAGTTCATCATGTCTTTCTTGAAGTCCTCCAGCATCATGATCAAATATGATTTTGAATCTAGATCTTGCTTTTCTGGTGTGTTTGGATATTCCATGTTTGTTTTGATGGGAGAATTGGGCTCCGATGGTGCCATGTAGTCTTGGTTTCTGTTGCTTGGGTTCCTGCGCTTGCCTCTCGCCATCAAATTATCTCTAGTGTTACTTTGTTCTGCTATTTCTGACAGTGGCTAAACTGTCCTATAGGCCTGTGTGTCAGGAGTGCTGTAGACCTGTTTCCTCTCTTTCAGTCAGTTATGGGGACAGAGTGTTCTGCTTTCGGGCGTGTAGTTTTTCCTTTCTACAGGTCTTCAGCTGTTCCTGTGGACCTGTGCCTTGAGTTCCAGGCAGGTCACTTGCAGCAGAAAAGTTGGTCTTACCTGTGGCCCCGAGGCTCAAGTTAAGCTCGTGGGTTCTGCCCACGGGCTCTCAGCAGTGGCAGCGACCAGGAAGATCTGCGCAGCCTCTTCGGGAGCCTCCGTTACCTCAGGGTTCAGATGGCCTCGGTGTTTTCCTCTGGAATCAGTAATGTGTGCAGAGAGCAGTCTCTTCTGGTTTTAGGCGTGTCTGCCTCTCTGAAGGTTTAGCTCTCCCTCCCACGGATTTGGGTGCAGAGAACTGTTTACCGGTCTGTTTCCTTCAGGTTCGGCGGTGTCTCAGGCAGGGCTCCTGCTGCTCCTGGGCCCTCCCCCACAGGAACCCAGAGGCCTTGTACAGTTTCCTCTTGGGTCAGGGATGTGGGCAGGGGTGGGCAGTGTTGGTGGTCTCTTCCGCTCTGCAGCCTCAGGAGTGCCCACCCGACCAGGCAGTAAGGTATCTCTCCCACGGGTTCCCATTTATTTTATTCTTAATAACATTCCCCTCATTCTTTGCCACAGCACAACCATGAATCCGTACAGCCTAAAGATGACTCTTAAATTGATTTAAATGGTGTCTACCCCTTTGAAAAGCATTATTCCTCTTTACTAACTAAAGTTTTCTTGTTAAATACAATTCTTCATGCTCACCTCTTCTCCCAGAATGAATTTTCTGAGAAGTCCTTTAGACTCCTCTAGCACCATGTTGCAAGCTCACCAGTCTCAGATCCTAGCTAAATTTAAACAAAAACAACAAATGCATCTTCATGTTGCTTCAGTATTTGGAGTTATATAAGAGAATTACGATTCTCTCTCTGTATGTAAAGTGTTTACTGGTGTGTGGTGAAGTACACTAAATAAAGAACAGAGAAGCATACCTTTTTTTCCCACAGTCTTGTATATTAACAGTGTGACATTTAAGAAGTAATCAATCTACATAGATTTAGTGTCTTTATATATTGGAATAGAGTATCCTATTTTCTGTGCATGCTGAAGGAGACTACCAGAATCAAAATTATGTGAACATATTTGTCAAACAAATAAACATACACAAGTGTTTATTACTTACCTTACTTCACAGCATATAATCATTTGGCGCAGGCCAGTAGTAAATGGATGCTCTTTCACAGACTTGAAGGCATTACCTATACGTAATAAACTCTGGAAAATGTACGTTTCTTCAAGGAAATTCATATATCATTCATTCCAATAACGTGATGCTTCCATCCCCTCTTCACATTTTAGTAATTCCATTTAGAATTCTTCATACATTTCCACAGTCAGGATGAACAAAAGAAAGTGTGTTTGCTGTGATTTTAAGCAGACAATTATTATAAATATGTTTTCCCTGGAATTTGAACATTCATGAGCAACAAGACTACCAAAATCCAGCTATGCATCATGATAGCTTCTTAGAAGTCATATTACTAGGCGGCATTGTAGTGAATCTTGGTTCTGCTTGTGAATATTACATTTGCATGCGGTTTTCCATTGAAATAGAATATGTGCACATTACAATTTTTCCCACATTAAAGAACAGAACATTCTGCCTCATTTTCTTTTCCTTCGAGTGCTGTCTATGAATGGAGGTCCAACTGACTTTAAAAAATAACAACCACAGGAGGCTGCATTAGATGAAGTTCCACCAAACAGATCTAAGCCTTAATGACATTGAAACCTTGTTCTCTTACTCTTCTTTCTGTCCTGTCATTTTTAATAGTAAAGAGTGCATTTTAGCATACTCATTAAATTTTAAAGTTTTTAGAAGACATACCCCTCTTCATGATGCACCTGTAACTACACGGTCTCATGAACTTTGAAATGAGTTGAGGAGTTGCTTGGCATGTTTTGTCTGTTGTCATTACATGTAGAGTAATATGAATGAGCACTGCAAATTTCTTTCCTGACTTTCAAAAATAGCAAAAATTGGCACTGCTCTTTCCTCACATATTTATTTTAAAAATGTATTCTTTGAGGATTTCATGTATGTATACAATAAAACATGCTAATATGTACTTTTTATTACTCATTTCTAACTCCCACAGGATACTCTAACACATCCCCTCATAACTGTGTGTTATAACATTTGAAATTAAGAATAACTTATTAAGTCCGATTAATCCTGCCCATTAGTGCAGGAAGGCATTCAGAAGATGGATAACCTATCAATGGCCACCATCACAGAAGACTGGTTCTCCCTCACAACCCTCACAAGCAGGTATCAACTCCCTGTAACTCCTTTTCTCATGAACTTCTTACTCATGCTTGATACATACAGGTAGTAGCAAGTACTGTGAGTTCATGAATGCAGCATTCATTCCATGTCCAGGGGATAGCATTTTACAGTACTCCTTCTCTTCCTATGGCTCTTAAAACATTTCCATATCCTCCTCATCACTGTTCACTGAGAATAGAAATGAGCACTAGGAACCAGGGTTGGATTTAGGTATCCCACATAGGACCAAGCCCTCAGTCTCTTACTCTCAGCACTCTAGCCAATTACATGTCTCTATATTACCTGCTCCCCACATGTCCAAGTTAGTTCTCTGACTGAGGCTGAGAGTAATCCAGCTTTATAGGTAGAAACATAAAAGTTTGATAATATGACCATTAAGCAAAATAAATATAGCATACAAAAAAATACCAGAGACCCTAGGGTCTATGATATTCCCAGCAATGGGATTTTGACCAATATTATAGTACCAGGCATGAATTTCCCTCCTTTTGATCAGGGCTCAAAATCAAATCAGAAAGCAGTAAATCATACATTAATAGGCATGTTATCATTGCACTAGTGGATATACATTTCCTGCATGTTGGTGCTGTGGAATACAGGATCAAGTTATGCTTAAAGAGCACTGCAGTCTTTTCTTTATTAACACCTAATACAGCACCTTCTGACTGTATGAAAGCTACCTGTCATGGAGGAAGCTGTTACTTGATTTGAGATTGTTTTCTCTGTGGTCTACAGCAAAGAAATTGGGACTTGCTGTGTAGTTAACATGAGTAACCAAGAGTAATGGCAATATCTGATATTGTTTTGAAAATCTCTGGGGTCTCCCTGACCAAAGAGAAATGTGGACATATTCCAAGCCTGACAATTGGATTTTTCATTTAATAACATATTTCTTCTTAAGGAAATATTGTCAGTGCATACAGGGTGTCTCGATTTAAATTGCCTCCTTTGAAATAATATTTTGAAATTAACTTACTAACAAGGGGAGTCTTCATAAGTCTTTCCTATATCCTTCGTTTGATTTACTGACTTCTCAGTCAGTGCCCATTGTGTAAGAGTAACCTGTGACATTGAAGCATTCCATCCTGCAGGGAAACTCCTTACGTAGGAAGGTAAAGAACTCAAAATCGTTTCAGGCAGTCCCAGAAACTAACCTACTCCCTCCCAGAGTAAGCAATAAAGTAGTTGATTTTGATTCTCAGAGAAGGCAAGCTACAAAAAAGACTCTGAGATCATATTAGTTGCTTAGAAGAAGCAAAAATAAGCCTGAAGTCTGAAAGATGTTTAGAACAATTGTTTCAGTTGGAAAGGACACTCTCCAATCTGTTGAGCTGCCTGCAGGCTATGCGGTATACTACAGCTTCCCAGATTTTTTGAGCTATCACCAGTACTGAGAGGGGCTTTGTGAAGCAGCTGTCTTTGAGTCATTTCTGGTTCTGTAAGTAACCCCTCACCCACATTCCTGTATATAACTGGAATTAAATTCATTCATTCACCAAGTTGAACTTCAGTGATATCTGCATCTGTTGTGAGCTCTCTATCTTCAGTGAACAGATCTGTCTTGTCATTATCCTCCCAGGAATTTTTGTCAACAGCAATACCTTTACTTGTATACCTTTGTTCCTATTCTTGCTCAAAACGTTCATCTGCTTTCTTTTTTCATATCACATTTGTTTTCATATCCTCGCCAATACATATTTAATTGGTATTTTGGTAGAAGTAGAGTCTCTAGTTCAATCTCTTTAGCCTGAAATTTCTTGACCAATGGAGTATACAGGATGCGCCAGTTCTCTGCTTCAGCCTGAATATACATGACAGTTGACGTATAAATAACCTATAGTGGAGTACTGGAGAATGAAAGGCCATATGTGACAAAGCTTCATTTTCTTAGCTTAGACTTAGCTAGGTAAGCTAGGAGCTAGTTAGCTTGTGAGGTGATTGCAGATGAAAGGATGGACAAAGCCAAGGTCAGAAGCACCAAGAATCAGATAAAAATTACAATCTTGCTGCTTTACTAACTGCCGTGCATTCCTTTTTTTAATTGGATATTTTATTTATTTACATTTCAAATGTTATTCCCTTCTCTGGTTTCCCTTCTGAACACCTCTATCCTATCCCCCCTTACCCTGCTTCTGTGAGAGTATTCCCCATTACCAAATGCTCCTGCCTCACCGCCCTAGCATTGTTCTACACTGGGGCATCAAGCCTTCACAGGACCAAGGGCATTTTTCCCATTGATGCCAGATAAGGCCCCTTCAGCTCTTTCACTACTTGGCCTAACTCCTCCATTGGGGTTCCTGTGATCAGTCTGATGATTGGCTTCAAGCATCTTCATCTGTATTGGTCAGGATCAGGCAGAGCCTCTCAGGAGACATACTTCAGTAATTAATGAGCATTGCTGAAGGACAGTACAATATTGCAGAAGGGTTATTTCTAATGGATCTGATACTACAACTAAGATTTTATACTAAAAAATAAAGTTGTTGTATCAAAAGATTTGATATTATACTAAAGATTTGAAAACTTTAAGAGTGAGAAAATAGTCATAAGAATGGTTGTTCGTTCACTTGAGATTAGTCAGTACCACAATGTCAACTGAATAGATTGCTATCAGTTCTTGATAATAATATTCTAAGAGGGAACAATTACAATATAAAAAATTTTCTTTGCTGACCCCTACACAACAAATTCCTAACTTATAGGATACTCTCCTCATAAGTTTCTAACTCAATGCTAGTTTTTAACATTGGTGAAACGTTTCCATCTTTCCTCCATCACGTGATGTACCTATTTTCTAGAATCAGAAGGTCACGATATTGGTGATAACTGACTGAAAAGCACTAAATTCTATTCCATATGAGTTTCTTCCCCAAGTTTTAACTGTGGAGCTTTGGTTCACAGTACTTAGGAGTTATAAAAGTTACTTGAAATATAATGGTTATTGTAAAAGTTAATTCCGTGTTGAATTAACATTGCCATATGTTTGATAGTACATTGGACTATTTTCATACTAACTTGATATTTCCTGTGTAAGAAGAAAGGATCAAAGTATCATTGCAATGATAATTCTAGTGCAAGAAGGAAGGGAGGAAAAATATTTGCCTCAAGTGTGATGTTAGTGAAGTCAGCGTTATCCTAATTCTCAAATATTAGTATTTCTATGGGAAAAGTTACTATGTCCTAAATTGCTTGGAACATTTTTTTTTGTAATGTTGACAATGGAATCCAGGATTTCATATAAGGCCGACAACCACTCTACCACTGATCTCCCTTTCCAACCCTAAACTTTTTTGTCTTAACTTTTCTGTTATGTAGAACTTGGTGTTTGACGAGCCAGAGGAAAGTTGCGTTACAATATTGTCTCATGTGTTACTATGAGACATTTATTTTTGAAAAAAGTCATTATCATCTGAAAGCTATTCCTGAAAAGAGCTAGCTCGTAATGATTCACAAGAAGGAATTGGAAAGAGATCCTGATCTGAGCAGGAAATTGTGACTTCTCAAAATAAAACATGCTCAATTTAGTTGTATCTTGATAAAGCAAAGTCGTTGTTATTCTCTCTTATGAGGCAACTCCAGTGTCCAATGAGAAATTTAAGCATTGTCACAAGTGTTTGCTTGTTATTTTGCTAAGCAACCTCATCTCAGTATCCAGTTTCCTTTTCTGTTAATCTAGTAATAACTATCAGATAATCTATCTAAGGTACCAATTATTGCCTAGTTCCAAATATGACAGTATTTTATTCATAGTTTTCTGTTGAAGATGCATGATAAGGCATTGGATTTTATTTTTCTGTTTTCAGATGTTCTGTTTGCATTTGTTTGTTTTCCACACGTAACATACACCACCACATAACCAGACACAACATTATTATACATTTGCAAAAGATACATTTATATTTTTTAAATTGACCTCCCTTAGTTGTGTGTTGAAATTATTATTCACTTAATAAATATCTACCAATGTGCAAAGAACTAAAATGCAGCTAGGAAGATCAGACCAACAATCTATAAGCTTCATTGAAAAGTGCTCTGAAATGTCAAAGTATACATTAGCTGAAATCCTCCAAATGTAACATCCGTATATATCTCCTGATATATATTCTTATTCATTAGTTGGAGTGCAGATGAAATTCTTTTCTCCACCACTTCTAAGGGGCCCATGTGCCACACTTAGCTTCAGAAAGCCTTGATAATGGAACTTTCCATGTGAATAGGAAGAGAACAATCACAAAGAAAGCGCATGATAAAAAAACACTGGAAATATTGTGCCGCAGTGAACCCTTCCTTTCTTCCCTCCCTCTTTTTCCTTTTTTCCTTTTTCCCTCCTTCCTTCTTTCTTTATTTTATAATATAAAATTTATACATGGACAATTCATATGGTTTTTAAAAAAGGAGGTAAATATGGCTCTTTTATAGATGATGGAACAGTTGCAGTGAAACACATATACCTGTCAAAGCCGGCAGTGAAATAAACTTTTTAAAAATCATTTAAAGAAACTGGAGCTGTAATGTGTGTATGTGTGTGCATTTGTGTGTGTGTGTGTGTGTGTGTGTGTGTGTGTGTGTGTGTGTGCGTGTGTGGGTGTGAGTGCGCGAGCATGCTTGCATGTGAATAATTTTATAAGAATCCATTGTGGTTTCTCTGTATTGTAAGTGGAGAAAAGTTAAATGAAAAAACCATTTAGGCAAAACATCAAAGGGAAGTCAGACGTACAGTTCCAAAGGGATGAGCTGCTCAGATTCAGAGCTGCTATTTAGCATCCGAAGGGAATTATCAATTCGCTGCATGACAGGCTGTGAAGGCACTACAACAGTCTTCTCTAATTTAACAGTTTCCCTTATATTTCATTCAGAGAAATATTTTATATTGTTTTGGTACAGGTATAATCACGGCAATGTAGATTTATATCCTGCTTGACCTTGTTGGTTGTATTAGGAGCAGTCTGACCTTATAAATAAACAAACCAGTACAAAATCTAATTCACATAATGGTTCAGTAAACAGCTTTACATTTACTTAGCTTAGGTATCAGGAGCAGAGCAAATATATGAGATTATGTCAGTGTTTGATTTACTTTGGTTGAATCATTGAATTAAAATACTGGTGAGAACATCCAGGAAGGATTTCAAAGCATTCAAGTATACAACACTTAACTACAAAATCTCTGGACTGAGACTAGGGAGAGTGGGCAAGATTTAGTTAGTGGCTATAGTTCACAAGTAAATCACACACACACACACACACACACACACACACACACACTAGTTCACTAACAAATAAATTAACAATAAAGTTACACCATTGTTTAAAATGATTTTTCAATAAACTGTAAATTGCAAAGTTTGTTTGCTCACAAATTATTCATTTAAATGATATTTGTGTATTTGTATGAAAATAAATTACTAATCACATATATCTTTCTTTGAATTAATATTAAAATTATTTTTTTTCCTCACTCTGGGCTCCCGGGAACTGTATTTGGGAGGAAAATAAATATTGGAGTCAGGCTGATTTCATTAAAGGATATGTATAATCTTGGGAGGATTTTTTGAATTTTGGTACTTGATTTTTTTTTTAAATTTGTGAACTCCAAATAATAAATATACTTATAATACTTTTTATTTTATACTTTATTTGTTGTTTCCTTTCATTTTCATTCTGGTTGTACATATTCTGGGGTAGATTATTAAAACTTGCTAAATTAATACAAGTGAAGAGGGCATCGAGGTAATTAACATTTCTATCTCCCAAATATCAAGAGACATAACTTAGAAACTCTGCACATCTTCTCCGTTAGGAAGTTAGAAATACAGAGATTCCTATAGGTTGCCCTCTTGTGTCACATAACAGCAAAAGTACCCATTCTCTTGAAAGCAGTGCTTGGATGTTAATTAATCTCTTTGATTACCCACACCCCGCACCCCATCATACCTTTCTAGTCTGCAATGACCTCTATTTGAATGTTTTATTCTATGTGATCAACAATTCTGGAGTCAGTAATGACTGATCATATAGAATGTAGCTTTCTGCTCCAGGCTTGTTTCTCTTAACATAATGTTCTCTTTTTCCAACCATGTTGTCTTAAAGACACTGATTAGTTTCTTCCACGAATAAATAATATTCCCTGGTATGTATGTATATGAGTGTGTGTGTGTGTGTGTGTGTGTGTGTGTGTGTTTTGTGTGTATCACATTTGTTAACCTATTTGTTTTCATCTGGACAGATGCTCATATCTTAGCTATGTTGAATTGTGCTGCAATAACTGTGGCCATTCAGCAGTCTCTTTGAAACAATGATGGCGTCTCTAGAGTGCACCACCTCTCCATGTTCCATGGAGATTAGAACATGTCTTAATTACACATTCAGCATTTGAGGAGCCTTTCCATTGTTTCCTATAGTAAATAAACAAATTGTTTACTTCCCAATGATGTTTGGTATTTCTCTTTGTTTTCATTTTTTCCTGTATTTATTTTTAATACTAGTCATGATGTGATGATATCTCGTTGTAATTTGATTTGCATTCCAATTGGGCTTATATCATGTGCACATAATTTTCTGATAAATGTTTATTTATAAAGTTTCTCTGTTTTTAGTGGACTTATGGGATTTTCATGTTGGGGTATTTGGTTTGCTGCATTTTTAAATTTTCCGTGTTTACTCACGCTTATTTGGCAGATTATTTTTTTGTCAGCAGAACGGTCAACAGCGGTTACTCACGATTTACAGATTATATCTTGACTCTGTTGATTATATTTTTTGCTCTGGAAAAAAGAAACATTTAGGTTGATGTAATACCACTGGCCTGGAATTACTTTTATGTCTTGTTCATTAGAGGGTCTTAACCAAAATGATAATTGTTGATCTTTATATTTAAAGCATTTCCTATTTGTTATTTTTCTGAAACCTTTATGTCTTACACTCATATCCCTAATATATTTTGAATTAGTATGCTTTAAAACAGATAACCAAAATATTTTAGTCTTCAGCATACATAATATATACCTAGTTTGCCCACACTACCTTTTTTCCTAAAATAAGTCATATTTTGTCTTTGCTGAAAATCAATTTGCTGTTCATACATGACCTGATTTTGTTTTAGTTAATTGCTATTCCATTAAGCTATGCACTCATTTTGCTGTTGGTATTATGTTATTTTTTATCACTGACTTCATTTTACTTGCCCATCTATTCCTAGTAATAGGCCCTGTCCTATTGTATGGTTGATATGGCCAGTGACACTCCATTGAAGAAAGCCAAGTGTCTCTTTATTAGTGGGTATGAATTGTAGACAGCTTCTTGGGTAAGTGTTGAAGGCTATAACCATATTTGCTCTTCAATGATGGTACTCACGTGGCTTGAATTTGTTCAGGTCTTGCACAGACTATCACAGTGTCCATTAGTGCTTATGTCCAAGCTACATCTGTAACACAGTTTCCTTGTAATTATCCATCACATCTGGCTCTTACAACCTTCCTGCCACCTCTTCCACATAGTCCCAGAGACTTGACAGGGTAGATTTGATGAAGACAACATATTTAAGATTGTGTGCTCTATAGGGTTTCGCTGTCCACATTGTACCCTTGTGGGTCTCTGTGCTGGTTCCCATCTACTACAAGAAGAGATTTGAGCAAGTTCCAGGTCTACGATGATAGCACTGGGGTGGATATGTTCAGTTGTCAACTTGACTGCTATCTGGAATGAACTGAAATCTAAAAATGGAGGGCACACCTATGAGGGAGTCTTATTTAATTTGAAATGGCTAGTCCTAATCTTTGAGATAGGAAAACACATCCTGCCAGATCATAAGGAAGGAGGACACATGTCTTTCTTCTGGGTCACACTTTCTGCTGGAAGCCTATAGAAGGAAGTTTTTGCTCCTTTCCTGCTTATCTTCACCTTGCTAACAAGTCCATTCCTTCACTGGCATTAAAGCCTGTTTCTTTGGGATTCCAGCAAAAACTGAAGAGGAGCTGAGACATCAGCCTTTGTGGACTGAGAAACTACTGGATTCATACACTTTCTGGTCACAGTCAGCCATTGTTAGATCAGCTGGACCACACTTTGTAAATCATTCTTATAAATCCCCTTTCTATATGTAGATTAAGATGTATTTAGTAAGTTATGTTACTGTAGAGAATCCTAACTAATACATCAAGTGTGTCATTAAAAGTAATTGCATTTCTATGATCCTGTAGTAGAATAACAGCTGAAGGACTTTCTGACAGACCTGAGCATGGCAAACATGGGACTGACAGGATTGTCTTTTACCCTTTTACATCCTTACCTTACCCTTCTCCTCCTTACATTAACAATGCTAATCCCCATGGTCAACTCCCTTATTTGGCCACTGACATATTCCTGAGGGGAAAAAAACCCACCAAGGCTCAGCAATGAAAATTCATTCTATGCCTAATACATCCATTCAGGATTTACCTACTCATTCTAGCCCAACACCCCTCCACACTACAAACACTCACACTTCTCATTTAAAAAATCCCTCTTGTAGAGAACACCTGCTTGCTTCCTGCTTGATGCCCATGTTGCTTACATTGCTTGCTGTCTGCCTTTGCTGTCTCCCTTCCCATTTGCCCCTCTGGGATCTTCAATATTTGTGCTGAGAATTTGATGTCTAGGTGTGTCCTGTACCAACTCTGACAGAGCCGCTCTCTTTTTACAAAAGATTAGCTTTTTCTTTATGCAAATGAGCTATCTAATTTTAGGTTCCAGGACCCTTTGGCAGTATCAGGTATGGGTTCTGGGCTTTAATCTAATCAGAAAGTAGTTGGTTACTCCCATAAATGTTGTGGTATGACTGCACCACTATATCCTGCAAGAGGAACCTATCATAGATAACAGAATTTTTATCTTGCAATGGTGATGACTATCTTTCTCCTGTAGTAGCTTCTAGTGGACCCTGCAGTACTTGATTACTAATCAACAGAGAGGAAGCTTCTAGTTGCCCAGCCATTCCATTTCTACTTGTTTAATGAATAAATAAGTGTTGTCTTCAGCAGTAGGAACTTACCAGACTACTGGAGATCAACCTAGAAAATAGCCTGAGATGTTTGTAGGGTTTCATTGGACCCTTTATTCAATGGCTCAACAAAATGCAATCCATTCTTAACATAGATGGTGTTACTTGGTGGTTCAAGGTATCACACATTTCTGGGGTTTTTTGGTGGAGGAGTGGGGATTTTCCAGTTATAGATTGCCTCAGTTTTTTTCCTTTGTCTAGCGAAGCTTTAGTTTACTTTCATCCCTGAAGTCATGATTATCAAGGTTTTTCCATTTGTTTTTTGTTTATTTGGTTGGTTGGTTGGTTGGTTTTGTTCTGTTTTATCATTTTTTTGTTTTTAGTTGGTTTCAGATTTTTGATGTGGTAATCTATTTCTTCCTTGAAAGCACTTGCTGTCTCTTCTCCCTGTTTTTCCTGAATACGATCAAATCCTTCCTGTTGCAGAATATTTGATTATACTTTAACCCCTGAGATGGTGTTGTTTCCTGGGAAAGCCTGTTCCTAGTTGTGATGTGGCTCACCTTAGCACACACCTTTCATCCCTTTCACTGGAATAGAACCCGCCTTTAGTCCACACCCTTTATCCCAATCAAGGAAGTTAAGTTAGTTTGTAGAAGGTAGCACCCATGTTGGAAAGTGATGTCTAATCGAGTAGAAGATAAAGACTTCACAGAACAGGATATGCCCAACTTTCAAAAGAACAGAGAGAAAAGAGAGGCTACTTAAGAGAGGGCAGCACAGGGAGAGGAAGAGAGAGGGCAGTTTTACTGAGGCAGTTCTACAGGTTGCAGAGAGAGAACAAGCTAGATACTAGTGAAGACAGAATGAGTCAGATTAGAACATATTGCAAAAGGTAGTATAAGGCCAGTCAGAGGAATTCAGTCAGAAGCTGAAAGAAACCACTTTGAACCAGTCAGCAGAGTGTTTTGAGCCAGAGCAGCTGAGTTGACCAGCCAGCCAGAGCTCAGAAAGGACTAGGAAGTATGAACATATTCAGCAGTAAGTCTTAGAGAGTGAAAGTATTCTAGGAAGCTAGAGGCTTCCAGAAGTAGGCCTAGGTTAGTAGACAGAGGCAGTAAACCTCTCAGATGACAATTGCTTCGGGCAAACAAAAGCACTTTTATATGTTTCTCTTATACCTTATAGAATTATCTTCATCTTGAGTGCTTGAACTAGATTAAAATGTGCTACACTGAGGTCTCTCTTTCATCAGATGTATGTCGCATATAACAAACATCCTTGACTTTGATACTTATATTTTCCCCCAAGTTAAGGAGATTTTTTTAACTATGTCTTCATTTTATATTCATGCACAAAATTGATCTTCTCAATTTAATGTATTGCCCTCAGAAATTTTCTTTTTCTCTTGTTCTTCCTCTTCTGCTTCTTTTCTCCTCATATTTTTGGAATGAGCCATCTTCAAGGTCCCAAATATTTTCTGGGCCCAGAGAGAATGGTCGGTGGTTGAGAACTCATCCTATTTTCAAAGCAGCAAGAATTGAGTCCCCAGTACCTGCATCTCATTGCACACAACTGCCTATCACATCAGCTCTAGGGAAATCTCACTTCCTCTACTGTTCACTAAGAGTACCGGTACTCGAACTCACACATCCTCACATAGACACTGATACACAGATAACTAAACCTCTAAAACAATTCATACGCTTAATCTAAAAAATTGATGATTTAAAGACTTCACGTGGATCTTTGACTATGTTGTTTTAAAATTTGTGTTTGTTTCCCTTTAGTTAAACCATATTTCTAATGTAGTTCTTATTCTTACTATAAAAATTTCCCTTAAATTTAACTATACAATTGTATCCTTATCTGATAAAGCTTTCTTTTAAATTATTTTTCATATACTTCAGTCATATTATTTCTATCTTTTCGGCCTCCATAGTGATTTTGTTCCTTTGGAAGTTTCCCACAGTTATACTTTTGAATATGGCTTTTGTCAGTATTTTGATATCTATTTATGTGGTAAATCTGGGCTGCATACCTCATTTATAGGATAGCTATTGTAATAAAAGGGTTTTCTTGTTTTGTTTTTTGTTTTTAGAAGATGTTTATTTGGGTGTCTATTTTGCAGGGTTTAGTTCCAACTAGACCCTGTCATGAAGTCTCTTCATCATTTCCTTAGGTGTAATTAATGCAGTAGAGGCAGGAATGTGCAGTGATGTATTCTTTCAGTCTTGGTGATGGCATGTGATCCAGCATTGAAGTGAGTACCAGAAAAAATGATTTTATCTCATAGGTTCTGAGATCATCTAGCATAGTACCTTAATTCATGGTATATAAAGTCAACTTTCCTTTTGGGCACAAGCACATAAAATGTAGTAAGTTCTTTTTGGCTCATTTGTATGTGTGTGTGTGTGTGTGTGTGTGTGTGTGTGTGTGTGTGTGTGTGTGTTTGTACTGAAAGAGGTAAATGCTAAGCTCCACTATCTATACATTTTAACATTCAAATTGCCTTCGTGGTAATTTGAGATATAAAAGTACTTATTCTAGCTCCTAATTGTAAATATATCTTTTACTTCCTCTGGGGAAGGGAAGGAATCAGAGCTGTATCAGCTTGGACTGAGCCAAAACTGTTTTCTTCTCTGTTCTAATAATCCCTAGACCTAGGGCTGGAAGTTTATAGCCTCCACACAATCGAACCTTCTGCAAACCTAGACTTAAAGGCTCCAACTTCCTGCCTTTGTCTGCTAACCTAGGCCTAGAATGTTTCATCCTCCAGAAGTTACTGATGAATAAGCTTACCCTTTCTAGCTCTTTCTGAATTCTCACTGACAGGATGAACTCAGCTCTTCTGTCCCAAACTCCTCTCCAAGCTGACTGATTCAGTCTGGCTTCTCTAGGTCTCTGACTGAATTGTATTGCTTAGTCTCAAACTAACCTAGAAATCTGTTCTAATTTTCTGGTTCCTTCTTATTCTGTCTTTACATAAAACCTGTTATTATTCAACCTTTGTAAAACTGTTCTGGTAAAACTGGCTCCTTTCTCTTCCTCTCTGTGCTGCTTTCTTAAATTGCAACTTTTCTTGTCTCTTTTTGTAAGAGTTGGGTGAATCATATCTCTTGTTAATCCATTCAAATCTTCCTCTAATTTGTAACTTTGTGTGAATCTCAACTAGACTTCATTTTTAAACATAGATGCTTTCTTCTACAAACTAAGTTTACCTACATTGTTTTAGATTAAAATGTATATTAAGGTGGGAGTCTATCTTTCAGCCAGAGTGATTAACATGTCTGCATTCCAGCTGAACCAAACAGACCACGAAGACCTTTGGATGTGATCCCTTTTCAGAGACACCATCTTGCTGGGTTAATATCCCTCCACACCTGATACATAGAAAATATTCAGTAAGTGCTGAGACTTACTGAGAAGGATTATACATGCCATTATGAGTAGGACCATGGCATCTACTAAGAACCTACAAGTCATTAGTTCATTTTTTAGTGTCAGGAAATAGGAGAAATACTTGTTCAAAAACAAAGGGCTTCATTGTGAGTGAAAAGGGACAAAAGGAGTCTAAGTAATTGAATATAATCAAAGTAGATTACACATTTGTAATAATAAGAAACAAAAATCTATATGAATAAATGTTAGAATGTAAAATAAACCATTTTATCCAGATCCCTTGTAAATACTGGGTTCTCAAGGAATAGTTATTGACTGAATGAAAAAGAGACACACTTCTTGAGTTCTTCTTATATATTGAAAATTAGCTCTCTGTCAAATAAATAATTGGTAAAAATCTTTTCCCAATGTGTTGGTTCCCATTTTTTCTGATTGACAGTGTCCTTTGCCTTACAGAAGCTCTGTAATTTTATGAACTCTCCTTTGTCAATTCTTGATCTTAGCGCATAAGCCACTGATGTTCTATTCAGGAAAATTTCCCCTGTGTCCATGTGTTCAAGGCTCTTCCCCCACTTTATCTTCCATTAAATTCAGTGTATCTGGTTTTATGGGGAGGTCCTTGATCCACTTGGACTTGAGCTTTGTACAAAGCGATAAGAAGAGATTGATTTGCATTCTTCTACATGCTGACCTCCAGTAGAACCAACAACATTTGTTGAAAATGCTTTTCTCCACAGGATGGTTTTACTCCTTTGTAAAAGATCAAGTGACCATAGGTGGGTGGGTTCATTTCTGG
The DNA here is from genome assembly GCF_011064425.1 of Rattus rattus. NCBI lineage: Eukaryota > Metazoa > Chordata > Mammalia > Rodentia > Muridae > Rattus > Rattus rattus. The sequence continues at coordinate 192,203,566 of NC_046154.1, read as the reverse complement.
ATCTTCAGTTCTTCTCCATTGATCTACCTGCCTGTCTTTGTACCAATACCATGTGGTTTTAATTGTGATTGCTCTGTAATGCAGTTGGAGGATAGGAATGCTGATTCCACTGGAAGTTCTTTTATTGTTGAGGATAATTTTTAGCTATGCTGGGTTTTTTTGTTATTCCAAATGAATTTGCAAATTGCTCTTTCTAGCTCTATGAAGAATTGAGTTGGAATTTTGATGGGGATTGCATTGAATATGTAGATTGTTTTTGGAAAGATGGCTATGTTTACTATATTAATCCTGCCAACCCATGACAATAGGAGATCTTTCTATCTTCTGAGAGCTTCTTCAATTTCTTTCTTCAGGGACTTGAAATTCTTGTCATACAGATCTTTCACTTGCTTGGTTAGAGTCACACCAAGGTATTTTATATTATTTGTGACTATTGTGAATGGTGTCATTTCCATAATTTCTATTTTAGCCTGTTTATCCTTTGAGTAGAGGAAAGCTACTGATTTGTATGAGTTAATTTTATATCCAGCCACTTTGCTGAAGTTGTTTATCAGGTTGAGGAGTTCTTTGGTGGAATTTTTGTGATCCCTTAAGTATACTTTCTTATCATTTGCAAATAGTGATATGTTGACTTCTTCCTTTCCAATTTCTATCCTTTTGACCTCTCTTTGTTGCCTTACTTTTATCACGAAGGGGTATGAAAATTTGGCACATGCTTTCTCAGCAACTAATGAGATGATTGTGTGCGTTTGTTGTTGTTGTTTTTTTTTCCCCTTTGAGTTTGTTTACATAGTGGGTTACATTGATTGAATTTTATATATGGACCATTCCTGCATCCCTGTGATGAAGCCTACTTGATCATGATGGATGATCGTTTTGATGTATTATTCAATTTGGTTTGTAAGAATCTTACTGAATATTTTGGCATCAATATTCATGAGGAAAATTGGTCTGAAATTCTCTTTCTTTGTTGGGTTCTTGTGTGGTTAGAATCCAGAGAATAAATAACTTTTTAAAAACATGAGCTATAGAGCTAAACAAAGAATTCTCAACTGAGAAATATTGAATGGCTGATGAACACCTAAAGAAAAGTTCAACATCAATATTCATCAGGCAGATGCAAATCAAAACAACCATGAGATTCTACCTCACAACAGTTAGAATGGCTAAGATTAAAAAAAAACCTCAGGTGACAACAGATTCTGGCAAGGATGTAGAGAAAGAGGAACATTCTTCCATTGTTGGTGGGATTGCAAGCTGGTACAACCACTCTGGAAATCAGTCTGGAGGTTCCTCAGAAAATTGGACATAATACGACTTGAGGTCCCAGCTATACAACTCCTGGACCTATACCCAAATATGCTCTGACATGTAAAAAGGACACATGCTCCACTATGTTCACAGAAGCCTTTTTTTATAATAGCCAGAAGCTGCAAAGAACCCAGTTGTCTTTCAGCATCGGAATGGATATAGAAAATGTGGTAAATTTACACAGTAGAGTACTACTCAGCTATTAAAACCATGAAATTATTAGTCAAATGTATGGAACTAGAAGATCCTTTGTGAAATAACCCACTCACAAAAGAACACACATGGTATGCACTCACTGATAAGGGGATATTAGCTCAAAAGCTCAGAATACCCAAGACATAATCCACAAATCACATGAAGTTCAAGAAGAAAGACCAAAGTGTGGATGCTTCAGATTTTCATAGAAGGGGGAACAAAAATACTCATGGGAGGAAATATGAAGAAAAGTGTGAAGCAGAGCCTGAAGGAAAGGCAATCCAAAGACTACCTCACCGGGGGGATCCATCCCATATGCAACCAGATACTACTGCAGATGTCAAGAAGTATATGCTGCCAGGAGCTTGATATAGCTCTCTCCTGAGAGGCTCTGCCAGAGCCTTACAAATACAGAGGTAGATGCTTGCAGCCAACGATTGAACTGAAAATGCAGTCCCCAATGGGGGAGTTAGAGAAAGGATTGAAGGAGCTTAAAGTGTTTATATCCTCATGGGGAGAACTTCAAGTCTCTGAAGAAAAAATTGAAGAAGCTCTCAGAAGATAGAAAGATCTCCAATGATCATGGATTGGCAGGATTAATACAGTAAAAATGTCCATTTTACCAAAAGCAATCTACAGGTTCAACTGTGAGGTCAGCATGTAGAAGAATGCAGATTGATCCATGCTTATCACCTTGTAAAAAGCTTAAGTCCAAGTGGATCAAGGACCTCCACATCAAACCAGATACACTCAAACTAATAGAAGAAAAAGTGGGGAAGAGTCTTGAACACATGGACACTGGGGAAAATTTCCTGAACAAAACACCAATGGCTTCTGCCCTAAGATCAAGAATCGACAAATGGGATCTCATAAAACTGCAAAGCTTCTGTAAGGCAAAGGACACTGTCATTAGGACAAAAGGGCAACCAACAGATTGGGGAAAGGTCTTTACCAATCCTACGACAGATAGAGTACTAACATCCAAAATATACAAATAACTCACGAAGTTGGACTCCAGAGAGCCAAATAATCCTATTAAAAATGGGGTTCAGAGCTAAACAAAGAATTCACAGCTGAGGAATGCCGAATGGCTGAGAAGCACCTAAAGAAATGTTCAACATCCTTAGTCATTAGGGAAATGCAAATCAAAACAACCCTGAGATTCCACCTCACAGCAGTCAGAATGGCTAAGATCAAAAACTCAAGTGACAGCAGATGCTGGCGAGGATGTGGAGAAAGAGGAACACTCCTCTATTGTTGGTGGGATTGCAAACTGCTACAACTTCTCTGGAAATCAGTCTGGAGGTTCTTAAGAAAATTGAACATTGCACTACCTGAGGATCCAAAAGATGCTCCAACATATAACAAAGATACATGCTCCACTATGTTCATAGCAACCTTATTTATAATAGAACCCAGATACCATTCAACAGAGGAATGGATTCAAAAAATGTGGTACATCTACACAGTGGTGTACTACTCAACTATCAAAAACAATGACTTCATGGAGGGAATTAGAAAATATCATCCAGAGTGAGTTATCCCAGTCACAGGAAAACACACATAGTATGCACTCATTGATATGTGGATATTAACCCAAGTGTTCCAATTACCCAAGATGCAATGCACAGACCACATGAAACTCAAGAAGGATGACCAAAATGTGGATGCATCACTCCTTCTTCAAAAGGGGAACAAAAATATCCATAGGAGGTGATAGGGAGGCCAAGTGTAGAGCAGAGACTGAGGAACCATTCAGAGCCTGACCCAAAACTAGATAAGATGGATGAATCTAAGAAGTTCATGCTGACAGGAACCGGATATAGAAATCTCCTGGGAGACACAGTCAGAATATGTCAAATACAGGGGCAAATGATAGCAGCAAACCACTGAACTGAGAATGGGATCCCCCTCGGAGGAATTAGAGAAAGGACTGAAAGAGCTGAAGGGGCTCCAGACCCCATATGAACAACAATGCCAACCAACCAGATCTTCCAGGGACTAAGCCACTACCCAAAGACTATACATGGACTGACCTGGGCTCCAACTGCATAGATAGCAGTGAGTAGCCTTGTTGGGGCACCAGTGGAAGGGGAAGCCCTTGGTCCTGCCAAGGTTGGATCCCTAGTGTAGGGGATTGCTGAGGTGTGGATGGGGAGGGGAATAGCCATATAGAAGGGGAGGGGAATGGACAGGAAACCGGGAAAGGGAATAACAATTGAAATGTAAATAAGAAATAGCCAATTTAATAAAAATGGAAAAAATAGTTACAAAAAAAAAAAAGGAAAAACAATATCAATCAACTAGACCCCCTCCCAGCCAGAACTCCCAGGGACTAAACCACCATCCCAAGAGAACATCCCAAGAGATGCTATGGCTCCATCTGCATATGCAGCAGATGGCCATGTTGGGCATCAATGGGAGGAGAGGTCTTTGATCATTTGAAGGCTAGATGCCCCAGTGTTTTGAATGTCAGGGCAGGAAGGTAGGAAGGAGTGCATGGGTGGCTGAGGTAGCACTCTCATAGAAACAGGGTGTGGGGTGTGATAGTAGGTTTCTGAAGGGGACCCCAGAAAAGAGGATGACATTTAAAAATAATAATAAATATATCCAATGTTATAAAAAAAGATGAAGAAATAAAAGAATTGATAAATTGTTTTTCTTAACATCCCTCATGTTCTATATAGTTATTTTTTTCTTTTAGAAAGTAGTTACTAGCACTATTGACTTATTTAGGAAATTGGTTTTAGCTTAAAATAAAAGTAAAATTGGTACCCCTCACCTTGCCCATTGACTAAGAAAGAAAGAAAAAAGAAAAAAAGAACGAATGAAAGAGCGAACAACAAGACACACACAAGATATTTCTGTTAAGATTTTCAGATTTTAGATTCCAAAGTTATAATTAAAAAAATCTTCTACTTTTTTGAGAATATAATAAAATCATATTATTTTTCCCTTCTGTTCTCCCCTCTAAGCAGTCACATATACTTTCCTTGCTGTCTTTCCGATTCATGGTTTCCCTTTTTGTACATATGTATGTGTGTATAGGTATATACATATGCATATATACACACATTTTTGAAATGCATAGCTACAAAAGTATCTAGGAGAAAGTTATTAAAACTTTTCAATATTTTCTTAATTCACTTAATCTTCTTTCAAATGGAAGACTGAATGTTATACAAGAAAATAGTATTTATGCATTTGAGTCAGGAATGTGCCAGCTCTCAGGAGACAGAATAAATCTTGACGATGACTGAAAATAAAGTGCTTCATTCTTGTTGGAGATGAACAACTTCACATTTTAAATGTGTCCCAGTGTGAAAAACAGAACAAGAAGCAGTAAATATACTACTTACAGCTTACTTTCAAGGTCAACATAGTGATATTTTTCAGTTTCTATCTACCCTGCAAAATTTATATGGAAAAAACCTATACTATAAAAGACGTTTATAAATGTTCTGGAGGACACTACAATCATCTTTTCCTATACACTGTTTAAGTACTAGAAAGCAAGGAGATAATTTTTTTTAAAAAAAAATGTCTTTATGGCTCAAGTATATAAATCAGAATATTTGAGTAAATTTTGTGATATTAATACATCTTGTATGACAGTAGGATGTTTTCCATATCTAATGTGTATATTTCATTTGACATTGTGTTATGGAATCAGGAATTGACTTCAATTAAATATATGGCTTTCATGTACATGTTATTTTAAGTTTGATTGTATTGTTTTCTACATGATATTTTAGTCTATATTAAGATTTATAGGGTGTTAGATATTCAGTCAATCACACAACACCACATTCTAATATTTGTATTATAATTCAGTTTATATGAACACATTTTGACAAAAAATTGGAAACTGGGATTCCCAAATTCATATCCTTTCCATAGATATTCTGGTTTCTGCTTTTGTATTTTTGTGGGATTCTGGTGTATGGGAGTGAGTGTCTCTGCATCTTTGTGTTCCTTGTGGCTTTTCTTTGGTCTTTTCCTTTGTTTGTTCACTTTGTTCTGTTCCAATTTGTTTGCTTTTATTTTATCATATTCTTTAGATGCCTGTTTGTTTTCTAAGGAGAGAGAAAAAGGGTGTGCATTCTAATAGGGGAGGGGAAGTGGCGAGCGTCTCAGAGACGTTGAGGAAGGAAAAATTGTAATCAGATCATAATTATGAAAAAATTATCTTATTATCAATAAAAAACTAGAAAATAAAACTTTGAAAGAAAATTAACCTGCAAAACCTTGACAACAAATAATGATGTTTTACATAAACCAAAAATATGTGAAATAATAGCTGATTGCTACATAAATCATTTAAAATTATTAAGGATACAATTAAGAAATTGTGCTGTGATTTGAGTAGGTTGCTTATAATTTCATTCATGGAAATATTTTTATTAAACATGAATGTGGATTTCATTATGTAGATGAATGCTATAACCATATAATGTAATTCTTTGGAGTTGGAGTTCTTTCTTTTTAAATTTATAACTACGATTTTTTACCTTAACATAAATGTAAAACAAAATAAAGAATATGAAAACTATAAAATATTAAATACTGATAATAATGCATGGATTGTAAGGTAAAATCGTTTGTAGTAATTATTAGCTTTTTTGGTTAAGTCCAAATTTGAGAAGAATCAAGTCACATTTAATAAACCATGTAACTCTGACGAAATATTTATTGGAGGTAGTACCTTGTTTGTAAACTGTAGTGATAATTAATAACTAAAAAATATTTTAGAACTCTGTACCTTGAAGAAAAGTGGACAAGGTCATTTATATTTAATGTTTCATATGATTTAAAATAATGCATAAATTATTTACATCTTAAACTTGAAAATAGGATTTATCTGGTCAAATCTAATATATTTTATTTCGTTTTTCTGCATTATATGGAAACACAAGTATGTGCTTTAGTGGAAAATCCCCATTGAAATGGGAGCTTATACTTTCTAGAAAATCTTTGATAATCCTTCATAGTGTTTGATTTTGAACTCTATAACATGCATACAAGTATTTCCCAGATAACAGAAAAATCTTGAGCATTGTTTGCACGTGTTTAAAATTATTTTGTGAGTTTTGTTGTATTATTTCGAAGTTTTACGAAATAAATACAATTTGCTATATTCATCATTGCAGTGAAACTAAAGGATTCATAAAATCTTTTGTCCAGGATAAATACACTTGATATGCAACACATGTCATTAAAAGTCATTATGGGTTTCCCAATTTTGACATGGTAGATGGCATGGCTGATAGTTCTTTCCTAAGAAGGCCCTGTGGAGAATGTGATAGTCACAAGGACTTTACAGCAAGTGACAGACAGTGATACTTCAAGGAAGTAGACTCATTATTCAGCGTTATAAAAAAATGAGACATTAAATCACAAATAAAAGTGGAAGAATATGAAAGATTCTTCAATACATGTTGCTGAATGAAAGAAGCCAGTCTGAAAATACAGTATCCAATATGGGTGATTTTACTGTGAGAGACGTGGTGCTAACAAGATAATGGTTGTCATGATTTGGTTTTTGAAGAAGACAGAATAGTTACATCAATATTTGTGGAATCTGGAAACAATGCTTTCTATCATATTGCAATGATTGACACATTCCATTATAAGCTTCTTAAATCTGCAGAGTATATAACACCAAGAAAGAACCCTAATGTAACTATACTGGTACATAGATGTTAAAATAGTTTTGTTTGTTTGTCTTTTTAATTAGAGTAAATGCCACTCTTCTAGAGGTAGAATTTGCAGTGTTGAAGCCTAGGCAAGTCTGCAAACAACTGATATTTTGGAAAACTTTTTAGTTTTTTTTCAAATCCCCAACTCTATAACTACCTAAATTAAATAGATTTTTAGAAATAAAATTGATGACATGTGAAAAAAAGGCATATGCATTAAAAGCCACATGAGAATAGGTATCATTTAATGTTCTTGGATGTTATAGCTCTGTTCTGATTGCAGGTTTCCTATCCAATTTTACTGTTCATAATTTTAAATTTTGAAGAAAAGGATGTAGAATCACAATGAGGTAAGGTGGAAGCAAAATTCTCAGAGAACCTTTGATGTAGAGAGGACCCCAGTAAGCCACTCCATCCATGAAGGGTGAATGAAGTTAAATTTCACCATTTTGTATTGTCCTGCACTTGTTGACAGGAAACAAGTGAAATGTTTGCAAATGAGTGACTGCATGAATATGTGTGGCTTTTCTTATAGAACACACACAAATAGAAATACTTCTCATGAATAATTTATTCTAAAACTCTGCCTTTTTTGAAATGGCCCTGGATGCTGAAGAATTTGATAAAAATTCTCGCCGGTAAATGCAATATCAGTTAAAAATCTAAAACAGCAAAAGTACATGGTAAAATCAGGGAACACATTTGGTAACAACACACTACATGGGAGGGTGAGGGGGTGTAGCACCAAGGGACTCAGACCAACAGAAATCTGGAGTAACAAAAACTCAAATGTACAGTAATAACAATAAATTTCTTTTTCTGGTCAAATCTATTTGGAGTTCTGTAGGCTTCTTGTATGTTTATGAGCATCTCTTTCTTTAGGTTAGGGAAGTTTTCTTCTATGATTTTGTTGAAGATATTTATTGGTCCTTTGAGCTGGGAGTCTTCACTCTCTTCTATACCTATTATCCTTAGGTTTGATCTTCTCATTGAGTCCTGGATTTCCTGTATGTTTTGGACCAGTAGCTTTTTCCGCTTTACATTATCTTTGATAGTTGTGTCCATGATTTCTATGGAATCTTCTGCTCTTGAGATTCTCTCTTTCATCTCTTGTATTCTGTTGGTGATGCTTGTATCTATGGCTCCTTTTCTTTTCCTTAGGTTTTCTATATCCAGGGTTTTCTCCCTTTGTGCTTTCTTTATTGCTTCTATTTCCATTTTTAATTCCTTCACCGGTTTGATTGTGTTTTCCTGGAATTCTTTCAGGGATTTTTATGATTCCTCTCTATGGGCTTCTACTTGTTCATTTATGTTTTCCTGTGTTTCTCTACGGGAGTTCTTCATGTCTTTCTTGAAGTCCTCCATCATCATGCTCAAATGTGATTTTAAATCTAGATCTTGCTTTTCTGGTGTGTTTGGATATTCAGTGTTTGCTTTGGTGGGAGAATTGGGCTCCAATGATGCCATGTAGTCTTGATTTCTGTTGCTTGGGTTCCCACGCTTGCCTTTCGCCATCAGGTTGTCTCTGGTGTTACCTTGTTCTGCTATTTCTGACAGTGGCTAGACCGTCCTATAGGCCTGTGTGTCAGGAGTGCTGTAGACCTGTTTTCCTGTTTTCTTTCATCCAGTTATGGGAACAGAGTGTTCTGCTTTCGGGCGTGTAGTCTTTCCTGTCTACTGGTCTTCAGCTGTTCCTGTGGGCCTGTGTCCGGAGTCCAGCAGGCAGGTCGCTTGGAGCAGAAAAGTTTGTCTTACCTGTGGTTCCATGGCTCAAGTTGCTCGTGGGGAGCTGCTTTTGAGCTTTCCGTGAGGGCAGCAACCAGGTGGTCCTGCGCTGCCTTTTCTGGGGTTCCCGATGGCGATAGGTGTTTTCCTCTGGAGTCAGAAATGTGGGCAGAGAGTAGTCTCCTCTGGGTTCCCAGGCATGTCTGCCTCTCTGAAGGTTTAGCTCTCCCTCCCACGGGATTTGAGTGTAGGGAGATTTTGATTGGGTCCCTTCAGATCCGGGCGGTGTCTGGACCGCAGGGGACCTGCCGATTGAGTGCCCCTATCTTCAGGTTCCCAGAGGCCCTATACAGTTTCCTCTTGGGCCAGGGCTGTGGGCAGGGGTGGGCAGTATTGGTGGTCTCTCCTGCTTTGCAGTCTCAGGAGTACACCCCTGTCCAGGCGGTGAGTTCTCTCTCCCAAGGGGTTTGGGAGCCAGTATATTTCTTTAAAATGTAAAATTCATTTAAAACTATGAATGAGTAACCTAAAAAATCAATTTATAAAAGATGTAATTTCAGATAATAGAATACAATTGGCATTAAAATTTGAAGAGATAAATGAAGTAACAAAAAAAAAGTAAAGGGAGAATTGGAGGGGAAGAAATGAATCATAACTCAATCAGCCACTAAGCAAAAACATACAAATAAATACAAGTTTTTTAATAGAAAAAAGTCATATTAAGCAGAGATGGCCAACATGGACAGTGTATTCTTAAGAAAGAACCAGAACTGCAGCTAAAAAAAACTATAATCTTAAAACATTCTGTTCATTTCTGTAGGATATTTTTAAGTTTTGTAAAGTTTGTATATAAATATATAATAAAACAGTTATAGAAAAATTACAGAAGAGTTAGGGGAAGTATCGAAGGAACTGAAGGTGGTGATGATACCATAGGAAAACCAACAGCGCCAACTAACCTGGATCCCTAGAAGCTCCCAAAGACGAAGCCACTTAACAAAAGGCATAGAGCAGCTGGTCAGCCCCCCTGGCACATACATAGCAGAGGACTGCATTGTCTGGCCCCAGTGGAAGATGATGTGCCCAGTCCTGTAGAGACACAATGCCCTGGGAAAAAGGGGACATCCCAAGGAGGGGCATTCTCTCAGAGACACAGGGCAGGGGGAAGGGGTGGGTAATTCTGGGAGGGAGACCAGGAAGGGGTACAACATTGGAATCTACTTAAACAAAATCATTAATTAAAAGGATATACAGGATTTGATATCAACATTTATCTAATTAATTAATTAATGTATTGTGGGAGAAGAATTATTTGTACACATACGGTATTGTATGTATCTGTATGTGTGAAAGCCAGAAAAGTTTTATGTTTCTTGGAGTAGGAGTTCCAGGCATTTGTGATAGAGCTGACTATTTATTTAGGTGCCATGACATGAGGTTCACTCTTCTTGATTGTGTAGCCATGTCCTCTAAGCACTAGGATATTTCTCTAGTTTTAAAGTTGATATTCATAAACCATTAATGATAAGTGACAGATTATTGGAAAGGCTTGTACTTTGAGCAGACAATGCTAGGACTGTAGAACAAAATCTGAAAGGAATGATAAGTTCAGTCTAACTCAATCTTCAGGTCAATCTGCTATAATTCATCTGCTTCCTGGAAACATGTAACTCAGCAGATATGAGGTAACCTCACACCACTTAGCTCAGTGCTTTTCAATCCCAGCTATATAGCAGAATATAACATGATACATTTCAATAAGTAAAGATCCATGAGTGCCTTCCCATATCAATTACATTGGGACCTTAGTGAGGGTTACAACTTTAAGACGAACTTATGTTTAGGTTGGGCTGACTTCTTACTTGAGAAACATTGATTTAATCTCAGCATCTGTTTATGTTGGTTTTTATGGTTGCTAAATCAAGATTTGGAGAAATTAGTAATGTGTTAGCTATGTGTTCTATTATATGGGTTATGCATAGGTGTTAGGCATAGAAGTGTTCATAAGCATTGCTGATCCATTCTGTATCTCCATAGAAATAGTGCCTTCCCTGTGATTAGAAATAATTACAAAAGAATATGATTGTTTCTATAATCTAAATAGTTATTTCATATATACTTTGTGATGTCCAAGAGGACATTTATTTAGAGTGTTTTAAATTTCGCATACTGCTTTTGTTTTATGAGATAAATGTTTCAACCAAAAACTGGAGATCACAAGAAGAGAATGTTCAGTCAATGTTACAACTCCAGACCCTCATAGACAGGTCTTTAAAAGCAAAACTTGACCTTGTGCACCAAAGTCCAAATACTTATATTCTGTTTCAAAAAGCTGTTGATCATTCCCATCAAAGCAGGAAGATTAAGACAAAGTTCTTAATTATTTTAGTGGTTTCATTAGTATCTTTCATTCTCCTCTCCTTTCTGCCTTAGCTCACTGTGAATGGTTGACAACCAACATCTGTCTATTTTCTCTTCAAATCTCCCAAAACTATGAATCTGTTTCTGGAAGTCAAATGCTCCTGGCTGGCCCAAATATTGGCTATGTTCTTTGCCCCAGTGTGAAATTCCTAGAGGAATTCTGCTTTCCCGGGGCACATGGTTTAAATGAGCTGATGGGCAAACTGAGTTGTACACATTCTTTTCAAAAATAATTAGCATGCCTGACAGAAATATTGGTGAAATATCTTCTGGTGATATATGGCTTCCAGACTAAGGTCTGGATTTGACAGAATGTCAAACTATATTTCAAGATTATATGATAATGAAAAACAAGTCAATATACTGCACTTGGCTTGTCATAATTCACCTCAGTAACAATAAATCCTCTATGGGTGGAACTGTGTCTATTATATTAAGGCTCGTTTTTGCTAGGATTCACTAATGTTTGTTTTAAACCCAGTGGTTCTCAACATGACTCATGTTGAAACCATTTAATATAGTTCTTCTTGTGCTTAACCTCAAGTATAAAATTTCTTCATTGCTACTTAATAGGTATTATTTTGGTACTGTGATGGATTGTACTACTGTTATTGTAATTTAAATATCTGATATGTGGAATATCAGACATCACCCTAAAATGATCAGATACAAATGTTGAGAACCTATATAATCTGAAAAATGTATGATCTCCAGGGAAATAAGATCTATGACTAAACTTGATGTAAATTGGACCCCTGAGCAAACGTGGTAGAAGGAGAGAACCAAGAACCAAATGTCTTCCCCTGATCTTCACATGTGCACCATGATATGCATGTGCATTCACATGCATCAGCACACATCCATACACACACAGTAAATACATAAATTTAAAAACAGAATTTTATTTCACTTCATTTCTTTCCTGACATTCTGCAAAGATTTCTTGAACCACAGTTTTGTGAGCAATGCATTATAATACTCACAGGTTGTTAAGAACCACCCAGACCTAGATCCAGAGCTTTAAGTTGGCCCAGTCAAACAACACCTACCCCTTCTATAATCTGCAGAAGCACACGAAGAGGCTGGTCCTGTAGAACCAGAGGTACAGGAACTCCTTGACCGAAGCAACAGTCAAGAGGAGTGTCTGTGAGACTCCATTATTCATGGTGTAGTAGAAGTCTGAGGTCTTGAACAAGGCCAAAGACTTGTTGTAATGAACCTTTGCGGGTAAAAGTGTTTGGGCAAAAGAGTATACTCTGACATATCACAGCTTCCAATGCCACAATGAGGAATGAATGTGATCGATGAGAGTTGAAGGGTGGGGATGAAGGAGCGAAATGGTGTATGCATAGTAGAACTGAAGAGACAACGGCTGGGAAAGAGAAGTCTGTGGTTGATAGAGGAACAGGACATTGCCCAGGAGGTAAGTGAGATGGTTTACTTATTTTAATTTTTATTCTATTTTTATTTTCTTTTGCAGGAGGAGGGTATGACAAGGATGGAGGCCAATTTCAGAGAGACTGCTAAGTGAGTTGGGTAGGGGTGGATAATATAAAATTCCCAAAGTAATCAATAAGGATTATGTTTAAAAAAATAAATCATAAACCAACCTCATCATTCGAATCTTTGTGCTCCAAAAACAAAATGAAAAGACTTTAAATATATTTCTGTGCCATATTTTAATATTGGTTTATATGTATCTGTTTATGGATGTACACATTTCAGTCAGCAGGGTCTTGCACACACGGAGACATCTGACTTCAACTGGCTTCTGAACAGTAACATTGATTAATAGTATTTAAATCATATAAATTCAAATTTTCACTCTGCCAATTATCACTTCTTACCATTGGTGAGCAGCTTATTGTCTATATCAGTAAAGCATAAATAAATAAAATAACATTTTATTTATCTCATTGTACAGTTCCTCACAAAACTGGATGAGAAATAAATGTATACCTTATATTGTCAATAAACGGTTACTCATTCAGTTGTGGTAACTGACATATTAAATAGACCTTTTGAAAGTGCAACTGCAAGCTCTGTGAGTTTTACAACTTGTGGTCCCACAACTCTCCACAATGTCTTATTCACAAGTCACATTAATGAATCACATTATGTTCCCTTGAGTTCTGTCTGTACTTTCAGGAATCTTAACCTCCCCCAATGGCTGCCTACTTGAGAGGAGATTTTATTTTATGTAGTAACATGTTCACCCTTTTCTTTTGCTCCATTTATTTGTCATTATGTTGGTAACTTTATCATCAGAATAGAAATTTTGAATAAGTTCGATGGTTCACATGGATTTTTTTTCCCAGTAAAAGCAAATAAACCCTTCAAGATATGGTAGAAATTGCTATATTGACCATATATATAACATTATATATTATATATATATCCAATAGTATGGCATTGTAGATTGACCAATGCTCTGTCACATGAATATGATGAATATGATGTCTATAAGTTGTAAATGAAATGTCCCTTTTTAGCCATATACTAATCAATGGAAGGTGCATAAGCAATTATAATATACTAACTATAATATACTAATCAATGGAAAGTAAATAAGCAATAATAATTACACCGTTATGAGGTTTGGGTGGAAGTTGTTTATTTTTCTGAAAGAGAAATGCAGGATTTCTGACCACGCATCTACACTTTTCAAAGAAATTAGATAAAATGGAATGATTTTGTAGTAAAGGTAAAACAAAATTCCCTTGATGGGAACTTAATCTTGATTTACTTAGCTCCTTCCAAGAAATACTTTAGTTTCAATGAAATGAATAAGGGAAGTTTATTTTTTGTCTTCAAAAATACATTCTGCTCCATTCTTTCTGAGTTGGAGGGAAGGTAGAGATAACATTCGCACTTCTGGTTAACTTGGATTTGGACAACTAAGTCCAGTAATATACAATTATTGCGTTTAGGTGCAAGCAATGGAAGGACATGGGTAGAGGTAGACCATAAGATTACTGATGGACATCCAGAATATGACCCACCTTTAGGACTGTGTCATTTTGGCATGTAAGAAAAATTCTGGAAAATCTAGCAAAACAGTATTTCTTTATCTCTCACACAAAATTGAATGAAAATATTGATCTCTGTTAATGTCTCTTTCATTTTTCCCAAAATGGACTCTTGTGTTTATTCTTTCCTATATCCACAAGGACACTAAGAAACCATACTGTGTCAAAATATGGATGCACTGAGAATTTATAAAGTAAGCCCAAGATTAAATACAAAAAATCTTTATTTCAAAGTTAGGTTACTAAGGACATAAATATTCAATTACTTGCAATGGCTAAAGTTCCATTTAATTAGATGAAATATTTTACTTTTAACAACACATGAAAGTGAACAAGGAAATATTTACATATTACTTTTTAAAAATAAAGGTTGATGTTATATTTTTAACAACAAGAACAAACAATATTTTAATGTCATTAAATCTGAAAATTTCTTAGAATGAAGTAATTACTTCTGCTCATGATAGTCATTGGACAAGATTTATGATTATGTGTTAACAATACTGTCCTTGAGAAAGTTAAACTTTCACAGAGTGGTGTCCTTCACATCTGAAAGTTTTAATGATTTTCTCAGCAGACTATCATGAAGAAAAAGATAAATTAACACTGATACATGTTCTTAGAATTTCTTATATTTGCAATGTTTATATGATACCCTGCTAATCATTATGAGTAGATTTTAAGTTTTTTTTTTATTCTTACCTCTTTTTTTTTATCATTTCAATCAAATATTTTGATCATTTTGTCCCTCCTTCCAGCTTATTCCATGGTCTTCTCATATTTCTTTCTCAAATTCATGCTTTTCTGCAACTGTTAATGGCTTATACATGTCAAGCCTATTGTATCTAGTTAGTATTCCTGTGTGTGTGTGTGTGTGTGTGTGTGTGTGTGTGTGTGTGTGTGTGTGTGTGTGTGTGTGGCCTGCCTTCTTGACTTCTTGGGAATGGGACACCTATGAGGGCATTTATTCCTGACATCCCGCCCCACAAAACAAAACAAAAACAAACAAACAAAAACAAACAAACAAACAACCCCCCCAAAGCACTTTAACTAGCTGCATGTCTTTATGACCCTTTCTCCAATCTATGGTAGGATGTCCACTGGTATCACTTGTGAGGCACGTGTTGTTCAGGCAAGCAGTTGGTTGAGATTTCAACACGGCATGTAGCATTCATATAATGTTATACCCATATTTCAACATGTTCTATCCAGAAGATACTACTTTATATCATTCCTACTGCTCTTTTGATTCTCAAAAAATCTTTCACTCTCTCTTACTTGATGCTTTCTACACCTTCCTATTTGGGGATAGGAACTCTACAATCAAGAATTCTTTTCATTTTGAAGAGTTGTTGTTCTCTGTAATAGCAGAAGACAGAAAACAACTTAAAAAGTATATTCCTTATGTGTGAAACTGCTTTCTTCTAATCCATCCCTGCGCCCTGGGGTCAATTGCTCATTGTTACTTTCAAGTAGGGAGACTGTGTTCACAAAAGATGTATTTCACAGCTGGAGCAAAAACCTTATTGTTGCCGATGCAAAGAAATGGAACAGGAGGTAACTGTAGTTCAATGGAATGATGACCATTCTGAGAACTGACGTGTTCTTGTTCTTCATTGTGAAATCCAAGCAAATGCATGATGTCCAGAAATCTGTGTTGATATCAGAAGAATGCCAAGTAATGTCGGTGATTATCTGATTGGTGTTTGTATTTGCACTGACTGTACAATTGCAGTTTTGATGTATGTAATCCCAGCTTTAAAACGTCCACAGAAGGATTTACTGTGTCAGTTTAAGAGTGAGCAAGAAAATTTATAACCGTACTTTCTGTTTTTTTTTTTTCACCCAGAAATGCCCTTACAAACCATGTGAGTGTTTAGAAGTGGGTCCGTTCAGGCAGAATGGGGAAATACAAAGGAAAATTGCTTAACAACCTACTTCAGAAATAACAAAAGCTTGGAGTTTGAATGTGTCTCTAAAAGTGGGCCAGGATCAGCGAGTGTTCTCATTTTATCTAAAATAGGTTCCTTAAAGCTTAAGTACTTCAAATGTGTCAAAGATTCCATGGTTTTCAAAGTGTTTTCTTTTTCTTATTTAATAAATGTCTAAAAGTCAAAAGACACTAAAGGGTAATAGTACAAAGTTCATCCTGGGTGGCCCTAATTAAGTTTTGTGCTCTGCTTCATATGGATAAGTACTTAAAAAGTCTTTAACAAGAAATATTGATCTTTAAAAATATATATTTCCCTAACTTTTTGTAGTTTTTCTTTAGACAGGTATTGTTATAAGTCATAGAGTTTTAAAGGCTAAAACATGTCCAGTTTGATAAAAAAAAATTATGGTGCATTTGTATTCCTATTCCCAGTAAAATGCATTTCTGAATGATGAATTAATAAAAAAAAGTACATTTACTTATTTTTAAGAATTATGGTTTTATGGTTAAAGTGGATGTCTTCAGTTTCATGTTAAAAGTCCATCAATAAACAATAAAATGCAGATGCTAATGTTGACAAATTAGTTTGTCTAATTTATTTTAAATGGTAAACGATATGTAGAGTAGGCAAGCAGGTACCTTAGGCAATGGCTGCTGTCTCACCTACACTCTGATCTGGATTAATGTATGTGTGTTTCTTGCACTATTTCTTTGGATTTTTTCCTTTTAGAATATGTCTTTTTTCCTATTCTGGTTTATTTTAGATGCCTGTTTATTTTCTAAAGACTGTAT
Source organism: Rattus rattus (assembly GCF_011064425.1). NCBI lineage: Eukaryota > Metazoa > Chordata > Mammalia > Rodentia > Muridae > Rattus > Rattus rattus. The sequence continues at coordinate 192,186,461 of NC_046154.1, read as the reverse complement.
GAATGTGGATGGATGCAGATTTGGGACTGATCTGGGAGTAGTTAGGGAAAAGCATGATCCCAAAGTGTTGTAAGAAAAAATTTCTACTTTAAATAAGAAAAATAAAATAATCATGACAGCCTTTTTAGTTTCTTTCAATAAAATATAGAATTGTGTGAATATCATTAGAATTGAAATCAAACATCACGTATTCAGTGCTCAAAGCATACAAATACATGAAACTGGAAAACAATGTTTCATGTTTAAAAATGAATATATATTGTTAAAATACTGTTTCACAAGTCTGTAGTTCAAAGGTATACTACATATATTGAAATATGACTATAGGCCCATGCATATACAGCCATCCAATTAGACAAGATGGATGAAGCAAAGAAGTGCAGGCCGACAGGAGCCGGATGTAGATCTCTCCCGAGAGACACAGCCAGAATACAGCAAACACAGAGGCGTATACCAGCAGCAAACCACTGAATTGAGAATAGGACCCTGTTGAAGGAATCAGAGAAAAGAACTGGAAGAGCTTGAAGGGCTCGAGACCCCATATGTACAACAATGCCAAGCAACCAGAGCTTCCAGGGACTAAGCCACTACCTAAAGACTATACATGGACTGACCCTGGACTCTGACCTCATAGGTAGCAATGAATATCCTAGTAAGAGCACCAGTGGAAGGAAGCCCTGGGTCCTGCTAAAGACTGAACCCCCAGTGAACTAGATTGTTGGGGGAGGGCAGGGGGGGGGATGGGAGGGAACACCCATAAAAAGAAGGGGAGGGGTTAGGGGGATGTTTGCCCGGAAACCGGGAAAGGGAATAACACTCAAAATGTATATAAGAAATACTCAAGTTAATAAAAAAAAAAAGAAATATGACTATATGCATATATTTTGTATATTTAATTATAACGGAGAATGTTTATTGCCCATTAACAAATAACTTTATTTTTAATACACTTGTTTTCTGTTTAAAAGGAATAGGCAGATATTGGAAAATCATCTAGGAAAAATTGTGTTCCTTTGCTTTATTAGATATAGTAATATTAATATTTGAGCTTTTGATACTTTTACATTAAATTATTAAATAGACACTTTCTTTTGTTTTATTTATAGACTTGTTGACAATAAAACATTTTGACAAATTGGCAGAGAGGGAGAGAGAGAGGGGCAGGGAGACAGGATGAGAGAGAGAGAGAGAGAGAGAGAGAGAGAGAGAGAGAGAAAGAGAGAGAGAGAGAGAGAGAATCATAAAGATGTGAAAGTAGGAGCACTGGCCATAAAGAAGGGAATAGAAGATAAAACATGGGATGCAGGACCCTAACAAGTGACTTTACATTACTTCAATCATCAAGCTTCTGAAATAAATGTTGCTATTTGATCCCCATACACTACTAGAAGGACACTATACCACTTGTGGGAAAAGAGAACATAGGACCTCATAGGACCTCATGCTTTCCTTATAGAAGATTACATTTTATTCAGCATATATATATGATTTCAACACGTCTTCTCCAAAATTCAGAAATGAAATTTAATCAATAGCATCTTATTACTCAGATGTAACTGAGTCCTCATGGCCAAGATCAAGGTCTTCTGAAAGGAGATTTCATGTAGCATTGTCTCTATTACTCTCTTATTCCCTACCATGGAGGTCATCTTCGTCCACACTGGCGGGCAACTCCTTGTGACCTTCTGCGAAGCAGAAAGCAACCCTGGATGAACAAAGGAACTTTTCTCTCACAGCTCTTGAACTTTTAAGCTTGCGGAACTATGAGGAAATAAATACTTATCCTTCATAAATGGCCCCGTCTGTGTCATTCTCTTCCAGAAGCACAAATGCACTGAGAGATGCCATTCTAGTCCAGGAAATAATAGGAGACTTCAAGAAAATATCTGTTTGAACTATGAGAAATTTGATTTGATGGCAGAATCCATTTGAAAGCCGTTTCAGGCATCCAGCAAACATGGTTTCTGTATTATAGTTGTTTTCCTCCAGAAGCAATTCTGGTACTCAGAAACACAATGCTGCCTGAACAAAATGAGGCCACTCCTCTGAGAGGTATTTTTTGTTTTTTTGGCTTTGCTTTAGGGAGAGGGGTTGGTTTACTTCATGTCAAAATTAGAAACATAGTGAGAAATTATACTATAATTTCCTCCAACCACTTTCCCGGTTAATTTTAATTCTTTAACTTACTACTTTAAAGGAAAAATTTTGAGAATTTTAAAATGAACAGGAAAGCTATGGAAGAACATTTGGAATCATGAAGCACTTAAATGGGTATGGTAGGAATTTGCCAGATGATTCTGTGTTTTATATGTTGTCTTGTACGTTCAGAATATCACATGAGAATCCCACCGTTGGAGCATAATCTCTAGCTGTTTACTGGCTTGTTTTCGGTTATTTGTGCAAAGGGATTCTAAATGTGACAGCTAGGAAGCATCCCACTAGCTGTCAGCACATTTTGGCAGTCTCTTTTGTCATGTTGCTTCCAGTCCTGGGTCTGTTTGTAATTTAAAGAACAATGGAAAATAGGATGATTGTGCTTATCACACACAACAGAAGGACAGAGAACGTGGAGTCACAAGTAGGACGACATACTGTGTTAAGGATGTATCCTACGGATGTAAATTCTGATCAGTGTACTAGTTTCACATGGCTCTTGCTTCCTGCCGACCTTCTTTTCAGTCTAATGATCTTATTGTGTATTGTGATGGTTGTTGTTCTTTTATCGTAAATCCTTTCCTTTCTTTGGTCTATAATACTCCCACTCTGATTCTGAATTTTTACCCACTGCTGCTTCTAGTATTTAAATCCTTTCTCTATTGTTTACTTTCTATCTATGTACTTCTAAAATGTATCACTTCCCCATGTTTCTTAATAAACCACTTCCAAATTTTTTAGGGATTCGTTTCTCAGCTTAGAGATAACTCATACACCTATTCACCTGAAATGAGGACATAATCATTTTACCCAGAAATTCAGTTGCCAGGAGGACGTTAACATATCTTACCTGGAATTCTAAAAGTAAAAGTAGCTGTCAACATTTGCAAATGACCCCAAAGTCTAATTACTGTGGAGCAGTGAGAATGTCTTTCATTGTGCATTCAGGAGTGCTTTTTGGTACCCTTGGTGGAAGATGTCCTTTCCCCATGAAATGTATGCTGGGCGCCATTTCGTTGCCAGTGCTCGGCCACCTGATAGGCTGTACTATGCCTGCATCTCATCAGAGGGGATGGGTGTACTAGGATTCCACAGCTGCTGCCAGGGACTCAGGTTTGCGTCTTATGACTAACATGACAGTTAACAACTGTCTGTGACGCCAGTTCCAGGGAGTCTGTTGACCTCTTTTGGCCTCTAGCAGCTTTGAGTACAGACAGTGCATGTAACAATACACTCGTAAACGTAAAATAAAATAAATAAAACTTTAAAGAAGCATTGCCTTTTCTTTTCCACCGGAAGCGCTTCCTTCTACATGGTGGGCATGCATCACTTGCCCCAGTTATAATGAATGTTCTTATTTCTAGGAGACGGTTGCCATTTGAAACCTTAGCATCACCAGATTATCATTCTGTTCAGAAGGCCATTTCCTAGATTTTTCAAATAGGCATTCAGAGTATCTCTGTTTTTCACTCCAGCTTCCTTCCAGTTACTCTTACAGCTCTAATCACGAGTTACCTGTTTTACATTGCTTCTAAGAAATCAGAGGGTAAATTGCCGGAGATAATTGGATTATGTATAAGTTTAAATTAAAGAGGTCATAGCAATCTAGTTACTTTACAAAAAATATGAGTACGGATAATACTTCTAAACTTACTGAAAGTGTGCTACTTGAACTTAGTCATGTTTCTATAATCATTTATGCGAATCTCATTTGTATGAAGGTCATCAATGTTTAGAAAATCGGAACTCATCTCAGATGAACAGATCCTTCTTGATTTGACAAGGATTAGAAATCTCTTCAGACTAGTTCCAAGAGGGATTAGCTTCAGGGTTTGAAGCTATTGTTTGTTCCTGGATGTCTTTGCCACGTCTGGCACTGTTCTAAACATTAAGCACCTTATCTCTAATCCTCATAACACCCTGCAAGGCAGATGTAAAAAGCTTCATTCTCTAAATGTGGAAATGCGGGCTCAGGAAGTTCAAATAGCTGGAGTGAGGTCATAAAGACAGCTAGAGGCAGAGTTTGAAATCAAACATTGCATTGGTTATGAAACAACATACAGTAAGTTCTTCAGCAGACATGTTTAATCGTCAATTCTTTTCTCTTGTCCCTGGGAGTGAGAGGCATTGTAGGTCTAAGACTGGAGAGTTAGGGTTGGACATAGAAGGGTCTATGGATTTTTAACCATTATCTCTCAGTATTTGTGGAGGATAACAGCATTTCTTTGATGAGTACCAATTAGCAAACATAATTGGCTTAATTACAGGACAAATCTCACCTTGATATATGCTGGTCCTTCCAATCTACCGCCATTGTTTAACATCCTCTCTCCTCTTTTGATTTACTAGACTTAAATTCAATTTCTTTCTCCTTCAGGAAATGCCTTCAATAGCAACTTCCTGCCTTGTTTATATATTCATTTTAATTTTTTCCACTTCCTCCAAAGTCTACTTCTCCCCCATGACTATTGCTTTCTTTTTAAATGTTAAGACATACATCTATAAGAGAAAACAATATTTGTATATGTTCATTATTCCTTATGATTCTAAACATACTTTTACAGAACAAAAGCCATGGATGGCATCAGAATGTTAATAATTATAAGACACATGATTAGATATGATTTTATTTGTTATTATTGTACTTATTTACTTATATCTAATTTCTATCATCGTAAAGAAATATTGCTTAACAGTTTATGCTGTACTATCTATTCACTGCTGATAATAGCAGATCAAATAGATTTCATCATTCTAAATCGAAAACTAGTAAAATGTCAGAGTAGAAAAATAATTTTGAATTAAACCACTAATTTAAGTATGGAGTGGATGCATACGTGTGTGTGTGTGTGTGTGTGTGTGTGTGTGTGTGCGTGTGTGTATTATAAATAGGCTGTATAATTGTACTTGTGTATAAGATTTAAGGCTGTGTATTTGGTATTGAATAATTAATTATTGTGCTCTTCCTTGAATGTCATTTTAGGTGTTGTTGACAAATGAAATCATTGTAAATTTTGTCCTCAGGTTATTAGAATAGATTGTATTATTGTCAAAAGAAAAAAAGTAACATATCTCAAAAGCTGGGTGAAGTTTGGAACAAATATTATAAGAGACTATTTACATGAAAACATTTCCAGAAATGAGTCAATAAAATAAATGTATATATGACTTTAAGCTTCTGCCTCTGCTAAACATGTAACAGTATATGCTATTTATGAAGGTTGTTTTTTATAATTATTACTATAGTGTTCTTAATTACGATTGTTATTATGTAAATTTTATGTAAATCTTAGTGATTATTATGGAAATTGGAGGTAAATTTCATTTGTATTCCATTAGTAATACTTTGGATGAGGATGTGGGTTAATTATTAGCATTATATGAAGTGAACTTTTACGAATGAGAGATGAGAATTTCTGGTACATTCTCAAAAAGAACTTATATAAATAGTAGTAAATATATACTACTTATGTATTTTATTTCATCATTTTAGGGATATAATAGATTTATCAGTCTACACTTTACTATTTGGGGGCTGCAATTTAACTTCAGAAAAGCTTTCAACTTGAAACAGAAATGGAAATATTAATACCACATCTTTATCTCTTACAGGATTATAACTTTTTATGCAGGAAAATACTATAGATTAGTTTTGACTGTGAGATTCCTGAAATATTAATGTGTCTACATTTGCATATATTTATTTTTAAATTCTATATGGTAAGATACACCTAGCACAATCAAAAAAATCTGTACTTTAATGTGATTTTATCAATTAAAGCTTTGCAACTGGGAAAATTTTATTTGCATAATCAAAAGTGTAGCACCATATGATTGAACTAATAGTAATAATACCTTATCTGTATAAAACATAAACATTATGAAGCACTTTTTTACATGATTTCAATTAAATACAATATGATAATATGACTTTAACTTTTACTAGTTTTAAATTTTTTAATATTAAACCAGGAAACAGACTAATTTTGTTATTTTTATGAACTTCAATAGATTTAGAGGATTGCTTTTGATTTCTATTAATGTGAACTATAATAATTTTAATTTTTATCAGATGAAATATTGTGACTTTGAATTTGACACTTACTTTAGGTAATTAATAAATTGAGAAACAATTTTGAATAGTTGTTCCTCTTCAGAAAAAGGATTAGAAAAATGAATGGTTTAATAGAGATTTTCTACATGTATAAATGTTAATTACACCACATAGAGCAGAAGTTGTCAGTTGTATTATGAAAGAGGACAAAGGACTAGTTACTAAAAACTACAGATGTTAAATAATATTCACAAGTTTGGCTGTCACCATATCTTCACTGCTAGAACACGTACATGGCATAAGTGAGGTCTGGATTCAATCACCAGCACCATGACATAAAGGTAAATAGATAAGTAAAATAAAAACAATAATTTTGATAATTTTATAAAGGGAGAAACAAAAATGAAATTAAAGACTTTTTAGAATTTAATGAAAATGAAAGCACAACAAAAAACTTATGAGACACAATAAAAGCTGTGTTAAGAGAAAAATTCATAGCTCTGAGTGCATCCAAAAAGAAACTGGAGATAGCATACACTAGCAGCTTGACAGCACACATAAAAGCTCTAGAGCAAAAAGAAGCAAATCCACCCAAGAGGAGTTGATGGCAGGAGATAATCAAACACAAGGATGAAGTCAATCAAGTTGAAAAAAAAAAAAAAAGACTATACAAAGAATCAACAAAACCAGGAGCTGGTTCTTTAAGAAAATCAACAAGATAGATAAACCTTTACTCAGACTAACCAGAGGTCACAAAGACAGTATCCAAATTAAAACAAAATCAGAAATGAGAACAGAAACATAACAAAAGAAACTGAAGAAATTCAAAATATCATTAGATCCTATTACAGAAGCCTATACTGAACGAAACTGGAAAATCTGAATGAAATCACAATTTTATAGAAAGATACCACATACCAAAGTTAAATCAGGATCAGATAAATCATCTAAACAGTCCCATAACCCCTAAAGCATAGAAGCAGTCATTAAAAGTCTCCCAACCAAAAGATCCCCAGGACCAGATGGGTATAGTGCAGAATTCTATCAGACCTTCATAGAAGACCTAATGCCAATACTGTCCAAATTATTCCAGAAAATAGAAACAGAAGGAACACTACCCAAATCCTTCTATGAAGCCACAATTACACTTTTACCTAAACTATACAAAGACCCAACAAAGAAAGAGAACTTCAGACCAATTTTCCTTATAAATATTGATGCAAAGATACTCAATAAAATTCTCTCAAACCAAATCCAAGAACACATCAAAGCAATCATCTATCATGATCAAGTAGGCTTCATCCCAGGTATGCAGGGATGGTTCAATATACAGAAAATCATCAATGGAATCCACTATATAAACAAACTCAAAGAAAAAACCATATGCTCATCTCATTAGATGCTGAGAAAGCATTTGACAAAATTCACCACCCATTCATGATAAAAGTCTTGGAAAGATCAGGAATTCAAGGCCCATACCTAAACATAGTAAAAGCAAAATACAGCAAACCAGTAGCCATCATCAAACTAAATGGAGAGAAACTTGAAGCAATCTGACTAAAATCAGGTACTACCCAAGGCTGCCCACTCTTTCTCCCTACCTATTCAATATAGTACTCAAGGCCCTAGCCAGAGCAATCAGACAACAAAAAGAGGTTAAAAGGATACAAATTGGAAAGGAAGAAGTCAAAATATCAGTATGTGTAGATGATAGAATAGTACAATTAAGTGACACCAAAATTTGCACCAGAGAACTACTAAACTTGGTAAACAACTTCAGCAAATTGGCTTAATATGAAATTAACTCAAACAAATCGGTAGCCTTCCTCTACTCAAAGGATAAACAGGCTGTGGAAGAAATTAGAGAAATGGCACCCTTCACAATAGTCACAAATAATATAAATTACGTTGCTGTGACTCTAACCAAGCAAGTGAAGATCTGTATGACAAGAACTTCAAGTCTTTGAAGAAAGAAATTGAAGATCTCAGAAGATGGAAAGAGCTTCCATATTCATGGATTGACAGGATTAATATTGTAAAACTGGCCATCTCACAAAAAGCAATCTACAGATTCGATAAATTCCCCATCAAAATTCCAAGTTGAAATTCCAAGTTCACAGAGTTAGAAAGGGCAATTTCAAATTCATTTGAAATGAAAAAAAAAAAAAAACAGCATAGCTAAAAACTATTCTCAACAATAAAAGAACTTCTGGAGGAAATCACCATCTCTGATCTCCAGCTGTATTATAGAACAATAGTGAAAAACAACTGTATGTTATTGGTATAGAGACAGGCAGATAGATCAATGGAATAGAATTGAAGACCCAGAAAGGAACCCATATACCTATGGTCACTTGATCTTTGACAAAGGAACTAATACCAAACAGTGGATAAAAAATAGCATTTCAACAAATGATGTATGTTCAACTGGAGTTCAGTATATAGAAGAATACAAATTGATCCATTCTTATTGCCTTGTACAAAGCTCAAGTCCAAGTGAATGAAAGACATCCACCTAAGACCAGATGTACTGAAACTAATAGAAGAGAAAGTGGGGAAGAGCCACGAACACATGTGCACAGGGGAAATTTTCCTGAACAGACCTCCAATGACTTGTTCTCTAAGATCAGCAATAGACAAATGAGACCTGAGAAAACTGCAAAGGTTCTGTAAGGCAAAGGACACTAACAATGGGACAAAATGGCAACCAACAGATTTGGAAAAGATCTTTACCAATTTGTATCCAATAGAGGGCTAATATCCAATATATACATAGAACTCAAGAAGTTAGACTCCAGAGAATCAAGTATCCCTATTTAAAAAAGGGGTACAGAGCTAAACCAAGAATTCTCAACTGAGGAATATCGAATGATGGAGAAGTGCCTTAAAAAAATTTAACATCCTTAGTCATCAGGCAAATACAAAAGACAACAACCTTGAGATTCCACCACATACCAGTCCGAATGGATAACACCAGGTAACAGCACATGATTGTGACAATGTGGAGAAAGAGGAACACTCCTTTTTTGATGGGATTGCAAGTTGGTATAACACTGTGGAAATCAGTCTGGAGGTTCCTCAGAAAATTGGACATAGTACTACATGAGGAACCAGCTATAACATTCCTGGGCATACACCCAAAAGACGCTCCAACATACAACAAAGACACATGCTCCACTATGTTTATAGCAGCCTTATTTATAATAGCCAGAAGCTGGAAGCAACCCAGATTCCTTTAACAGAGGAATGGATACAGAAAATATGGTACATCTACACAATGGAGTACTACTCAGCTTAAAAACAGTGGCTTCATGAAACTCATAGGCAAAACTAGAAAATATCCTAAGTGAGGAAACCCAATCACAAAAGAACACACATTATGCACTCACTGATAAGTGGATATTAGCCCAGAAGCTCAGAATACCCAACTAACAATTTAGAGACCACATGAATCTCAAGAAGAAGAAAGATCAACGTGTGGTTGCTTAAGTCCTTCTTAGAAGGGAGAACAAAATGCCATGAGAAGACCAAGTGTGGAGCAGAGCCTGAAGAAAAGGCCATCCAGAGTCTGTCCCACCTGGGGATCCATCCCATATAAAATCAGACACTACAATACAAACCCAGACACTATTATGGATGCCAAGAAGTGCATACTGGCCGGAACCTGATATAGCTGTCCCCTGAGAAGCTTTGCCAGAGACTGACAAATACAGTGGGCCATGCTCTCAGCCAACTATGGGACTTAGAACGGGGTCCTCAATGGAGGAGGAAAGGACTGAAGGAACTGAAGGGGTTGAAACCCTATAGGAGGAACAATAATATCTCTCAACCAGACACCCCCAGAGCTCCCAGGGACTAAACAACCAATAAAAGAGTGAACATGGAGCAACCCATGGCTCCAGAAGCATCCGTTGCAGAGGATGGCCTTGTTGGGCATCAATGGGAGGAGGGTCCCTTGGTCCTTTGAAGGCTTAATGCCCCAGTGTAGCAGAATGTCAGGGCAGAGGCAGGAGGGAGTGGATGGCTTGGTGGTGGTGCATCTTCATAGAAGCAGGGGGAGAGGGAATGGGTTAGGGGTTTCTGTTGGGGAAGCCCAGAAAGGGGATAACATTTAAAATGTAAATTAAAAAGTCCAATAAAAGAAAAAAAGAAATTATATAGACTATGAGAAACACTGAAACAAAGAGTGTTTGCAATAAAAATATTAGTTCCATAACTTTTTATATTTGATCAGTTTTTTGTTTTTGCTCTCTCTATATCAACAATGAACTATTAGTAAATATACTATTTAATTTTATATTTTACTTACTGTATATTTTTATTCTGTGTGTGTGTGTGTGTGTGTGTGTGTGCTCATGTCTGAATATGCCTCTGTATAACAGAGGATTATTTGCACATGTTGTAGTATATGTTTAAGCTGAAATCGGGGTTTCTACTTAGCCTTTGATCATTCAGTTCCCAGATAAAAGTCACACAATTTTACATTTATATGAAATCTTTAATGCATTAGAGCTGGGCATGTATCTACCCCCTTTATGCTATTATGCCTATTTCCCTACCAATAACCCAAGTTGTAAATTACTATGTTCCATCTTAACTAATTGGCCAGCCTTCATGGTTTCGTAACCCACCTACTCCATGTCTTCTCTCTTCTCTCCAACTTATTCTCTTTCTGTCTTGTGGTTCTTGACTCCAAGTCCAATCCTGACAACCAAAAACTTACCTATTTCTCCTCTGCCGAGCTATAATCGGTAGGCATCTTTATTAACCAGTCAGGTATAACTTGGGGATGGTAATGTTGCATAGCATCACTTGGATCTATGTATGAATTCCCTCATCCCTGGGACAATCAGGCCTTGGGAGGCAGTATTTAGTATTACAATACACATCAAAAGTCCATACTCTGAGAAGCAGTGAAGCTAAGAAAGTTTTCACAATAAATGGAATATTAGGCCCATAACTCTATATAGTTGATACTTTATTTTGCCTAATCTGCATCGTAGTTGTGAATAATTGGTAAATATACTATTTAGTTTTTCATTTCATTTATTTAAATTTTTATTTATTTCAAATATTTATTTGGCACAAACACACAGAGACACGGTGTGTGTATGTGCATGTTCGGGTATACATGTGGATAAGAGAGGTTTATTTGCAGGAATCAGTTTTCTCCATTCATATTGCGGTCCCAAGTCATCAGGTTTGGTGACAGTGCTTCATCACACCGAGGCATCTTCCCATATTTTTAAAATAATTTAGTCAGCACCTGAGGCTTTGGTCCAGTTTTATAATTCATGTGTGTTTTCTGTAGAAGTACCAAACTCAGGAGTATAGTGGAATTTAAGTCCATACCAAAGAGGAACCATAATTAACTTACTTCCAGAATATTTAAATTTTTTATATGTTGATGTGAGCCTTTAATCCTTTGATATATGTGCTCAAATCCTAATTACCACAGAGGTTAGGTACCTAGTAAGACAGTGGAAGTAGAGATCTCTCAAAGAAGAGGAAAGAGAATAAATTTTATAGAGCCATGCAAGGTAAACTAGGATAGCAGAATAAAGTAGGGATTGGGGAGGAAGACAGGGTAAAAGAAGGAATATTAACACTTAAAGCCATATGCAAAATCCTATGGAATCTACTCCAGTAGGTGCTGCAAACCAAAATCGTGTTACCAAACAATAGTAAAGGCAATACAGTCTATGGCCACACCATTCTGAATGAACCTGATCTTGTCTAATCTTGTAAGCTAAGAGGGACAGACCTGGTTAGGACTTGGATGGGAGACTGCTGGGGACTACCAGGTACTGTAGGCTTAAAAAAAAGACAATACCTGCCTAGACACTTTATGCCACCAAATAAGAACACCAGAACCAGAATTGGCTATAGTCTGCCAAATATTTTTTGTCAAGGGATCTCTATAAAAATCCCCAAGCATTGTGGGCTATTTGCCAAGGCTACTGCTGCTTCTCCTCAGCCTAATGGCCCTGTTGCTGAAAATGCCAACTACATATGTGAACAAACCAGGGAAACCAAGCTGATGTCTATTGACTAGCATTCACTGTGTTTGAGGGGACTCTGAAGGGAATCTATCTGAATGGAAATTAATTGTCAAAATCACCTAGCTACAAACCCTATGACCTACAACAGGGAGCTACTCGAAATAAATAAAATAAAATAAAATAAAATAAAATAAAATAAAATAAAAGGAGGCTATTAACATGATAATCAGTGTATGGCAGGGATTGGTGGGAAAGTACCTTAGAGGGGTCAGAGAAAAGGAAACAAGAGGAGATGATATGATTCTGTAAAAGTTCATGGCTTGTCTTCCTGCTCTTCTTCCCAAATAATGATATGAAGACCTTTATATTTATTAAAAGGATTCCAGCATTGTAACTGGGCAGATACTGCATTCCTTTATATTTGACAACCTTAGAGACCAAGTACTATTTACCTTAAATTGGTGAGTTCAAGGTTCTGTACTTAAATCATTTTCTGTCATAAATTACATTTATTAGGCTGTAAATATCTTCTTAGTCCTTAAATTATTTTCTTTAATCCTAAACAACTTAAGGTTAATTGTGAAACTATAACTCTCTAGTCTTCAACCCTATCACAGACCTGATAAGGATAATTATTACCCAAGCAAACACTAAGAGCAGAGTAAACATCTTCCAAGACTGTAACAATGTCAGAGATACCTGGCTTCCAAGGTTTCTATGCAACATTAGATTATCCATCTTTGACCTTCTGGGTCAGAAGATGACAGACGTTTCTATGAAGTAAGGATTATGAAGGAGTTGCCTACCTTGTTCTTACAAAGTTTGACAGTTGAGTTCTTCTGTTTTCTGTTGCAGTAAACATTAAAAAATGCACCAACCCACACTAAGGCCAGCTCCTCCCATGCCCCAGTGGTCTCGCCACCTCTATGACCTCCAAGAACCCATGCTATTGCCTCAGGGTACCGGCAGGCATGACTTGTTCTCAACTTGGCAGACTCTTTGACCCTGAGTTTCAAAATCTCTCCACCTGACTCGATAAATTCCTATTTTGGGCTTCTGCCACACCAACTGCCAGGCATCCAAATTCCCACAGCAGGCTGGGGTGCCCTGCCACTATACCTTTCTCTGGAACTCAGCTGAGTCACAGGGAGAAGTAAAACATCACACAAATTTAATTTAGAAGCAACAGATAACTCAATCGTTGGGCACAGCAATTATCATCCTAATTTGTCAGCCATTCTAAGTTAAATCCTCCGGTGGCGAATTCTGGCAGATCCGGCTGTTTAAACCAGGGGGCATCTTCCTCCAAGCTCTTTCTATCCAAAAGCAAGTCCCTTGTCATGCCTCCTCTCTTCCCCTCTCTGACCCAGAAGTCCTGCCTACTCCTCGAGTGGTGATTGGTCCCCTGAAATCTTTATTCATCAGGGGAAGGTTCTGTCACAGTTTTCTGCTTGTCCTTACCTTGGAAAACATGCTGTCTGTGGTTGAGACAAGGGCAGTTTCTTTCTTTTTTTTTTTTTTTTTCGGAGCTGAGGACCGAATCCATGGCCTTGCGCTTGCTAGGCTAGCGCTCTACCACTGAGCTAAATCCCCAACCACGCCAAGGGCAGTTTCTTGCCCAGTGGCTAGCTTTACCACATTTGAAGCAAACTCCATATGGACGTTCTTCAATGTCCATCATCTTCGTTGACATAGAATGGGGATGTTGCCAGGAGCAGACAGGTCTCACTGTCAGGAAAGGCATTTTAAGAATAAAACATCTTTAAAGGCCATATTCTGTAGATCTCTGAATTTTTTGAAGACCATCTATATATAGAATATCTGATTAGGATGTACTCTCTGCTTAATTTGAAAACATCTACAAGATTCTAAATAAAGCTTATTTCTATAATTATTTAAACTAGTATCTAACACTGCCACGAGTTTGATTGACCGACTACTAACTTGTATCTCTTAGTTTTCCTAAAGAGTTTTCAATCGCAGCTTTAAAAAGACTAGGATTTCACATTCCATTGTTAAATGAGTTGCACAGTTGCAATATTTTAGACAAAATTTAATCATAATATAGTATATTTTAGCAAAAGTAACCTTAAACTTGTATTAATATAAAAAAATAAAAAAACAGTATAGAATATTTGGCTTGTTGATGTTCTTTAGTTTAAAAGTAGATTCTATTATCTCCCCTTTTATCCTCTTATTCCTGCTGTCTCCCCTTTTTTCATCTTTACTCTCCCCTTGTCCTTCTCATCTCTACGTTCCCTAACTCTACAGAGGAAAAAAAGGATAAAGGAAAGAAAAAGAAAGAGAGAAAGAAATCTCTGAATCTAACCCCTTTACTATGTTTCCTCCCTGACCAAAGCTGTTAACAACTTGTGACCAACACCATTTAAATGATGACAAGCACAGATTACCCATCGAATGACCCAAAACTATTCACCAGGTTTCTTGCAATTCTCTTAAAATTGTCTCCTGCTGTCTGTGGATGGTGTTGTATTTTGAGGATCCTAAGAAAATTTAGATAGTGACCAAGTCCTATGACAGCTAGCTATTGTCCAGTCTCTGTGTGATGGGAAAGTGCAGAGCTCATCTGAAGTCCTGGCTGGAACAATGTGATCTAGGTGTTTTCAAATCGTTCTGGATGCAGATTCTTAAGAAATCAGCTACTGAGGCAGCCTGAGAGGTAGGATCACCTGGGCTACTTGGTTTTGTCTTCTGTGGTGTCCTATGATTTTGCTCTGTAAACATTTACACTTTCAAAGGTGATATACATTTCTGCATTCACTTGTATCAATATAAAATATTCCAAGATTTCTCTGCAACATTGATACATATTTGTGCACTGTGCAGAATTCAACTAAAGATAATCCTCTGTTCTTTATTTGAACAGGTGAAAGGCCTCCATTAATTTATAGATTTATAAGTCTTCTTGGACTGTAAAGACAAACTGCAATATAAATTGCCATATAATAATATGTAAACATAGTTCCTGAGGACTCTACAAACAGCAGGATTTATTGGCCATGAAGAGACATTTTTATGTCTCAGCCACTCTCACAGGTGGTCCCATGTAAAGGGATTACCATTCATGTTACCAATTTTCCTTTCAGAATAAACTCAGAAAACTTTTCTATAATGGGTCTTTATTTTTTTTTTTACTCTGTGTCTTAAAAATATCCATTCTAAGATACAATCTTCTCTTTGTCTAGGAATTCCTGTTGGAGAATAAGTAAAATGCAAAATAACTAAAATATAAGACGTCTTTGGATCCAAACGGGCCACATATTCATCTCATAATTTCTTTTCTATCAGAGTATTTCAGTCTCAGATCATTTTCTTGGACTAGTTAAGTCCTTATAAATCTTGAAATAAATGAATTAGCTCTTGAGTAGTTAACCAAATTATTGGACTTAGGCAATTAATATCTCCCAACAATTTTTGAAAATCACCAAGAGTTTTTAATTTGTGTATTCTGATCTCTACTTTTTGTAGCTGGATTTTCTGCAGACCTATCTTATATCCTAGATAATTAACAGAATCTCTTCTTTGTATTTTTTTCAGGGGCAATTTGTAATCCTCTCCAAAAGGCAAAATTTCCTCTACTTCATCAAACTTCTTTTTTCTAAAGTATCTGCATCTTTTCAGGTTGTGGGGTCCCACATCTGCTCTGCTATAGGGCATGGCCATTCGAGGAGTTGGGATGCAGTAGTTTACCTCACTTACCACACACTGTCGCAGGTCAGGTATTGAGCCATAGGGAAATCCTGGGACACTGCTCAGGAAGTAGGGACACACAGTCTGAGGTTTGGGATAGCCAGAGCTTGCTTTAGGACCCCAGGCCTATAATGAGGACAGGCCATCTGGTTCTTGGACTCTTGGACATCCAGACACTGCTGGAAGAAGCTAAGAACAGAGTGGGGGCCCATGGGCTGGACCTAGCCCAGGGCTGGGGAAAAGGGAGAAGCTCCAGCTGATTCGTGGCTTGGTGGGCTTGCACTAAATGGCGGTTATGGCTGGGAGTTCAGAGAGGCCTTCTAAGGAAGACTAGACTGTGGCTCTGTAGGCGAAGGCCTTCTACATGACTCCCCAAGCTGGATCCCAATGAAAAGAGACAGGCTATGGTTTTAAGGCATTTATTATCAAGGTGGAAAGTGGATTGGTAAAACTATACCCCACTTCTCAGGGTGGTCATGAAATTTACCTTTTGAGAGAGGAGTGTCTGGGTAGAAAAGCTTATTGGCTAAGCCCTCCAGGCCTTTAGACACTTCATTAAAATTGAGATCTATCTTGATCCTATATCACTAAATGTCATATCCTCTACATGTGGAGAGTCTTCCAGCATTGCCCTTATATGACTGATGGCTACAAATCTATGGTGGGCTGTAGCCAATGACAGGGGCACGGTACTCAGGGACAGATGAAGCTCCTAATATCCCTTCAGGGTCTCTGTGACTTCTAGCCTTAGCTCAACTGGGAGCCAGGCAACCATTCATGATCCCACAGCATCTGACTCAGTCAGTGAGCTATAATCCATAAATGGTTAATTATGGGTGAATGAACTGCTTGAATTATTTCCCATATCTGTTGTATAAAATAATGACATAAGGTTGTACTTTTCAACATTCCTTTTGCAAGAATGTTCCAGTGATTCCCTTTTACTGTACAGATATTATTTATAGGTAGGTGTTGAGAAAGCAAGTCTTTATCATGCTCTTACAAGGGGATTATGGAAAAATTTTAAGTAAATTACTATGATAATGAATGCTTTCTATAACAAAGAAGGCGAAGGGTTTCCAAACTGCAAAGAGACCTGAAAGATTTTATTGATTGCAATCAAATCTGTTGTTAATATCCCTCATTTTCCAGATTAGTGACAAATATAGGAGAATTCCAAGGGCTCGTGGACTCTTCTACAGTTTGAGCCACCAGCTACTCTTGGACTAGCCTAGGATCTGCAAATTTTTTTGTTATAGGCTATTGTTCTACTCAAACAGGAGTGCCAAGAGGTAGGGCTGTTGGTGTTCTGACAGCAGTGGCTTCCCTATAGAAGGTTGGAAAGGTAGCTTCTGCTGTGTCCTGGTTATGGACAATACGATAAGTCTATCATTGTTTCTTGATAATTTTTCAATATCTTCATCATGCTTGTCTCTGAAGTTAGAGGAATACTAATCTGTGCTTCCCGTTGTTTCAATGACCTCTTCCCCATAAAGTGATGGCTATATTAGTCACTGAGGACTTGAATTTTCCTACTTGACCTTTTGACATTATTTATTGAAACCATTTTACACTTTGATTTTATCTGGGATAAAGTTCCAACCCCTAAGAATTGAATATTTACCTTGTAAAGAGGCCAATCTGGAGGCTACGATTTTGGTGATATTATAGCTATATTGGCTTCCTCGTTTACCATCCCTTCAATTACAACATTATGTATAAATACTTTTGGGCTATATTCACCACTAGATGTTTTTCAAAATATTTGGTTTTTGGTCCCTTTTGTATTTTGTTGTTGTTGTTGGTTTGTTTGTGTTTTGTTTTGTTTATCTCTTGAAGATGCTTTGGCATCTGGATTATTAATGTCTATGTTCCAAGCAGTGTTATGGAATTGTTCTGTGGATGAGTTTCTTTGCTGGTGACCTGAAATGGCTGATTTGAATTTGATATTGTGGCCTATCACACAAGGCCTGAGAGGCCTCCTTGGGCATTTCCTGACAAGGGGTTTACTCTGTCTCTTACTGATCAATATCCATTAGATCAATACTGGCCTTTGCTTCATCTTCCTCATATTCCAGAAGGCTCGGGCCTTCTTTCAGAATCACTTTGTCTCTGCATATAGTTCCTTTCGAAATGACTTTGATTACTAGAATTAGTCATTTGGTAGTTTGAATTTTCTCAAAATCTTTAGAGATCACTTCTCCTATTATCTTTCTATCATATGAATAGGTACCAATATCAGCTGTATTTCTTACCCTTTCATCTATTGGTGTTGGTCTTGCCTTTAGGGGCATGATTGCCTTTTTAAATTCAGAATTAGCATTTTCAAAACTCAAAGATTCTGTCAGTGCTTTCCCAGCTTCTGTATCTGATACTGTTCTGTTTACAAATGTAGTCATTCTTCGTAAAAAATTAGTGAATGTTTGTTTTCAACCTTGCATAATCTTAGTAAATGATTCAAGTCTTTTTACTGTTTCTTTAACATTGTCCAAAGCACTTAAAGCTGCCATGTAGTATAATGCCAAGGTGACAGAATCATATTCAATTTGCATCTGTACTTCAGCATAAGGATTTTACCTAGCAACTGATCTTAGAAAAGATTGATACCATGGCCCCTTTTCTGTGGTTATCTCCTTAGCTTCTTCTTTCCACCATGAATTCCACCATAACAGAGAATCATGTTCTAGAATTACTTTTGTCATATCTTTCCAGTCTTGAGGGGGGTTATTCTATTTTGAATCACCCAAGACTTTAATATCTGCTTCATGAACGAATATATACAGTGAATGTATACCACATGGGATAACACTTTCTTTACATTTTTCCAAATACATTACAGGTATGGAGTGACATCCAAATTCTCCCTACCCTTGGTGTGGCCATTCTCTGCTGAACTTGTCCTGCAGTGACCAGAAAATCAAAGGACACTTTTCCAACAGCCTTGGCATATCTCTCTCTCTCTCTCTTTCTTTCTTTCTTCCTTCCTTCCTTTCTCTCTCTCTCTTTCTTTCTTTCTTTCTTTCTTCCTTATGGTGGCTCAGTAGACTCTATTCTCAATTCCTCTGTTTCTATCTGAGAATCATCTTTATTTTTATTTATAAGATTTTATAATTCTTCTCCTAAGGCTTGTCCTTACTTTTCATCATTGTACTTTTCTTGTATCTTTGTACCTTTTCTTAGGCCCTTGGCTTTGAGAAGGCATAGAAATCTATTATGGCTATTAAGACTAAAATAAGAAATACCAACATGAGAAGGGTTTTAATTATTGTGTCTATTTCATTAAAGTTATTTATTCCCTTGTCTTAGTCAGGGTTTCTATTCCTGCACAAAACACCATGACCAAGAAGCAAATGAGGGGAAGGGATTTATTCAGCCTACACTTCCACATTGCTGTTCATCACCAAAGGAAGTCAGGACTAGAACTCAAGCAGGTCAGGAAGCAGGAGTTGATGCAGAGGCCATGGAGGGATGTTACTTACTGTCTTGCTTCCCCTGGCTTTCTCAGTTTGCTCTGCTGTCTTATAGAACACAGGACCACCAACCCAGGGATGGCACCACCCACAATGGGCTGGGTCCTGCCCCTTGATCACTAATTGAGAAAATGCCTTACAGTTGGATCTCATGGAGGCATTTCCTCAAGTGAGGCTCCTTTCTCTTTGATAACTCCAGCTTGTGTCAAGTTGACACACAAAACCAGCTGGTACACACCTTATCTTTGTTCTTTTTTTTTACCCATTATTTATCTTTTAAATAACATTTTATAGGGTCAAAACACCCTAATTTATTATTTTCATCCTTATATGTCTTATTCTTTTTAAGATTATTTAATTCTCTCTTTAAGGATTTTATTTTATTAATGTAAAACTATTTACATCTGCCCATGATGTTTTATTTCCAGACTCTTTAGAATTTTATAATAAATCGAAACAATTTTACCTGATCAGAAGCTTGTCTGTTCTCAGATTTCTACTTTTCTGTTTTTGTCTGGCTTCTGCCATTAAGGTCAGACATCCTGCTGTTTAACTCATATCTCCTGCTGTGGCTGGCCCCATCACCCCAGCCCTTTTTTGTTCACAGGGAAGAGATGGTTCTGCCATTCACCAAGTGTTGCTGTTCCTAGGAAGCACTTAATGTAGCTGCAGCCTGAGCTGTTGGCTTCCCACAAGAAAGGACTGGGCTGACCTGTCTTGCCAAGCTCAGGAGAAACTGAAGCAGCTTTTCCCTGAGTCTCTCTCTGCCCAGCCAACCTCACTGGAGTGGGTGACTTCAGTTGTTCTGTGCACTACCTGCTGTTCACAAGCCCCAGTTAAGTACTAGGCAGCCATTACTGTAAGGGCTTTTATAGCAGCTGCATTAGGTCTCCCCTGGCACTTACTCACTGTTTTTCGTCCAGTTCCCATGTCTGAAACTTTTCTCCAGCACTATGCTTGGATCGGTCTAAGTTTGGAATCTGTGCTTAACATGACAGATGTCAAATATAAAAGCTGAGGGCTTTTCTACCCTGCCCTTATTCCTGTATAATGACACAGAGTCCTTAATTAAAAGCTTCAATCAGTGTAACTGGGAAGATATGGAACCATTCTAGCCCCACTATGCTGGCTTAGACTACTTCACATCCACTTCCCAATTGCTTAGAATTACCTGCAATTTGACTCTCTCTCTCTCTCTCTCTCTCTCTCTCTCTCTCTCTCTCTCTCTCTCTCTCTCTGGCACCTCTGTCTTCAAGTGTGCCCATGGTGACCCCTCTGGTCCACCTGAGACCCTTACTTTGTTACTCAGGGCACAGAAGTCCCAGTCTCTTGTGTCCTGCCAGTTATAGGCAAATCAAATCTTCATTGGTCAATCAGAAGGTGATGGAGAACAGTGCTTTACAGAATACTGAGTAATTAGAGTAATAATACAATACCAAGTCTGGACTGCAACCACACAGAAATCAACACACTGTACAAAAACATTCTCCAGCATAATTCTATCTCAACCAAAACATGTTTTCACAAAGAAAAGAATGTGTTATTTCTCATACATTAGAAACACAGGAGCACCTGCTCTGCGGTGGTGGAACTTACCTTTAATCCCAGCACTTGGATGACAGAGGTAAGTGGATCTCTCCATTCAAGGAGAGTTTGTCTACAAAGCAAGTTCTTGGATAGCCAGAGACACACAGAAAACTTGTCTCAAGAAACCAAAACCAAATCCAACCGAAAACGACCAAAAAGCTCCTAACAAATAATAATAGCAACAAAATAAAGAAGAACGTACAAAGAAAAATAAAGAACATCCAAGCGTAGGATAGTCATGTCACCGCTCTCTGGGACATCTGTCTCTGACTCTGCTGCCTGCCTTTGGATCCATTTCCTTATCTGGGCTGCCTTGTCTAGCCTCGATAGAAGATGTGCCTATTCCTAATGCAACTTGAAATGCCAAAGCTGCTTGATATCCATGGGAGGCCTCCCCTTTTCTCAGGACCAGGGGAAGTGGAGTGGATGGGAGAGGAGAAGTAAGACAGAAGAACTGGGATGAGAGGAGGAAGGAAAGTTTGATCAGATGTAAATAAATAACTCAATAACTAAATAAAATATGTTTAAAAGGAAGTATAACAGAGATTCAGCAAGTTCATGTGATAGCAGAACAGGGAAACCCTCAGATTCAATACAGCCAGCAAGGGCTGAACATCACATAGGAACAAAGAGGCATGGGGTGAGATCATCACCACCCCTCACAGTTGATGAAACTCCCTGCTGAGCGAACTCTCTCTGGATTGCTTCTTTCTACTAAATCTGGGAAACTGCATTTTGTTGTGGAAAGGGCAGGCTGGTCATTTTAATCATTCCCAATGCAAAGATTTCATAACGTTTACAATTTAATGCACAAATTTCAGCCCAAATTAAACCTTATAGTTCTAGGTACTTGGGGATGATGGGAAATATAAGATCCAGACAGTTGTAGGTTGGATTAGAAAACATGTAACCTTTTTAAAGAACCCAGTCAGAGAAAATAAAGATGTGGTCACTAGAAATAATAAAGATTTGTTTAAATAAATTTATTTCCATTAACACTTTATCTTCTAGATTATTTTACTTCTCTAATCTTGTTGACTATACAAGTAGAAAGAGCAAAGTGAAATGTAGAATGATTTCCGGAAGCAGTTTTGAGTCATCCCAACAGAGAGTCTTTCTCCTCCTCCTCTTCTTAACATTTTACTAAATATT
The DNA here is from genome assembly GCF_011064425.1 of Rattus rattus. Classification (NCBI taxonomy): domain Eukaryota; kingdom Metazoa; phylum Chordata; class Mammalia; order Rodentia; family Muridae; genus Rattus; species Rattus rattus. The sequence continues at coordinate 192,164,331 of NC_046154.1, read as the reverse complement.
GTTTCATCATAAAAATTGTAAAGAATGCTGGGTATTGGTGGCACATGCCTCCAGTATTCAAGAGGCCAAGGCAAGCAGATCTTTCTGTGTTTGAAGTTTGCCAGGTTTACAGAGGGAATTCCTGGACAGTCAAGGCTACACAGAGAAATCTGGTTATGAAATAAAATAAAATAAATATAAAAACAAAGAGCAAAGTATAAGGATTGTTTTTCTTGCTCATAGTTTCAATGATAGTGAGCAGTATGGTCAGTGCCGTGAGTGTGCCCAATTCTACTTCCTGCATTCACCATCAGTGGGACTGACAGTAGATTTAATGCCATTGCCTCACCACAAGAATATTCTAAAGAAGTACTACACCCTAAATAAATTTTGCCTAAATCGTGTCTGCTTTTGTAATAGTTTTGACTCTTGAAACTTCCGCACTAATTTTTCTCACACAAAACATTAGAGAATAGTTGTGTGATATCTTTAAATATCTAATTAATGTTAAATTTTATTGGATTTTTTCTCAATTTTTTTCTCCCTCTCTTTATAATATAGAACTCCCTTCCTCTACAGAACTGATATATTTGCAATTGGATTTGGGATCACTATTAGAAGTTTTTGCTTTTGATATTTTTCTAGAAGTTTTTTGAATAAACCTTCAGATTATTACTGTATTTCTATTATTCAGTTAAATTTGTCTCTCTTTTACAATGATAGCTCTATTGATATTACTAATGCCAAGATGTTTCATTTCAACATTACCTGAATAATAATAATAGTCGTGTTTTGTCAATAGATAATATATTCTCTAGAATGTTTCTATAATATGCATATCCATTCATGTGCTAGGTGATTGAGCAGTGTTACTGTTTGCAGACACTAACAATATTACGTTATTTTCCTTTGGTTACCTTTAAACACATAGCTAATTATTTTTTTTCTACCAGCTTTGATAAGGTGACCAGTTAGGATTTTGTTTTTTACTTATTTTGTGGTATCATTATGAAAGCAGGACATTTTTTGATGTGCTCAAATCCACTGCAGTTACAATCCTTAATGATGTTCCTATTTTCAAATTTTGATGGTTGGGGCTCATGTAAATTGACTCCTGAGTACTTTGATTATCTTCAGTAACTCCCTAGCTTGTTAGTATGAAAAAGCCTTTTTACATCTGTCCCAGATCTCAGAGGAGCCATTTCTTTCTTTCTTTTTAATTTATTAATCATTTTATTTGTTTACATTTCAAATGTTATTCACCTTCCCCATCTCCCCTCCATGAACCTCCCAGACCTTCCCCCTCCCCTTTGCCTCAAAGAGGGTGCTCCTCTACCCACCCACTCACTCCTGCCTCACTGCTCTAGCATCCCCCTTCTCTACAGCATCAAGCCTCCACAGGACCAAGCGCCTTCTCTCCCACTGATGCCAGATAAGGCCGTCCTCTATGTAGCAAGAGCCTATTAACCAGCCCATGTATACTCTTTGGTTGGTGGTTTAGTCCCTGGGAGTTTGAAGGGTCCTGTTAGTTTACACCGTTGTTCTTTCTATGGGCTTGCAATCTGTTCCAGTTCCATTTCAAATGTTATCCCCTATCAAGTTCCCCCCTCTCAAATGCTCCTCCCTCTTGCTTCTATGAGAATGCTCTCCCTCCCACCAACCACTCCCACCTCAACAACCTGGCATTTCTCTACACTGGGGAAACAAGTCTTCACAGGACCAAGGACTTTTCCTCCTATTGATGCCAGATAATGCCATTCTCTGCTACATATGCAGATGGAGCCATGGGTCACTCCATGTGTCCTCTTTGATTGGTCGTTTAGTCCCTGGGATCTCTGAGAGATCTGGTTGGTTTTTATTGTTGTTCTTCCTATGGGGTTGCAATCCTCTTCAGCTTCTTCAGCCCCTCTAACTCTGCCATTGGAGTTCCTGGGCTCAGTACAATGGTTGATTGTGAGTATCTACAACTGTCTTAGTCAGGTGCTGACAGAGCCTCTCAGAGCACAACCATACCAGACCAGAGGAGTCATTTTCAAGAAAGCCACTGTTTTCTTTTAAGAGACAATAGTGCTTGCGGAAGGGAGACTAATTCATTGTTTAGAAGACTGTTCACAAAAGAGAATGAAACTTTCAAAGGTGAAATATTTGCTTAGGGGAATGAAGTCAACAGTGTGGAAGAACTTGTTTCTTGTTTGTACTCCAAAAGCAAGAAACATGTTGAACTGATTCATTGACAAATTTTTCTTTATGGGGAGGGGTAATCAGATCCTCAAAATTCAAGTAAAAAAACTGTAAAACCCTAGTTTAGGTCCAGAACATATTCTGTTATTTAAAAGAAAAAGGTAGATAATATGTGAAGAGTTTAAACCACGAAAATACTCTTGGTCTTTGTTGATGGGAATATATATTAGTATAATTTATTGTGGAAAATAATATGTGTGTTAGTCAGAAAACTAAAATATCATTTCAACAATAGATCAGGCAGTAGAAAGTATATTTCATAGACAAAGTTGAGTGCTTAAGTCATTGCAGCATTACTCCCAATGGCTACAAAAATCAAGGTATATATAAAAATCCTTGTCCTAAAAAGGAGAAAGCCATACCATTGTTGATATTATTAATTAAACTGAAGGACATTCTGATGACTATAAGAAACAAAGCACAAGGTTAGAGTAATATCTGAGTAAAATGTTAAGAGCATTTACTAGTCACTCCGAAGACCAGAGTTGAATCCCCAGTACTCATATCAGTGTCGTACAACTCCCTGTAATTCTAGCTCTGAGGGCATTTGACACCTCCATCATCCATAGCCACCTGTCCATATGCAATAAAATTAATGATTGTGACGACTGCATGATCTCATTTAGATAACGAATACAGGAAGTAAAATCTGTAGAAGTATGAAGCAGAAATAACAGTTATCAGCAGGAGTAGGAAAAGAGTTTCTGATCAGGCTACAGACTTTCTCCTGGAAAGACGGACTAATCTGTAGAGAATGTTTATACCTAATGGCACCTGTCATGAATAAGAGTGAGTAAATTCTTCATATAATAAAACAATCAATGGAAGATATTTTCAAAAAAATTACCCAGTATGCTTGTCATGTGTTCATTTACTGATTGGTCTGACTTAATACTGTGTATTATATATTTACCAAATTATTACGATGTACCATACACATGTATGTAATTATTATTTGTCAATTAAAGATGAAGTAAAATGAGTTTCTAGATCCATAAGGAATATATGGGAATGCAGAGTAGTTTCAACCTTAGTAACCTTAGCTTTGTAAGCTATCTTATAGCAGATCGTTTTGATTTTCAGCACAATTAAATTCTTTTTAACCAATATGAAAGAGATGCTATATGGTTTTGAGAATCATTTTACTGCCTTCTAGTTTTCAGCATTCATCTCCTATGGATATTAAGCCAAATAAAATAGTTAATTTCTTGAAAATTATTATATACATTTTGATGATTATCAAATTTTACAAAGAGTAGATTAAAATTTTGCCAATTTCTCAGGGAACTCAAGTTCATAGCAAACCTTAAATTGGCAGAGTTGAATTCACTTCCTTGGGGGATTTGTTCCTTTCCTTCAGAGCCTATAGATGCTCTCTACCCTGTTTGACTAATGATATCCTTCCAGGTCGAAAGCCCGCGATATAATCTTATTCTGACCCTTTGGTTCTCAAAACACTTCCTCAACACAGCTTGGAGAAATCGGCCAATTTTATTTTCAGCACAGTGAGATAGGATTATTTCCAGATTATGTTTGTGTCAGGAAGTATGTTTTATGCAAGAGCTCTTAACACTGTGACTAAGGACTGAAGTTCTCTACAGCACAAGACTCATCCAACGGCATTATACGTTTCTCAGGAGATAAGACAGTAGTGGTGTGAGAAAATAAACTATGTTTCATAGATTTTTAAAAATGCTTTGTTCAGGTGACTTGAGGTCATTATTTTCATTTATTTTTTATTATTAAATTTGTTCTTTGGAACTCACTTGCATGTGTGCAGTGTGTGGTGACTATGCTTACTTACCTCCGTATCCCTTCTATCTCCATCAACAGGTTCTCCTCTCTGCAAATCTCTTTTCCTTATCCATGTATACTTTTTAGATTTTATTTAAGTATTCAAGGCATACTGGGCCTCTTCCCCCTGTTCTATTCCAGTTCCTGGTTGACAGTCTCGGTCTTGTTCAAGTAGAGTGAAGGCAAGAATAGTCCCATTGCATTCAGGGTTAGAATGCCTATGCTATGCAATGTCTATAATGTTTAGACAACAGCATCCCTATGCCCTTCTTCTTACCTTCTGTTCTTATGCTGGGTACCACAACTTTGAGGACTAATGATTAGAACTAGGCCTCTTCTTTTTCTGCCATCTGATTATCAGTGTGACATCTGTCAAATTTTGTTGAACAGGTAAGACTTACAATGAGGTTCTGGGTACCAAGGCATGAGGATAAATCATCTACATGTATATTTCATTTATTTCATTTTCGGGGACCTTTTATTAATATAAATGACAATTATACAAAATAGTTTCTTGCTTTCAAATTCAAATCTGTGAATCAGTTATTTTTAAAAGGTATTTATCTTCTGCTTTGTGCTATGAATTCTATTTCTTATGGCATTCTATAAATAATATTTTCATTAGCATAGAAGTATATAAACCTATGATCTTGTGATTGATGTGATCTATAGTACATGTTAATGTGTGTTTATAGTTTTCTCATATTTCTAGATAAAGAACGGCAAGCTGTACTCATTTACTAGAATTTTGGTAAGCACTGAACTTTGATACTACACAGTCACAATATTCCATTCTCAGTATGGAGTTCTGTTGTAAATTCATTATTTTCTGGCTGTCCACTTTCCTGAGTATGAGTAGATCTCTCTTGATAAAGATTCATAGGGCAAATACACATTGCACGTTAACGTAGCATGCAGATTTGTTTCGTTTTCATTTATGCTGTATTTTGTTCTAGTTTGGAAAACGTGTTATGTCTCACTTTGGGCTAGACTCTTACATGTAGGATTAGTAACTCAAAACTTAAAGCCACACATGTTTCAGGTAATTCCTCTCAATTTGTTCTCCTGAAGGTGGGTGAGCTTTTCTATGACAATCTTCTGTGGCCCATAACACACAGAACTCTGACAAGTGTTCCTGGGCAATGGCTCTAAACCTGGAAATACTGATTTAGACTTTTCCAATAATGTACAGAAAGTTAATAATTTCTGCTTGACTGTCTATACAATCAGGTTTGTTGAAACCAACTACTGTCCTGTTAACATGTAAATGACTATGTATAAATATACATAAAAATACACATCAATAATCATTTTATTTTCCTAATACAAGGTCCCATTATATAATGAGTATTGGCTTGGTATCCCATTATAAACTAAGCTCACTTAAACTTCTTATGTTCTCTCTGACACTGTCCTTCAAGAGCTGGGTTCATGTTTCAGTTTGTATACTGATCAAAAAGCTTTACTTAGAAAACAAGAAATAATCTCATTTCTTTCCTGGATAACTTCGATATTGTCCCTAAAATACACTGTCTTAGGATGCATTTTAAAGTAAATGCCCAGACAGTCTTTTATGCCAAGTAAATTTTTATTGAAAAAATAATAATCTATACTACAGGAATTTGAACAAATAATGAGTTTTTATTTAAGAAAGGGCCAACATCAAGTACATTTGGCACAATTTTAGAAAAGTGAGACACCTAATAACCTACCTGATTTCTTGTGACATTATCTTTCTCTTTCGTAGCAATCTCGTTGATCAGTTATTTTGAATATATTATAATACTCAAATTTTATGCTAAGAAAATTTTACTATATGTTGCCTATAAATGGCTTAACATCATCAGGGCAGAAGGAGTCTTGTGGCTTGAGGTACTGACATTGAAAAAAAATGTCAGCATTTTGTATTAAAAAGAACTAATTTCAATTAAGTCTGAATCTCTAGTTTTATAGGAATGTTGAAATATCTACATTTTATTTTAATATTTCTAAGCATAACAAGGAGTTAAGTGTCACAGTGCTTCATTTGGTGGCAAGTGTTTTAATGTACTGACCTCGAATTTGTTTAAATATATTTACTGACAGTTTTACCCACAAAGACTGATGTCTGAATCTGCATGATGCATTCTGTTCTCCCTTCTGGCAGTACTTTAAATGTATTGGTTTGAACTGATTGAAATCCTAAACTGCAAATTTTAGTGAGACTCGCTAGAGCTTTCTATATTATTCAGTTTAGCTAGTTGAATTAAATATTACATGAGTCCATATGTTGTTTTTCTAAATTGTATATCCCAGCCAGACTGCCATCAGTACCTTAAATACTACACTCTTGCTCATAATTTTAAGCTTTGTAAAATATGTGTCTACTGAGGACACCCTTCCCAAATCAGCCTGCAGTCCTCCACTTTTCCTTTCTCGTTTATTAGAGGGTTGTTACATTTACCAAGCATTGTTTTTAACCAGCAGCAACCACTACAGTTGAGGTATATTTGCTTCATTGAAAAATTGTAAAATGTTGTTTTCTGATCACCACATAGGGGTTGTATTCATGACCTCCACGAACAAAGGTTCTCTAATTGTGGCTTTAGATTTTTTGTGGTCTTACTGGTATATAGAACATGATAATAGAAGCAGCACATTAGGGAGAACAAATGGGAACAAATGGGGTGGTAACTGTTTAATATATATATATATATATATGTGTGTGTGTGTGTGTGTGTGTATGAAAATATATTGAAGAAAACAATCATGCTTGCATTAGTTTTATTTCTGTTGCTGTGATAAAACTCCCTTGACCAAAAGGAACTCAGGAAAGAGAGAATTCATTTTAGCATTCCATTTTAGGTTACCATTCATCATTATATGGAAGTAAAAGGTAGGGACTCAAAGAAGCTAAATCACATCATATCGTCCAAGACATAAAGTAGAAAGAAAAAAATCCATACGTGCTTGTTATTCTGCCTTTTCTATTTATGCAATTCATGATAAAACAAAACAAAAGCAAAATCCCTGGAATGATATAACTAATTTTTGAATTAAGTCTTATTCCCATTAGAGCAATAAAGACAACCTTCCATAGACATGCCTACAAGCGAACTTGAGCTTGACAATTCCTCACAGCCCAGATGATCCTAAATTGTTGACAATTAGAACTAATCATTAAAGCTCTATGTAATGAATATACACCAATTAAAAAAGTCAATGAGACCAAACATTGCTTAGTAGAAAAGATCAATAAAAAAGCCAAATCTGTAATGAGTAACACAAGAAAGAAAAAAAGCTTGCTAAAATCACAAATGAAAGCAAAATGTTGGAGGAAAAGTTTAGAGCAGAGGCAGAAGGAACACCCATTCAGAGCCTGCCCCACATGTGGCCCATACATATACAGCCACCAAACTAGATAAGATGGATGAAGCAAAGAAGTGGAGGCCAACAGGAACCAGATGTAGATCTCTCCTGAAAGACACAGCCAGAATACAGCAAATACATAGGTGAATGTCATCAATAAACCACTGAACTGAGAACGGGACCCCTGTCGAAGGAATCTTAGAAAGAATAAAAGAGCTTGGAGGGGCTTGAGACCCCATATGAACAACAATGCCAAGCAACCAGAGCTTCCAGGGACTAAGCCACTACCTAAAGACTGTACGTGGACTGACCCTGGGCTCCAACCTCATAGGTAGCAATGAATAGCCTAGTAAGAGCACCAGTGGAAGGGGAAGCCCTTGGTCCTGCTAAGACTGAACCCCCAGTGAATGTGATTGTTGGGGGAGGGCGGTAATGGGGAGAATGGGGGGAACACCAATAGAGAAGGGAAGGGGGAGGGTTAGGGGGATGTTGGCCCAGAAACCGGGAAGAGGAATAACAATCGAAATGGAAATAAGAAATACTCGAGTTAATAAAGATGAAGAACAAAAAAAAAAGAAAACAAAATATTACCAATGCTTTCTATAATGTGATAGGATATCTATAAGAGGGTACTATGGGTACTATGGAGAATCATATGACAAAATGCATAATTTAGGACAAAAAGATGAATTTCTAAAAAACAGAACTTATGAAAAAAATAAGAAACAAAAAATGTGAATAGATCTATAAGTAAAGTGAAGATCAGAAATCAAAAGTATCTCAACAAAAGGGAGTCCTTGATGTGATGGACTTCTGTTAGAGAACAACAAATGTGAAACCTTTCAACCTTGTTCAAGGAAAAGAAGAGCGGGAGAGTAAATAAGCTATACATCCATTATTGTGCGAGCCAAACCCGACAGAGGTATTAGAAGGAAAGTTAACTGAAAATATCTTTCACCAAGAACAATGGAGAAGTTGTCAACATAATACTAGTTCAAACTCGGGAGCCTGATGCCTGTAGATGATGGCAATGATCAGTAGGATGCCATAACCTGTAAGATGTAACAATGGGGGGTTGGGGATTTAGCTCAGTGGTAGAGTGCTTGCCTAGCAAGCGCAAGGTCCTGGGTTCGGTCCCCAGCTCCGGAAAAAAAAAAGACAAAAAGATGTAACAATGGAATTAATACCTTCACAGTGATCCAGAACACGCTAATTGGACTCCAGGCCTAACCAACAAACAGAAATAATTCCTGGTACAGGAAACCTAGTCAATTACCCAGAAGAGGGACATCATGGATCTTCTTGGAGAATCAATTTGTTCATATTACTAAACCAGTATAATTCTTAACTGCATATTATCATGTCTACAGATAAATGTAGCTTTCATTCCTCATGGAAGAAGCTTCTCTTTGCCATAGATGGAGACCATTACAGGAAGTCACAGCTAGTCAAACTGCAAGGAATAACTGATTCTGGAGTTCTAATCCCCAGTAGTTACATCTAATACAAAAGTTCTGTGCCTGAAAAAATATTGTAAAGCCAGAGTACCAGGAGATTTATCTCCTGGGGATTACTGGGAAGCTTCACCCATGATACCTCAAGAATATTAGTGCTCAAACAAGACCTGGAGAACTAAATCTGTGTGTGTGTGTGTGTGTGTGTGTGTGTACATGTAGTTTTATATGTATATGTGTGATGATATGCATGTTTGTGTATATATATTAATTGAAGAAAATGTCATCATGATTTGGAGAGTACAGTGAAATACATGGATGTAAGTGAGAATATAGGAGGAAATTGTGGAAATATATTTTAACTTAAGAAATAACGTAAATGTTTTGTGTTATGATCCAATAGGAATTAGCCCTGGAACATAAGGATATGTTCATATATGAAATATCTATTCATCAAATTAAAGCAACATGCAAATACAATGACTAGTAACATCAGATAGTGATTTACTTTGATATTTATTTCAATAAATGAAGAGAGTATGTAAAATCATTCAATGACATCACATTCAATAGGAAGATGACAATGTTTCTTTCATGATCAGGAAGAAGCAATGATTTCAGTTTATTTGCATTTACTAAAACATTATTTTTCAACAAACAATTAAACTGAAAATGGGTCTCCATTTGGAGGAGTTAAAGAAAGGATTGAAAGAGCTGAAGGGGTTTGCAACCCCATAAGAACAACAATACCAACCAACCAGAGCTCCCAGGGACTAAACTACACAAGGACTACACATGGAGAGACCCATGGCTCCAGCTACATATGTAGCAGAGGATGGCCTTGTTGAACACCAATGGGAGAAGAAGCCCTTTGTAAAGACAAGGCTGGAATACCCCCTAGTGTAGGGGAATGTCATGGCTGGGAGGCAGGAAGGGGGAGGGCTGGGGAGGGGGAACATCCTTATAGAAGAAAGGGACAGGAGATAGGATAGGGGGCTGATAGACTGGAAACTGGGAAAAGGAATAATGTTTGAAATGTAGATAAAAAATCCAATAAAAAACATTATTTTCTGTCCTATAGGTTTGTGTGTATTAAATAAGGTTCTTACTCTGCTAAATGGAATGGAATAGTATGTATTTTTAATAGTTTTTCTTATGAAATTGAGAACTTCAAATATATATCATATATTTGTATGCTTAGGTAATTGTTAGGTCCTTTTATTTTCCCATTATTAATATGTAAAAACATTTCTTATATTTTTTGAGTAATTTAAACTTGATATCTACCTTTCAGATGTAAGAGGAATTATTGAACCAGCACCATTTGTTGAAAATGCTATATTTTTCCACTGGATGGTTTTAGCTCCTTTGTCAAAGAACAAGTGAACATAGGTGTGCAGGTTCATTTTTGGGACTTCAATTCTGTTCCATTGATCTACCTGCCTGTCTCTGTACCAATACCATATACTTTTTATCACTATTGCTCTCTAATACAGCTTGAGGTCAGGGATGATGATTCCCCTAGAAGTTCTTTTATTGTTGAGAATAGTTTTCACTTTTCTGGGCTTTTTGTGAATGAATTAGGAAATTGCTCTTTCTATCTCTATGAAGAATTGAGTTGGAATTTTGATAGGGAATGCATTAAATCTTGGTTGAATAGGAGGTCAGCCTGTAGAAGAATGCAAATTGATCCATTCTTATTGCCCTTTTCAAAGATCAAGTGCAAGTGGATCAAGGACCTCCACATCAAACCAGATACACTGAAACTAATAGGAGAAAAAATGGGAAAGAGTCTCAAACACATAGGCACTAGGGAAAATTTCCTGAACAGAACACTAATGACTTATGCTGTAAGATCAAGAATCAACAAATAGGACCTCATAAAGTTGCAAAGCTTCTGTAAGGCAAAGGACATTGTCATTAGGACAAAACAGCAACCAACAGATTGGGAAAAGATCTTTATCAATCCTGCATCTGATAGAGGGCTAATATCCAATATATATAAAGAACTCAAGAAGTTAAACTCCAGAGAATCAAATAACCCTATTGAAAACTGGGGTAGAGAGCTAAACAAAGAGTTCTCAGCTGAGGAATATCAAATGACTGAGAAGTACCTAAAGAAATGTTCAACATCCTTAGTCATCAGAGAAATGCAAATCAAAACAACCCAGAGATTCTACCTCATACCAATCAGAATGGCTTAGATCAAAAACTCAGGTGACAACAGATGCTGGTGAGAATGTGGAGAAAGAGGAACACTTCTCACTGCAAGCTGGTATAACCATTGTGGAAATCCATGTGGGTTTCCTCAGAAATTGGGACATAATGCTATTTGAGGACCCTGCTATACTACTCCTGGGCACATACCCAAAAGATGCTCCAACAAATAACAAGGACATATTCTCTATTATATTCATAGCAGCCTTATTTATTAAAGCCAGAAGCTGGAAAGAACCCAGAGGTCTTTCAGCAGACAAATGCATACAGAAAATATGGTACATCTACACAATGGACTACTACTCATCTATTAAAAATAATGACTTCATGAAATTCATAGGCAAATGGATGGAACTAGAAAATATCATCCTGTGTGAGGCAACCCAATTATAAAACAAGCCACTCCCTGATAAGTGACTATTAGTCCAAAAACCTCGATTTACTCAAGATAAAATCCACAGACCACATGAAGCTCAAGAAGAAGGATGAGCAAAGTGCTGATGCTTTACTCCTTCTTAAAATGGGGAACAAAACTATTCAAAAGAGGAGATAGGGAGACAAAGTTTGGAGCCGAGACTGAAGGAATGGCCACTGAGAGCCTTCAACACGTGGGGATACTGCCCATACATATACAGCCACCAAACCCAGACAATATTGTAGATGTGAAGAAGTGCATGCTCACAGGAGCCTGAAATAGCTGTCTCCTGAGAGGCTCTGCCAGAGCATGACAAATACAGAGACGAATGCTAGCAGTCAATTGAACTGAGAATGGGGTCCCCAGTGGAGGAGTTAGAGAAGGGAATGAAAGAGCTGAAGGGGCTTGAAACCCCATAAGAAGAACAATGCCAACCAACCAGAGCTCCCAGGGACTAAACGACTACCCAAAGAGTACACATGGAGAGACCCATGGCTCCAGCTGCATATGTAGCAGAGGATGGCCTTGTTGGGCACCAATGGGAAGAGAAGCCCTTGGTCCTGCCAAGCCTGGACCCCCCTGTGTAGGGTAATGTCATGGTTGGAAGGCAGGAAGGCGTGGGTGGTTGGGTGGGGGAACACCTTCATACAAGAAGGGGAGTGGAAGGTGGGGTAGGGGGTTTATGGAAAGGAAACCGGGAAGAGGGGCTAACATTTTAAATGTAAATAAAAATTATCCAATTTAAAGAAAAAGGAAAGAAAAAAATCCTGGGTGATGTAACCTATACCCAGAAAGAAAGAAAAAGAAAAAAGAAAAAAGTAAAAAAGAATAAAAGGAATTATTGAAGCTTGTGTTTGTTGTTCATTTCTTTAAAAATATAATTTTAGTACTCTGTGTATGTGTGTGTGTGTATGTGTGTGTGTATGGAGGTCAGAGGACAACTTTTTGGAATTAGGTGTCTCTGTCCACTTTCAAATGGGACCTAGTGATTAAACTCAGGTTTTGCGGTTTGCGCAGCAATAGTCTTTACCCACTAAGCCAACTCATGAACCTGCTTTAATTTTCCTGGTATTTTTATGACTATCCTTTTGACTATTGGCCTATAAATGTCTTTGTTAATGGAAACATTTCTTATAGACAATATTTAGTTGAACATTATTACTTATATGCTAGCCAAGATATATCTATTTATTATTGCATTGAGGTCTTTCATATTTAAATTTATTAATGAGACCTATTTTCTAATTCCTTGTTAGTCTCTTTTCTGATTGATAGATTATCGCTTCCTCTTTGCTTTCTCCTTTAATAAGTACTAGGAATTTTGAATTTGTTGTGTTATATGTAATAAATTCACATATATATGAATTTCATATATATAATTATATATATGGAATATATAATAATATATACGAAATATATAATTATATATGAAATATATAATTATATAAAAATATATATGAACATGTATAAATTTCATTATATATACAATGAAAATATGTTTTATGTATAGTCAAGGTAGAGGCTTTCTTCTTCTTTAGTGTAATATTCATTAAGGATTTTTTTTCAGCATTTGCATAGTGGGTAAGAGTTACCTTAGTTTATTCTTGTGTCAACCATGTTTACTTCTTTATCTATTTTAATATATTTTATGCTTTAGGTCATAAATACCGGCATGCATGGCCACACATTACCACTGTGGTACCATCCTCTTTGGGATCTCTGTAAAAGAACTATGAGTCTACCCACTAGCCAAAAAGAGATGTTTATTGAGTCTCAGCTCTGCTCTACTGTCCTGTGGATCTAATGAGGGCATGTTCCATCAGGGACTAATTGGACTCTCTGTGGCTGGATTTGACCCATCTCTGAATATATCCTTGTCGCTGTGGCCCCCATTCTTCTACGTATTCATTCTGGTTCCTGTTTTATATGGTCAGAAGCAGAATAAGACCACCAAATGGAGGGATACTCTGAAGCCTATTCACTCTGTCACTCACAAGATAGACATGTACTTGAGCACTGCTAGGACATTCTAAGATAGAAAGATATGTCCTCCCAGAACAAGAACAGGGTATATCAAACTCTGTGCAATATGGTTACTGACTTTTTCTCCAAACTGATGTGCTTTCTGCTTCTTGGTGTTTATATTAAGATGGCCTATTTTCTCTGATGAAGCATTTCAGTGAACCTGACAAATGCTGAGATCTAGAGAAAAGCAAGCATAGCATGACTGCCACTAAGAATTTCAATATTGCTTCTTGGTGACCTGCTGAGATGCGGAGAAAGCATAAAATGTCCTCCGCATGTTGAAGCATGTGCAACAACAGTGGAGGTCTTGCTTGATAGCATTATATCCATTTAAGTTATAAGTCATAACTATAGAGTTATAGAGAGTCCATGTGCTATTTGTGCTGAGTGACCAGAAGGCTTTGCTGAAAATCACAGATCTTTAAAGGTCTTGACAGCTGGAGACAGGCAATGAGAGAAGAATGTAATCCTTTCCAAATCACTGATGTTTTTATGACATAAAGCTGTCTTGTTTGTGAAGTGCTCATCTTAAGACCCGAATAGATAGTACTTTGACTTATAACCTCAGAGTTAAAAAATAAAAATGAAGTAGAATGAGGAGGGAAAACAGAGAGAAGGGTATGGATTTCTTTTTTCTGCCATTTTTTCCTGGAGTGTTGGTTCCTAAGTAGCCACACTGTTTCGACCATTCTCAAAGACAAGTATTTTTTGAGGGAAACAAATGTTAATCCAGTTTGCAAAACTATTCTACCAAGAAATGTATAAAAAATAAAGTTCATGTTAAGTCTTGTTGTCTTGTTGAACATTATCTTTTTTCTTTTTTTCGGAGCTGGGGACCGAACCCAGGGCCTTGTGCTTGCTAGGCAAGCGCTCTACCACTGAGCTAAATCCCCAACCCCGGTTGAACATTATCTTATTTGGAAATCTATGGATAATCTTCTCTAGGATAGCTATTTGAATAAGAACAATCCCTATAGTTGTTTGAGTACTTGGTCCCCTGTTAGTGGCACTGTTTGAAAAGCATTTTGAGGCATAGCCTGGTTGGAGGAGGTATGCAATTGGGCATAAATTTTGATGATTCAACAACCCATACCAGGCCCGGCATCTCTCTGTGCCTGCTGCCTAATGTTTAGGATGTAAAGCTTTCAGCACTGCTCCAGCTGCTCCACTCTCAAGCATGAAGGCGTTGACTGTACGACTATCTGGAATATGAGCCCCAAGTTAAATATTTTCTTCTATAAGAGTTACCTTGATCATTGTAGCAGATGGTTTTATGTCACCTTGATATAAGTTAGAGTCATCAGAGAAGGATCCTCCATTGAGAAAATGCCTCCTTAAGATCCAGCTATAGGACATTTTCGTATCAATAGGGGAGGACCTAGCCTATTGTAGATTATGCCATGACTGGGCTGCTAGTCCTGGGTTCTATAGGAAAGCAGGCAAAATAAGCCATATGAAGCAAGCAGCACCCCCCATGGCCTCTGCATTAGTTCCTGCATCTTTCCCTTGAGTTCCTGTGCTTAGTTCCCTTGGTGATGAACAGCAATGTGGATGTATAAACCAAACAAGCTCCTTTATTCCCAATTATGCTTCTTTGTCATGGTGTTTATTTGCAGCAATAGAAACCCTAGCTAAGGCAGTCGTATTTTCTCTTTATAGCAGTAGAACAGTAGCTATCTAGAATATTATTTTACTATGAAATTTAAATATATATTTATAGCTATGTTAGTTTTACATAATATATTTTTTCATTATTTCATATAATGGAAAAAAGAAAGCATCTTCAATGAATGGTGCTTGTCTAATTGGATGACTACATGTAGGAGAAGGAAAATAGATTCCTATTTATTACACTGCACAATTCAAGTCCAAGTGACTCAAGGACCTCAACATAAAACCCAAAACACTAAATCTCATGGAAGAGAACGTAGAAAATACCCTTGAATGAATTTGTACAGGATAAACTTTCTTGAACAGAACATTAATGACTCAAGCTCTAGGATCAAAAATTGGTAAATGGGATCTCAAGAAACTGCAAAGCTTACGTAAGGCAAAGGACACTGTCACTAAGACAAAATGGTAGCATATGGATTGGGAAAGGATCTTCACCAACCCTACATCTGACAAAGGGCTAATATCTAAAATTTATAAAGAAGACAAGAAGTTAAACACCAAAAACACAAACAACCCAATCAAAAAATGGGGTACAGAGCTAAAAACAGAGGAATCTTCAATTATGGAGAAGCATTTAAAGAAATGTTCAAAGTCCCTAGTCTTCAGGGAAAAGCAAAGCAAAATTTTGAGATAGTATCTTATACCTATCAGAATGGCTAAAACCAAATACTCAAGAGATGGCACATGCTAGCAAAGATGTGGAACAAGGCAAACACTCCTCCATTGCTGGTGGAGTGCACACTTGTATAATCACTTTGGTTTTCAAAAATCAAGTGTTCATTGATATGTAAGTTTTTTTCATGGGCCTTCAATATGATTCCATTGATCAAGATGTCTGATTCTGTACCTAATACCAAGCACTTTTTTAACTATTGCTCTGAAGTAGAGCTTGAGGTCAGGGATGATGATTCTTCCAAAATTTCTTAGATTATTCATGATTATTTTATTTATCTGGGGTTTGTTGTTTCCTGTATGAAGTTGACAAATGATCTCTCTTTCAAGGTTGTTAAAAAATTGTGTTGGAATTTTGGTTGGGATTGCATTGAGTCTGTAGATTGCTTTTGGTAAGATGGCCATTTTTACTATATTAATCCTACTTTTCCATGACCAAGGTAGATCTTTCCATCTTCTGATTTCTTCTTCAATTTCTTTCTTAAGATGCTTGAATTTCTTTTAATATAGCTCTTTCACTTGCTTAGAGTTACATCAAGATTTATTATATTATTCCGGGTTCTTGTAATGGGTGGTGCTTGTGTAATTTAATTCTCAGCCAGTTTATCATTTGGATAAAGGTGGGCAACTGATTTCTTTGAGTTACCTTTATATCCATCCACTTTGCTGAAGCTGTTCAGCAGGTGTAGGAATTCTCTGGTAGAATATTTTTTGGGCCCCTTATGTATACTCTCATATCATCGGCAAATAGTGATATTTCTACTCCCTTTCCAATTTGTATTCAGTTGATCTGCTTTAGTTGTTTTATTGCTCTGGGTAGAACTTCAACTACAATATTGAACAGATAGGGAGAGAATGGGCAGCCTTGACTTGCCCTTAATTTTAGTGGAATTGCTTTAAGTTTCTATTTAGTTTGATGGTGGCTATTGGTTTGCTGTATATTGTTTTGATTATGTTTAGGCATGTGCCTTGTATCCCTTATCTCTCTAATACTTTGGATTTGTCTTGAAATATCTTGTTTTCTCCATCAATGTGATTGAGAATTTTCCTGAGTATAGTAGTCTAGTTTTGCATCTGTGTATTTTTAGAGCTTTTAAAATATCTTTCCAAGCCCTTCCAGCTTTTAGAGTCTCTGTTGAGAAGTCAGCTGTATTTCTGATAGGTCTGCTTTTGTATATTGTCTGCCTTTTTCCTTTGCTACTTTTAATTTTCTTTCTTTTTCTTTAGATTTTGTGTTTTTATTTTAATGGTCTGGGAGAATTTTTTTTCTCGTCTAGTCTAATTGGTGCTCTATAAGCTTCTTATACATTTATAGGCATCTCTTTCTTCAAGCTGTGAAAGTTTTCTTCTATAGTTTTGTTGAAAATACCTTCTGAGCTTTGAACCTGGAACTTCTCCTTCTTGTTTTCCTACTATTCTTAGGGTAATCCTTTTGATGGTATCCCAGATTTCCTGGATGTTTTGTGTTGGAAATTTTTTAGATTTGATATTTTCTTTGACTGATGTAGCAATTTCTTTTCTTGTATCTTCTATACCTGAAAGTCTGTCTTCCATTTCATATGTTCTGTTGGTGAAGCTTACAGCTGCTCTTTCTGGACTCTTCCCTAGGTTTTTCCATCTCCCAGAATCCCTCAGGTTGTTTTCTTTGTTGCTTCTATTTTCACTATCATGTCTTGCACAGTTTTATTTATTTCCTTCAACTGTTTAATTGTATTTTCCTGCATTTCTTTAAGGGATTTATTCAGTTTTTCATTAAATGCCTCTATCTTCTTTAGAAGATTGGATTTATGGTCATTTTCTTGTGTTTAATTTGCATTAGTATATCTACGGCTTGGTCTAGAAGGGTAGCTGTGCTCTGAAGGTGACATATTGCCCTGGTTTTGTTGATTGTGGTATTTCGAGGAACTTTAGCCATCTGAATGGCTTTGGTTCCTGGATGTTCCTGTTTTAGTATGTATTGGGAGGGCAGTTAACCTTGATGGACTTGGTCTTGCAGGCCCCTGATGGGTATTTGTGAGTTTTATGATTCCATGTATGCAGCTCTACATGGTTCTGGATCCACAGGTCTATATGGTTTAGGATCTGAAGATCAGAAAGGTAACCATACAGATGGGGGAAGAATGTAGGTTCCTCTATGCTCTCAAGCTGCTCAGGGCAGCTATGTTTGCACTAGAGGTCTCTGCAAGCAGGGAAGATGGGTGGGGAAAGGGAAGCTTACCTTTATGTAAGGCTCAGCAGCATATGTGATGAAGGTGGAAGAGAAGTGGCAGGAGCATGGAGATCTGCCTGGGATAGCAGGCTGTTCAGGCACTTGGTTTGCTCTAGAAGGCTTAGCATACAGGGAAAATGAGTTGGAGAAGGGGAACTTATCTATATGTTTCACGATCCACAATTCTGATGAAAGTGAAAGGAGAGGTGGGGGAAGACTATAGGTTCCCCTGGGATAACAAGGTACTCAGGAGAGCTGGGATTGCTTCAGAGGCTGAAAGGTGAATTTTGTTAAATGAGAATAGGTGTCAACCTTTTGCGATGACTAACAATAAAATTTTCCTAAAAACATTGAACTCAACCTTTGAAAATTATCCATAGTAAAAGTCAATATTATTACAAGAAATTGAAAGTATCACCTAGCTTTATCTTAAATATGAATACATTAAATGTTGACATGTACTTTAAACTAAAATGTATTTATTATTATCTTCCTTTCATCAGAAACTTAAAAACTAAATTATTGTACCAGCTTAATTGTAAGTTAGTAAAATTAGCATGTTCTGATCCAACACAGTGTTTAGCACAATATGTTGTCAATAAAATATTTATTAATATGAAAGAAATTATGTTTGATAACATCTGCACTGGAATTATCTGAGAATTAAGAAATCTGTCAGCATTTTACATTGTGTTGAAGTTTTTCTCTACTTTAAAAATATTAATTCTATGTATTTACTATGTAAAAATATATGGTATTTTATAGTAAATGTATACATATTTCCATAAATATTTTCTCCTGTCAAAATATTCTTTTTCTTTGCATTTGAAGTCCAAGTGGTACAATATGTGTTTTGTTTTACTTCAAAATTTAATATGAAACCCCTGGATAGGCTGCTTCTTATTTACCTGTCATAATCCAGTCTGTGTCACATACCCTAATATTACTGAATGCTGGATTTTCTATTTGTTTTTTAATTTAAATGTCTTTAAAGCTGTTCTTTTTAAAGACATGTAGCCTAGCATTATTAGCAAGCAAGCATGAAATAAAGAAACTAGAATTTAGTTTATGAATGATGTGGGTTAGTCTTGTGGGTATGCTGTTGATTTCCTGTTTAGTTTAAAAATTACTGACTCCTTTGTCAGCAGATCAGGATAACAGTCTGCAGGGAATTCTCTTCTATTTTTCTCTTTTCCATTTGGCTAGGACTTTCCCAGATACAAATCAACAAAGAGAAACATTAGCAGGGTGCCCACATGTCTATGTATCTTGATTACCATTTGAACAAATTAATTGCTGCACTAGTCAAAACAGATTATTTATTTCAAATTTGATAAAAATCTTGAAAGATAATTGTCTATTGATGGAGAATGTCTTGCTTCTGACATTCATTTTGAACATGCATTTTGAGGATTCAGTGGGCTTATTATTAAAACTGAGTTTAATAAAGATGTCCTATTGGTGAGGTTACAGACGCTGACTTAGAGTAAAAACAGACAATCGTACCTAACTTTATGCTGAGGATACAGTGGGAAATGCATTTGCTTAGAAAACCATCTGTTGTGCATTTATGTGCAGTTCTACAGTAGGTAGCTAAATTGTCATGGCTATGTCCTTAAAAGCACATGCTATCAACAGCAGTCAAGCACACTTCTGCCCTAGAGGATTCTTAAGAAGGTGAGTTGATTTGGTTTGTCATTTATTTGATACAGCATTGGTTGTCTTGAGTGAGTTATCCTTTCTTATACACATGTTTCATTAACATATTACAAATGTATAATGATCAATAATTTAAAATAATAAGTAATAGGAGAATGAAACACCAGCTTATTCTAAAGCCTTGAGCCAGGAAAAAGAATGTCTTTCTGTCCTTTGGCTTTAAGGTCCTTTTCTAGAAAAGGAAAGACATGGTTTTTAAGATAAGAATGTAAAGTGAATGTAAGATTTTATGATTTTTGTCAACTATCTGTATACTTCCGAAAGAATATAATTTTTAAGTTCAGTCCTCTAGGGGGGTCACATTATCATTATGTAATGCCCCTTTTCTCAGAGATCATTTTAAGAAATAACTTAGGAATAGTGAGAAATGTATAAACATTGGGGATTTGATAAGAATTTGTCCATAAATACTCACAATATCCCACAAGTGTAGATTATCTGCAAAGCATATGTCTGTGTGAGACTGGAGACCTGATCTTGTGGTAGATTCTTGGTTATGAAGTTGTGTCTTGGTAAGAAACAAAACTCAAACATAAAAGTTCTCTTAGCATCAGCAGGTAGTCCAGGAGAAACCCACTGGGTTGTGTATATAGTCTCTATTTTCTCTACAACTATGTAGATACAGTTGTGCCTGTGGGTCCTTATTCCCCTCCAATAGGTTTCACAGTTGCCAGCTTTCTTAATGATGGATTTTCACAAGAAAGCTAACAAGTTAGCATCTCTTTGGAACCTATCTCACATGCATTGTTTTCCCTTTAAATAGTTTTGGAAGATAATGTAGTTTTCTATCTTTTGTTTTCTTTGTCTGATTATTGTTTCCAATTTCCTTTCAGAATGGAAGTTTTCTTTAATTGCATTATATATTTAAATTCTTAATGATGTGTTTGTTTAGAAGGGTTATTACTTTCCATTCTGATTTGTATTTGACAATAATATTTTTCTTAAAAGAGGATTACCTTTTACAATGTGTGGATGATTAAATAAAATATTTTTGTGTCTTCTTTATGGATACAATTTGGCCAATAAATTAGAGTACTAAATATTTTTATGTGGACCTTCAAGTTTCTTTTTTATGTCTCTTCTTGGAAGGAAACAAGGATATTTTTGTTCAGTTCATTGGGAAGGAAAATAGGGAGGTTAAAAAAAAACATGAACACAAAGACAGACAGAGAGAGCTTTCCAAATGTACTTTGGAAATAGAAATCTTACTCTGGTTTCTTGTTATAAAGACCTACTTAAAACCACTATCAAAAATCTATACATGGATTGGCTCCAGCTGCATATGTAGCAGAGGATAACATTGTTGGGCACCAATAGAAAGAGAAGCACTTGGTCCTGCTAAGATTGGTCCCCCAGTATAGGAGAATGTCAAGGTGGCAGAGCGGGAATGGGTGGGGGTGAAAGGGGAGGAGTACAACCTTATAGAAGAAGGGTAGGTAGGGGGGATAGGGGGCTTATGTCCGGAAAAGGGAATAACATTTGAAATATAAAAAAAAATTATCCAATAAAAGAAAAAATAGACATAGATTTTTGGCCTTCCTTTGTTTTTTGGCCCCAGTACCTGTACATGTGCATATTGGCAGCAATGTTTAAAGAAGCCTGGAATATGTATTAAATGTCCAATAGAAGCTAAGATTATTAAGGCTATAGGGATCAAGTCTTATTTTCACTTGCCTGTCAAAATTAAGTTCAGTGAGCAAGGACATATCATCTGTGCACGTACATCCATACAGGCACAAAAGTGAAAGCCTCAGGCAGAAGGACAGAGCTGAACCAGAAGATAAATTCATTATTGTTAACATATGAAAGCCTTTTAGTAATATGGAATATTAAATTCTTTTTACATTTACTAGAGAATCTCATTTAGAAATACTCTTTCTTAGTCACTCTATAGTATTCCCATTTTCATGTCTGTTAAAAAAATCCTTACTGTGAACAAATGCACACCCATAATGATCACAATGTGATTTTCTACTATTATGGATACTTCTAGAACGAGGACTGATTAAACATGGTATTTAGAAATGGATATTTTTATTCATTGGTTGAATTTTTGTACAAAGCTATTTAAGTAGCTCACTGCCAGGATGTGGGTGATATTTTTTGGCTGAAAGAAAATATGGCAATAATAAAAGGCATTTCAACTGTGTGAGAATTTAACAACCAATTTTCATGATGTCCCTGCAGATAACGTTCATACATTCTAAGTTCATTTTCATGGTATAATACTATTATTAGAATTAGCATAAATTTGAAATGATGGGTAATTCATATCTATTAGACAAAAGTCATCTCCTAGCTAGGAAATTCTTGCTGCTGTTGAGTAACTCACAGGTTTTAAATTAAATTTTCTGATTTGCATTAGAGTTAGGGCTGTAAATAGTTTTCTGGAAAATATACTGAGCTGCTACTGAATTTGTAGATCAGATTATCCCATTAAAATATGGAGATTCTATTAATATTTGAACTATAATTGCAGAGACACAAAGGGAACACACAGACAGGCAACAAATATATCTGTGACGTGCTCAGTATTGCTGAGTTCTTCAAAAGACTCACCAGAAAACGCAGAGGAAACTGAATTGACTCATAATACAATTAATGTTTTACTCACAACCATATTTCACCACACACTATAGTTGTAATTGGATGAGAGAAAATACTAAGAGAACAAGGACTTTATGTTGACCAAAGAAAAAACATCTTAACAGTTGACTTGTCAAATATAGAGAGGCCTCCAACTTTTATTTGTCACAGTTACAGAGAAAACGAGTTAGCCACTTGATCTGTTTAAGAGGCTTTTGATCATATGAATAAAGAGTTTAGGTTATTGATGCCCCGGTACTCATCAGGAACATTTTAATTTATTAACATCTTAATGAGGAACTATTGCAGATTGATATGTGAAAGCTCTTGCACAATGGAGCCTATAGGAATACATTTTCATGGTCTGAGTCTCCAAGGAAAATTTCACAATTGTGCCTACACACACTTTCAAGTAGATGATATGCAGTTTTTATCCCTCACCACCCCACCTTCTCTTCCTGTTGTTGTGCTATCAATTTGCATTGGCTCTGTCTCTGCTGTGCAAATGATTCTCAAATCAGGATCTCCACATGGTGCCTGTTCTCTAACCTGTATTTATTCAAGTTAACTCAAAAAAATTTACCCTGGAGTGCTAGGAGAGTCACCTCTGCTACAAGTGGGAAAAAACATTCCTTTCCTTCACTCAAAATCCTTTGCTGCTTCTTGTGTTTCTTCTCCCTGTTTTTCCACTTCAGTGCTCTTGATCATGTATTTTCCATGTTAGATTTTCTAGTTGAGTCTTCTTATTGACCATTTTTAGGGTCCCATCATCTGATTTTTACTGTCACAAATTAGTGCATTTATTATACTTTTTCTATCTATCTATCTATCTATCTATCTATCTATCTATCTATCTATCTATCTATCTATTTACCTATCTATCTATCCATATATATATATATATATATATATAAACAAAATAGTTAACATATCATAGTACTCTGGAAAAATCCCTCTCACTACCTTTGCCTTGGAATACAATTAGAGTTATTCAATGAGATCACCAAAGAAAATATTTTGTACTATCTATCCAGCATTCTTCAAACCGCTATTCTATGAATTGCTAACCAAGCTGATTCATTGGGAAGTATTCAATAACTCCCTATAGGGAGGCTTATTTTTCATAAATATCTTGACTCAAGGACTACTAAACTATAGTTTATAAATGAATAATAATTAACAGACCATGTAGGTTTCCTAACATTTATGTGAAAGTACTCAAAATTCGAGAATAAATAAATGTCAATTTAAAATGGCTATGGATTTTGTATGATTGTAACATTTGACATACCTTCTATTGAATAGAATAAATTTTATTAAGTGGAAGTTTTTAATATTCACAATAATTAGCTTATATCTTTAAACTGCAACTTTCAACTCTTTAAGTAGCAATTGTATTCACAAATTACATCTTATTTCATGACTTGCCTCTAAGTTCTTACAGTTTACCTATTTGGAATATGGGTAGGAGTTATCATCAGATCCAGCCAATATTCTGAGTGATCTCTCATGCAGGAGACATTGCTAATGATCCTAGCTCCAGTATTGGCTTCTGTCATCTGTGATGGAAAATAAACATCCATGTTCATAAGGGCTTCACATTCCTTTTTTTTTTTTAAACATTCTGTGGTTGCTCTTAATAGTCTTGATACTCTTTGAATACGTGAATGGGTTTTAAGAATTACTTGGGTTTCCCACAAGTTACATAGGTCTTTTTGCTTAGCAGAGTAAAGAAGTATATAAATGACCAAGCTTTGAAATCAGTTTACTGTGGGTTTGATACTAGTGTAGTGATTTCAATAAGAATGTCCTCCATAGGATCCTCAGTCAGGACCCTGGGCCCCAAGTTGGTGGTGCTGTTTGGAGAGGCTATGGAGAGACTCAGTCTGGCTGGATGAACCATTTCAATGTGGGGAGACTCTGACAGTTTGTAGCCTCTCTGTTTTGGGTTCACAGTTGAAGATGCAGTTTCTAAATTTCCTGTTGCCATCACCATGTCTGTCACTGGCAACTGTCCCTTGCTTTCATGATGAAATCATACCTCTCTGAAAATGTAATTCACAAATAAATTCCTTCCTTCATAAGTTGCCTTTAGTCATAATGTTTTATCACTGCCATAGAAAAAGTAGCTAATCATGTACTTTGATTGCCTCAACCAGCTTTTGTATAATATTCTTTAATAATAAATATATCCATATATTCCAAAGTCCTGTCTAACAACTATTATTATTGTTGTTGTTGTTATTATTATATTTATTCATTTTTTATATTTAGGCCACTGATAACCCTCCCTCTTCTCTTAGTCCCTACCACTATCTCCCCTCGCATCCCTTTTAAGGAAAGGAAGTTGCATTTTTTTAGGTCCCAAATTTCCAGACCATTTTGCAGAAGCAGGTTCAAAGCATTATTCATAAACAGCTATCACAAAAGCCCAATTATAAGCTAATGCTTTGCCAGGTAAACACACAGCCATAGCACATCCTGGATAATTCCTGAAAACCCATCTGTGAAAGGAAGTTTTATGATACTTGTTATGATTTTGCTGACAGAGCTGCCTGACATTACCTTTCTCATCACCTCATAACCAAAATAATGTTAAACTTCTCCAGTTTAAATAGCAGTCAGTCAGTTTACGTCATAGCTACAATCTCTTATAATATATGGTCTCCTACCTTCTATGGCTCCTCCAGAGTCTTGTACTCACCTCCTTTCCTCTATGGAACATCTAGTGTATTTCAGGCTGCTAACTTCCAATGTATCTCCTTCTTTTCTATTTTTAAGTTTTATTTAGAATACTTGTACCATTTACTATACTCATGACAATACTTTAAAAACTCTTGCTTTATTCTGTTTTTTACTGGCTCGACTGTCACAGCTCCCATCCTCTTGTATCTATCCATTCACTTTCAGTACGGATGTGTTTAATATTTGGGAAAATATGAATTAAAGGCATTTACAAAAGAGCTCAAGTCATTATATGTTTGTATGGGTTGTCCCAGTAGAAAGGGAAGATATAAAGGGATCTTTATTTGAATATGATATGATAGTCTACTTAGATGACCCTAAAAATCCCACCTGAAATGTTAACAATTAAAAAATAAATGTTGATTCCTTTCAACAATCAGTAAAAAGAAAAATTACACTTGCAAATATTCTTGTGATAGAAGATTGCCTACCCAAGCTTGGTCTTGGGTTCATAGTTAAGGCACACACTATACTGGTATACTATAGCTGGTATCCAACAGGACCAGGCTCATTACAAATTCACAGCAGAAGCTGATGTTGTCCTGGAGGCATGGATGAGTGAGGATATTGAGGTTTGCATCATAGTATCCATACATTCCAAGCTGGGCACAGTGTAACAGAGAATTCCCACAGGTCCTGAGCTGGTTAGTTGCTGTGAAGCAGTGATGCTATCCCAGGATAACAGAAACATACCAAACAGGTGATGTTTCCAATGCTAAGCTACTGGAATAGGTGATGTTTCCAATGCTGAGCTACTGGTAGGTGAGGTGATGTTTCCAATGCTGAGCTACTGGAATAGGTGATGTTCCCAATGCTGAGCTACTGGAATAGGTGATGTTTCCAATGCTGAGCTACTGGTATAGGTGATGTTTCCAATGCTGAGCTACTGGAATAGGTGATGTTTCCAATGCTAAGCTACTGGAATAGGTGGTTTCCAATGCTAAGCTACTGGAATAGGTGATGTTTCCAATGCTAAGCTACTGGCACTAATTGGATCTAGCTAAAGCGAATACCACAGCAGGTGAAGGCAGCATATGAGCTATGGGGCTACTCAATCCTAGGGAACTCCAATGGTTCACCAAGAGCTCTAGATACCAGACATTGAGCTACAGAATTGGTTGTTTGACCTGATGGGCCTGGGTCTTCCCTTGGTCTCACTTTTCTTTGCTAGGCTCCACTTTCTTCTTTACAATCATGGGTGTTTATAACTCTCTCATTGTATATTAGAAGTAGGTAAATTGTTTTAGATAGGAGATCAAAAATAGGAAATCACCACAAGGACATAAAATGCTTTACTTTTTTGAGTTATATTGAAACTGTTGAGATGCTGTCATTAAGATCTTAAGCTATGGGGATGTTTGATAAATTACTGGTTATAGTTTTCATTATGTGGTCTCAGGAACTTAAGTCCTCCAGAGGTAGAACATTATGATTTGGATAAATAATATCTTTCATGTGCTCACAAATTTGAAGAATTGGTACTTAGCTAGTGGGGAACTTGTGGAATATTTAGGAAGTAAATGCCCCTGAAGGATCACTTTGCAGGGGATTTAAGACATTACTGCTTGACCCTTGTTCCTGTTCATTTTTTACTTTCTGGTCCATCAAAAACAGAAATGTTCCATGCATATAAACCCTGCGATGCTTTCCTTGATATAACATACTGTACATTCTCAGAGCTGGGCCAAAATAACCCCCTGTTATATAATTTGTAAGGAACTCATGTACATTGTCTGTGTTCTAAGATGGAGCTTCTTCAGAAGCCAACGTTATCACTTCTGCCTGTTCTCCTACAAACTAAGACTTTCTTTTCTGGATTTTCCTACTAAATAGCTCAAAATTATAAACCCCAATAAACTGATAACACATCCAGCAACAAGTTTTCACAACGAAAGGAAATATTCTATAAATAGTATTTAAAAACTCTACTGAAGCCACATGATTGTCCTCCCACATCATACAGTCAAACATCTCATGGTACTTTCATTATGACTGTCCATTCTCTTGTGAGTCTATTTGACCCTTTAAGTTGACTTGTCCCCAAACATATCTACTAATATGCATCCTATTCGTTAGGCCAATGATAGGTGTAGAGAAGGATGAATGTTGATACTCATTTCTGTTTATTTTTATTAAGTCATGAACCCAAGCCCTAGGAAAATTGCTACCCATAATTAATGTGATTCATCTCAATTAAATTAATTCAATATAGAAAAACCCTAATAGAAATAGCGTGTTTGTTTCTATGGTGAATCTAAATCATATAACATTGAAAATCAAGATTAACCATCACATATAATAGAAAAAAGAATATTCTGCATTCTTTTCTGTCTGTTATTTTACTTTCTCATACAGTCTGCTTTTCCTCCCTTCATTAAAATTAGTATTGGCGAATATGAGCAAATACTTCCTTGCTTCTTTTATATACAAAACAACAAACCTTAATGACATAAAACAACATGTGAATTTGAAAAGCCAAAAACAGTAAAACAAAACAAAACAAAAAAAACCACAAAGAAACAACAACAACAACAACAACAACAACAACAAAAAACTACCAAGCATAGTATTATAGTTTCTCATTTCCAGTTTTCTCTACCTTTAAAATTTTTTCTTTTAAAAATTTTTTTCTTTTTATTGTTCTATATTTTGACAAGTTCCTCACAGAATTAGGGTAGAAGTGCTAGCTTTTCCTTTCAAGTTAGTGTATCGGAAGCTCTGGAGTTCCTGAATACTATGGATTCTGACCTGTATCGATATGACACCCACAATTAATAATTTCAGAATCAGGCAATGGAAGGAAGATAGATATTGAATCATCTCACACACAAAAAAACAATCTGAGCAATTATAATGCATAAGTTGACTATCAGCTAATGAGGAAAATAACATCATTGATTTGGGAAATTTTTACATGAATGGGCAATCTTATTCTAGTTTGTGCTGCCTGCCTCATCTCAGCCAATCTATTTTATTTTATTTCAGTAGTCTCACATACTGCTACTTCCCCTGCCTAATTATAGTTTTCTCATTGAAAATAATTCAGTTCTTCTGGGATATGCTTTATTCTAGCATGGGGACATAGTATATAATATTTATTATGTCTGAAATAGCCTCTGAGTCTTTAATCAAGCTCACATATATATTAGCAGTAGGTACTACCTAGATTCTCTCTAGATAGCCTTGTGAATTCAGTACTTGGCTTATTACTGTGATAAAACACACAGACAAAGGCAATTTAAGGAAAGAGAGGTGTTACGTATTCATAGTCCCAGACTATAGTCCATCATCACTGGAAAGTTATGTGGGCAGGGGTTTGATGCAACCTGGACCATTGTACATGAAGTCAGGAAGAAGAGAAAGAAGAACATTTAAATCATTTCATTTTCTATACTCCCAGTCTTTTATGCTGTCCAAAACCTTTGTCCATGGAGTTGTGTCACCTCCAGGTAAATTAAACCTTTTTTAAAAACCTCGATTAGTTTAATCTGGATAATCTCCCATGGGAATTCCCAGAAAATGACCTAGTCTCAATGATCCTTCAAAGGCATGCCCAGACACTTGACTCCTTGTTTTGTTTTTGTTTTTGTTTTATTAAATAACCTGTCAAGTGGACAATATTAGTCATCAGACATTGGATTCTTTCTAACCAACGTATTGACTTTCAAACTTTTCTCTACTTACCTTACATGTAAGTGCATACACAGGCAACTTTATTTGAAACATCATTTTCAGTCTATTCTTTGTTGATTTGCTCAAATGGCATCCTTGTTTTGATTTTGCCTCTTTTACTGTCCTACTTTTCAGACTACTAACAGAATTCTTGTAATAAGTAAATTTAACAAAGACATCTTTGACAAAGACACCTCAGAATCCTCATTCTGATGACTCTACAGGAAAATCTTAGAGTTCAGCTCAAATGCCTCCACTCAGGTCAGTCAAAGAAAGTATCATGTTGCTTATGATGAAATATTTTAATGAAAAACTTAAGTTGACTATGGTGAATATTTATTTTCATCAGACCTGGATGGAATTGTCTATCATTAAATGCTGAAAAATAAAAGGAACAAAGAAAGGGGAAAATATTGAAATATTAAGAAATTTAATTTTACAAGAAAAAAATCTGTATAGTCTTTGCAAAAGAACTTCTTATGTTTCACTTCAATGAGGTTGTCAAATTACACTCGGTATAGGAAACAATTTAGAGGAATTCTCCTGGAGTGTGTTTGACACTTACAATATTTTGATAACTACTAATACCACATTGTAATTTTTCTATTGGTTTAAGTTGGTATTTTCAGTGAAACATAATGAAGAGGTACACCAGAACATTTTCTGTACAAACATTCTGCACTTAGAGAATAGTTTTGGGGGAGCATTGTCTGTGCTGGACACCTTAGCTATTGGAAATATAGGTTCACAGGGTTTAGTTTACCACAGCATTAAATATATTAGTATTTTGAAAGTTTGTCTGAATCTTTGAGTGGGATCATTGTAATTATGGTGATATATTGTAGTTACATAAATATTATATGCATATATATGTCCTGCATGGGGTACTCCAGAGATTTTCTTTTGCCTCCTTTGTGCTCTGGGCCTTTCCCAAAGCACCTTCTAAAAGCTTGTTATTATAAGAGGAAGCATTTCTGTGTCTGTTCAGACTCCCAATGTCTCGAGATACTATGATGGGAAAGAGAAAACTGTATTAGAAAGATATTAAGGATTGTACAAAAGTATTTTTTAGGCAATAGCCAAGACTACTGCTGGAAGACAAAGTAGAAGTGTTTTTTTTTTTTTTTTTTTTGTTTTTTTTCGAGCTCAGACCTTGAGCCCTTCAGGGCTTCCCAAGACTCTACCGCTGAGCTCAAATCCCCAAAGTAGAAGTGTTTTGTGGGGAATAAACTCAGCTGCAGACCTGGAAGATCCGACTGAGAATATAAAGGTGATGGTAGATGAGGGGAAGTGGTTTGGTCCTCACAAAGCTGAGTCCTGAGGATGAGACTGTCCATGATCCTGCATAATTTGCAAACAGTAAGGCAGACTGACTGAGCAGCAGAAATGCAAGCTGTAGAACTGAGCTTGCCTGAGGTGGTGTGAAACAACTGAGCAAGGAAATCTGCTGTGACGGGGACTGCATTGCTAGGAATCCACCTGTGAATAATCAAGTTTTGGCTGATGACTGTATGTGCCTTTGGGTGTTTTTTGAAACATTCATTCTTTCTGGAATAGATGCTGATATTAATTAGTTGTTTTATAAACTGCCGTATTTCTCAAAAGTGAATTCTATTAAGCAGAATTCCCCTCAGCATTGACATAGGCAGTTCAGGCTCATGTGTTCCTTCTTGGAAATTATTCCAAGTCTTTTCTAAGTCACCAAGGCAACGCTTAGTTATATTGCCAGGATTTATGTTAATAGTGATCACCATGTAAAGCTACAAGTGTGCATTCTAGGTGTTCCTTTGACAATAGCTGTCAATCTTTGGTGAAAAGATTTGTTGACTTTTTTTATTGGAATCCCTCTTCTTTTAGAGTTTGCAGGTATTTTTAGACATGGAAGTTAAACTTACAAAAGTGGGGCTTTAGAAAAAAAGAAAGAGAAAGTTTTCCATAGCATTCTTTGAGTTAATAAATATGTTTAGAACAGGACAGGGTATATTTATGTGCCAAGGATGAGGAGTATAAAAATATTTTGTTTATTTTAAACCTGTAAACAAAACATGCCATGGTGGTATATGGTTACAGACACAAATTCAGATTTATTGACTGATTATTGACCAATTTGTTTAAAATCATATGTCTGCTTCTAAGAAATGAAGACAAATTATTGAAGGTTGTAAAATTGTTTGCATGGATTTAAAGGTGTTTCAGTGGGTTTAAGTGTATATGTTACTTACTCCTTTATGTAGATGCATGGTTGGAAACATGATCCATAGATATCTGAAGAAATATCACACTAAAAGATTATCTTACAAAGACAATAGAATTTTGTTTAAAGTTTGTGTGAAGAAAGATACATTTCAAATTCATCAGTGCCATCTTATTTAATTCTGAAAAGGTAGAATAAAGTGAATCAAGTATGATAATTGTGATTGAACACAATTAGCAAGGTGGAAACAGTTGAAAGCAGCGAGATTTTGTAATTTATAAGGTATAGAAAATGGTATGAAAAGACACCAGCAGAGGCACATCCTCAAGAAGGGCAAGTAGAGAAATGAGAATATGACCCCCAAATTTTATATCCTTATGCAAAGATGGTCCTCAGATTAAATGTCTGCCAGTTATACTTTCACAATTAT
Source organism: Rattus rattus (assembly GCF_011064425.1). NCBI lineage: Eukaryota > Metazoa > Chordata > Mammalia > Rodentia > Muridae > Rattus > Rattus rattus. The sequence goes on along the minus strand of NC_046154.1, from coordinate 192,132,957 downwards.
ATGTGCAAAAACCTACAATTCATAAGTTTAATTTTTAATGAACTTAGAAAACAAGTGTTTTCACTAATTTCAGATAAATAGGAATTCCTTAGAATATATGGCTGAGGCTTTTTTTTTCTTTTCTTTTTTTTTTTTTTTTAAGAAAAGATTTGAGAATTATAAGGGTTTCAGATGAGGCAGTTGCGTGCTTTAACATGTGTTTCTTGTACAAGGACATGAGTTGGAGTGAAAGAAGTGACATAAAACTATCTATGGGTGATGGGCATACTGGGGAGACCAACGAGATAAACCAACAAGTGAGGTTAAGGCCAGAAACTAGACAGTATAATTTGTTTATTTCTCAAAAGAAGGCAAACAAATGATATTTAACACCATAAATCACCAGGAAAGTAAAATTAAAATAGTAAAATGTTACCTCACTTCAATAATAATTGCTATTATTAAAAAGGCATAAAATGATAACAATTGACAAGAACATAGCAAAAAGGGCACAATTACCAACTGTTATTATGAATGTAAAATAATGCAGCTATTCTGGTACACGATATAAAATTCATAACAGAGGCATGGACATACCATATAACCAAACAAATATATACCAAATGAAATTTGGGATGTGTTCCATGTTGATAGTGACATTATTCACACTTGCTAAGAAATGGAAACAACCAATAACCAATAGATAAAGAAAAGCTGGTCTACCTAGGGACTGTTGAAAGACAAAGGGGTCTTAGCTCAGATGTGCAACCCACAGAACACATATTGAGGAAGAGAACTATGTAATAGCAAGAGGTTTAATGATCCACATATGTGGGGTTGCTTATCCACACAGGAAGAGGCAATCTTGAACTCACAAAAGCCCACATCTTTTATTCTTTACAGAGGGCAGACTTCAGCAACAAAGTTAGTTGGCTTATACTCATTGGTGGAACACAGGACAAAGGATCTTTTCAGGTATTGGCTGGCCTGCTCAATGGGCTGTTCTTTGCTTAGTTAGTCATTTTCCTCATCCAGCCCTGTACCTGTCCTTGGAAAATCCTGGGGAAAGGGCTGAGTTGGAAAGTTTCTTTAGAAGTGGGGAGGAATGGGGTGGTTGGGCAGGATCATGATGACATCTTGTGGTTGTTCTCAGGATTTACAACAGGGAGTGGTAGGGGTTCCCCACCCCCACCCCCAAGAACAATTATCTTTGTTTTGTCTTATCTTAGCTCAGTCATTCTTCTGACTGACATCTTGATCACCAAAACTTTCTCATAACATTAGGCAACTTGACGTCAGATGTTGGTTTCTCAGAAAGGTTACAAGTTTGTCATATCACTAGGCATCCTGACGTTAGATGTATTTCTCAGAATCTTGTTTTTACAACTTTGTTTTTCACATCTATGAAACTTTACTTCTTCATTACCACTCAGTCATAGGGATTCATAAAACCCTGGTTTTTTTTGTACTGGAAAATATTTCATTGATCAAATTTAAAAAGAAAAGACAGACAAAGAAAGACAACTACCATATGTTCTCCCTGATGCCTGGGAACTGGTAAAAGTTGCCCTCATAGATCTTGAACATACAATGGTGTTTTCCAGAGGCAATCCAGTATAGGAGATAGAATGTAGGAAAAGGATAGATAATGAGAAGGCATAGGCAAGCAGGTATAAGAGTCCCTGATGTGTATTGTACAGTTGGGTAATGTATTTAAAAATATTGTGTTGTATCTTTAAATATCTAGAAAGTTTTCTCATGTCGTCACCAGAAAGATGTGATGAACACATGGGGAAACATGTATGTATAACCTACTTTATTCCTTACGTACAATGTATATATTTAATAATTGTTGTTTTACCAGTCAAAAATGAGTTTAAATATTTTAAGAAAAATTGAGTGAGCAAGAAATATATGTTGATATATGTATATAAAGGATGTCTTTTAAATCAAGAAAGAATTCATTGTTCTTACATATTTTAACTTGTTACCCTCCAAAAAACATGTTTTATGCTTAGTGTGGTGGCATATGCCTTTAATTGAAGCATCTTGAAGAGGCAAGTTAGTCAATTAAAGACCTGATTGGTCTATGTAGCATATTAGAGTCCAGCTAAAGTTACAGAGGAAGACCCTGTTTCAAAAATTAAAAATTAATAACAAACAAAAAATGGAAATTTTTTTGTAATTTTGTTCTCTACTTACTTTTTGTAAAGACAAATATAGTCACTTCAAAAGAAATCAAATAACACTAAAATTCACTTTTTAATATACCATAAGTGTCTGTCTTAGTCCAGTTTTAAGTATTAGTAGATTTAACCCTAATTAAAATATTTGTGTTACAGTTGCCCAATTACCTTCTAAAATCTTCTTTTGAACTCTAGGCCTTGTGTTCTAATGCACATGTAAACCAAGGAGCATAGATTCATTTTTTTTGGGAACAAGAGTTAGGAGAAAGAAAAAAAGAAAACAGTAACAAAATGTCCTTCTCTTTACCACATTTCTGCATGGTTCTATACTCCATATACTTGATCTCATCCAATCACTATAAAAAAAACAGAGGCAGCTACTTCCCTCATTTGATACACGACAGATTCAAGCTTCAAAGAGGGTCAACAACCTGTCATAGCTGAAATTTATAAATCCAGACATAGACTAAACTGATGACATTCAACAACAAAGAATGTAAAATTGTTTATTGATCTACATACTACCTGAAGCATTTATTAGGGAGTGTATTGGCAATTGCTGTTACGAAGTGATACTTTGTCATCTATACAAAAACACACCTAATTTTTTTCCTGAACTAGTAAGTACCAGGAACAGATGAGAGTGCTGATGGGAGAACAATAGTTACAATGTGCTTTATATTTTCATGTCAGCAAAGGCATCAAACACAATGTTGATAATTCCCACAACTGTAGGAGTGCTGAACTCACATAAAACTCAGACACATGAAGGAAATCTTTCAGTGCTGAGGGAACTTTATTTCCTTCTTCATAAATCTTGACACATCTCACACTGTCAAAGTAGAATAATTAAGAATTAATGCCTATGTGTCGACGTACATTTGAGTCACCAAGGGCAGAGAGACTTACTCTTCTACCCCAGTTTTTCTGACCCTAGCTTCCTCCTGAGATTGCTGTGGCTGAGGTTTTCCAATTATCATTCAGGATTTGATCTTGTCATGACATGGAAAGGTAGTTCTGTGAGTATTTGATTTTTACTCTCTTTCTTAGGTGCATGATAGGCCTTTACAATAAAAAGTCATATTTTCCTTATTAAGTAAAAATCTCATATCCTTAGAAAGCAGTTTCTAATGACTATAAACGTATTATGCCTTCTGCAGTCACTGGTATTGGTTTTGAAGGCTGTTTTACTACTTCACTTGGCTGGTTTCCCTTCTGAAATATTTGCTTTCCACAAATTTATTCGCAGCTTTACCAAATACCGGAAATTGATTACTTTTCCAAACCTTATGTTTGCAATTCTTCATTATGGTTTGATTGCATCTTAAACCATGTCAACTTTTCTTTTATATTTATTAAGAGAAATGTAGTGTTCATTCATTTTTATAGTGGTTCCTGAATACTGACTTCACTACCCCAATAATTTATCTGGTGCTTTGTGGTAATTCTATTGGTAGGGGACATTTATCATCCCTAACCCTACTCCTGAGGGACCCAGGAGAACACTACCTTTATTCCTGAAAATTATTCTTAGAGTTGAGCAAGTTCTATAGCCTTTGATGCTAATTGAATGATTAGGCACATGAGGGAAGAAAACGGTTTAATGAAGAGATGACAAAGGAAATGGATCATGGAGAAGGATTGCTTATATATAGCTGATAGAAAAAGAAAAGAAAAATCTTTTTCATGGACAGGAAAGCTTTGTGTTTCTTTCCAAATTTTACGTTGGATCTTGTACTCCTCCTTAGCTGTACTCTGTCATCTCTCCATTACCAAATCCTTCTTCTCTGGGCCTTTGGGTAGGTACTTTCAGCAGATCATTATTCCGTAATCATTTTCTTCGCCCTGAAATTACCCTCATCTCTCTTTGTATTTGACTGTGCTTGACACAAAACACCCCAAGCTTCTTGAAGCCTTGATTTGTCATTGGGATCTAGCAGCTGTTCCTAGGTTCTATCAACATGTCAAACTGTCAGGTGTGGAGACTGGTATGTGGGTATTGCTGGTGGCAGTTCTGATCATTTCAGAAAGAAATGACTACTTTCCATCCAGTGTAGTTTGCCAGTAGTCAACTGTGCAGCTGTCATCATATAACTCTCCTTGTTACATCTTATTGTGAAGAACAGCTCTGGATTAAGATATATGTGCAGCATACATTTGAATTTTTCATGACTATAGGAAAAGTGAATACACTTCAGGTACGCTGTCTACTTGTTCTCCAGGAAGACTGTGGACATTGATCTGTTTTTCTATATTGGAAACCCATCAATATTGAATAAAAATAAAGACGTGTATAGAAAGTCCATGAGAACTAGAAAACTAGAGTATATTCCCACAAATGTGGAAAATAGCTCCTTATACATTGTCAAACTAAACTTAATATAAGCCTGATTTTTATTTGAATTTAAAGAAGTAGTTAAGTTTTGTCTATAGTACAGATGACTGATAATCAAAAAATCTCACAAAATCTCATAAGATATCAAATTTTATTTCCCTTGGAGCTGTTGGTCTAGGGTTACCTAACTGACTGTGGTCAATGTGGAGGAGCTTCATGGTATCTAATATTTGTTCCACTAAACTTGAGCTAGATTCTTCCCTAGGTTTGAGGATGAAGGTATTGTTTATTCCCACATTCAAATTTGATTTTTACATCACCACTAACTGACATTCCACCTCAAGGTTCCTAAGTAATGTTTCTCCCAAAGACTCCTTTATGTAGGTGTCATTGACAGATGCTGAGGTTTTTTTGTTTGTTTGTTTTTGTTTTTGTTTTGTTTTGTTTTTGATACACAAACCATCAGGGTTACAATTAGCCCTTAGTTTCTTAAAATTCTGTTCTGTTGCCTTCTCTAGAGCTTCAAGTTCCTACTTCTCTGGGTAGCATAACCTCTGAGACAAAACACTTCCTTCCTAATTTGTCAAGTGTCAGAATTATCAGACATGAATAAAATTGATTTTTATAGCAAGTGCAGGAGTACTTTTCTTCGTTAAAGGAATTGGAACTTAAAGGTTCACACTGTAAATAGTCTAAAATCAAAGGTTCCCTTGCTGAAGAGCAAAATGTTACAGGAGAGAGACAATTACCAGGCACCCCTCTGATCCAGAGCTCTGTCAATGCTGTGGATGATCTCAGATCCTATTATGTTTATTTAGGATTACTAAACAACTACTAAATAAACATCTTTAAGATGAATAATCACACACAGCAAATAAATCTTATTAGTCTTTAGCAATGTAGATTGAAAGGAGAAATAAGGGCTAGAGATATGATTCTGTCATTGAAGCCTAAGGTTCACATTCAAGAAAAGAGAAAGAGAAAACTACCAGATGAATAATTAGAGAATAACTTTTTAACCACAACTCATGCATCAACTGTCACAGCTAAGATATTTATATCTAAATTTACAGATCTACTTATGTATTGTCCAAACATTTAGCCCTTTAGAAAAATTAGGTGGAAAAATTAAAAGAAAGTTTTAATAAGATAACTTTAGGAGCCAATAGTAATTGCTTGATCTCCCACCAGGGTGTTAGTGCTTGTGTGTGCATGCATATGTGTGTGCATGTGTGTGTTTGTGAGTGTATTACTCAGAATTCACATTTGTGAATAATGATAGAAATTTACTACCTACAGAAAAATGACAGATTAAACTCCAAGAATTTACAACATTCCTTTCTATTACAGGCCCTAAAGGGTATAGGAACTCCACAAGAAGACCAATAGAATCAATTAACCTAGACTCTCGGGGCTCCCAGAGACTGAACTATCGACCAAAGAACATACAGGTGATGGACTTACACCTCATATGTAGCAGACGTGCAGCTTGGTCTTCATGTGGATCGTGTGCAAATGAAGCAGGGCTATCCCAAAAGCTGCCAACTGTCTGTGGGATATGTTCTTCAAGCTGAGCTGTCACGTCTCGCCTCAGTAGGACAGGTTGTGCCTAGCTTCCCTAAAGCATAATGGGCCAGGGTGGGGCAGACACTCATGGGTGGGTCTCCATGCACTCAGAGGAGAAGGGGATGGGAGTTGGGAATTGGGGATTGTGGGAGTGGGTAATTGAGAGGGGAGCAGTGAGTAGGATGTAAAGCAAATATGTAAAAAAAAGATAAATAAATAGATGAATAAATAGATAAATAAAATTAAATAACCCCCCAAAGCCCCACATTCCATTTTACTATCTTTTAAAAAAATAACAATTCAGGAAAATATATAGGAATGTATTTTAATCATATGCTCTAGCTCTTCCTTCTCCCTCTCTTCCTTGAACAACTCTGAAATTCACCTGTTTCTCCTCCTCCTCCTCATTTTTACTCGTCCTTATTCTTTTTCTTCCTCTTCTTCTGTTTTTTTCTGCTGCTTCTCTTTCCCTGTTCCTCATTATTCAAATGCTCAAATTAGAAATGTCCGAATTGTCATAGATATAGAGATATCTAATAGAATATGAGCAAAATACAAAAGGCATCACCCTGAAAGAAAAATGCCTTTTGCTTTTACAGCAGCCATCAACAGCTAATAGTGTATAGTGAGGGATGGGACATAAGTAGCCCTTTCCCTCTTCATAATGGAATGTTCTCTCTCCATAACGGATATGTTTGCTTGCTGATTTGGGGATGGTCTTGTGCAAGCCAACTACTGCTGCTGTGAATTCATGAATGCTATGGCCCTGTCATGGATAGAAGACATTACTTCACAGTACTCATACATCTCTCACTCCTTCCATCTTGATACCACACATTTTATGAAATGATATTACCTGAACTTTAGGGTAAGAACAGAGATGTGTGTGTGTGTGTGTGTGTGTGTGTGTGTGTGTGTGTGTGTGTGTGTGTGTATACATACATATATATCATGTATCATATATCAAATATCATATATAATCATATATATATGTATATATGTATATATGATCTTACGACTTCAATGTCACTATTTCTCTTCAGTGTGATGTGTGACTCTCTGTTAGCATTGTGCATTGCAATAAGAAACTTCTCTAGGGAGAGATGTAACTTTCACTAACATATGTGAGTAGTGATCACTGTAACTTATCTATAGCTTTTATTATAAGAAGGTGGTTTGATGCTAGGTTTCTTTGGTTCTCCCTTAGAGTCTAGGAAATCCCTATCCATGGGGTCTGTGTCAGGTTTACTGTACCAGTTGTGAGCTCCCTTACATGGGATGGGTCTTCAGTCCAATAAGAACACTGCTGTTGTTGGTTTCATCCATAATATTTATTATATTATATAATTATATTTATTATATTAACATTTATATATTTATTAAATATGTTATTGCTCCATGGGCCCACCTTCATAAAACAGTCATCATTGTAGCTATGAGGATACATACAAACTGTTGGTGAATTTTCTCCCCACAGCTTTTATTACGCTTTCTTAAACTACAATCACTGGTTATCCATGAGTAACTTGTAGGTCAGTACCAGCTTGATGTCATCTCCTTTGATGAAACTATATACATTTTTTAAAGCAATAAGGTTCTACAATGAAGCTCTGGTGGGATGTGTGAGAAAGCGTCATAACAAGCCTACATTTTTTATAAAGGGTGTTTTCTAGAACTCTCCTGATTGAAAAACCGAAAGGAATTATTTAACACCTGGCAATGTGACTATTTTCTGATAATCAATGGTTTATCTAGCCATGCAGAATAACTTCAATTAAAGTAGGACAAATATTCTTAGGGGAGTTATCCCTGCATCTACCCTACTCTCTTATCCATCTCTCTATGTATGCCTCTCTGCTATTCTGCTTTCTGTTGGCATACCAACTACACATAACAACTAACTTCTCTCTCGTAATGTCCAAATTTTAATTTTCTGCCTTCAATAGGTACCCCAAGTTAAACCACAAATCTACATATCAGAGAGAAAATGTGCTGTTTGCATTTCTTGATATGAGCTAACTCACTAACTTTTATCACTTCCAGCCCTACCTTTTTTTTTTTTAACCTAGAATGGTCATGATTTCTACTTTCTTAAGAGTTGAATACAATTCCACAGCATTTAAGTACAAAATTTTCATTATTTATTTATTGATTTATGCAGATTTAATCTGTTCCTGTTTCTAAGCTATTGTGAATCGAGTAGTAATGAATGTGTATGAGACTCTCTCTGTGGTATCACATAGGGGATATTGGTTATATGTATTAGGAATAGTAAACCTGGGTCATTCATTCCATTCCAAACTTTTTGAAGCAATCCATGCCTATTTCCATGGTATCTATACCATGTATCATTCTACCCAACAGTTAATAAAGTGAGCCCCCTCTTTTCACATATAATTCAGGATCTGTTCTTACTTGTTTTCTTAATCTTAGCCATCTTGGAATATGATCATAAAATAATGTTAACTTGCATTGCTCAATTTTTGACTTAATTATTTGTTTTCTTAAGACTTGCTTATGAATTATTGATTCCGAAGATGTATAAATGCTGGGGGTTTTCTTCCTGCTCTGCAGGCTTCTTCCTCACTGGACTGTAGTTCAGAAGCATTTTAATTTCATTCATCGATTTTGGTGTTAATTCCTCAGCAAACAGTTTTCTATTCTGAAAGTCCTTAATTTTGCCTCCATGTTTTATTGAGATTCCTACCTGTTCATGTAACAGCTTCAAGGATTCATATTTTGTATTGGGTGTGATTTTTTGTGCCTGTTAGGACATCCATGGAATCATGTACAAATACAGACTTAGGTTTAGGCAATTATATCAACCCAATTTTCAACCAGATACCAAAAATACACAAAGATTATAAGTTCTATTAGCAAGAATGCTTTATCTGGGCTGAGCACTTGTCAATGTTCCAAGTGTTTTGAGAAAACATAACTTTTTTCTTTTTTCTTTTCTTTTCTTCTTTTTGTTTTGGCAGTGATTGTCTTTGGAACATTTCTGAACTGATTCTATTGAACAAAACTTAGTATGAGTGGTGACAACTTTAGATAATAACCCCAGCTTTCTTCCTTGCTACTATCTTCCCTGACAAAATGGACTTTATCCCTGGGACTGTAAGCCAAAATAAACCCTTTCTGTCCAATGCTTCTTTTTCTCAAGGTATTGGATTTCAGAACAAAAAAGAAAAAAAAAGAAAAGAAAAAGCAGTTAACACCTCAGGTAAGTCCATAGGCAAAGATTGACAACATGAATCCCACCCCTTGCTACCCACATGAGGAAAGGAAAGAATCTTTGCAGTGCATAACAGGGAACCGTGCATAGATGCTGCTGCCTGTTGTATTGGGAGAATAGATTGCATCTCAATTCTTTTTAATTGTTAAGAAATTAGAGGAAAAGAGAAAAATGGGGAAAAGGAGGCATCAAGTGAGGACTCAGAAATTAGAATTAGAGAATACCTTGGAAGAGACTTATCTCCATATATACGTGGGAAAATCTGTACCATCTGCTGAAGCCACAGCCAGTCATGTGGCCTGGAGGAGAAGAGCAGGAGCCAAAGTAGAGCAATTATAAACTCGGTAAACCATAGAACTGCTGGCCAGAGCCTCCTTCAAATTGGCTCAACTCAGCAGAACCATTGGCATTATGGCTTAGTGGGGAGACGGCCTGGTTGCAAACCAGAAGATCCCAATATAAAGCTTTTTCTTAAAATAGTTTTCTTAATGTGTCTTATTAGTGCATCCAGTTATGTGCATAAGTAGATACCCTCTTTTTTATGAATATTGCAAATCCAAAAGTTTAATACATTTCCACAACTGTATCATAAACTACAACAGCAGCAGCAGTAATAGTAGCAGCAGCAACAGCAAAACTTGACCGTGTCTGAAATCAACGAACTCTGCAGGGATTGAATATAAGCTTCATAGGCCCAGGGAGAATTTTAATGATCTAGCTATCAATAAGGCTGTTTTATAATTATGAGGAAAGCATAAAACTGAAAGTATTCAATTTTCCAGATGAGAACTATGCTTTTTTAATTAATAAAGAATCTATTTTCATTTCTTCTAAAAGCTCAACTTTCCTCTTGACATTTTGAAATGGAGATGATGCCTATGACCAATAATAATAACTTTCACATGTAGTCATTTTTATCACTTTATTGATTTGTCTGTTTTCTCATGCTCTTTTCTTTGATCTCATTTAGCATTTGGATATACGTTATTGATTGAATCCTGTGGTCATTTTGCATTTAAAGTTTGCATCCAGTTTAGTAGAACTGCTTCTGACATTAGGTGTTAGAAGTCTTAGAGAGCAAAGTAGGTGTTTGCAATGCCTGCCTTAAGAAAGGGCACGTGGGCAAAGTTGAAGTTCTTCCCATGGGCTAATTAAAGGTTATTAAATATATAGTAATTATGAGACTAATTCTTCTAAAATAAAATAGTTTTATAATGTATTTGGTAAATGATTCTTCCAGAATACCCTCATGCTTGTTATTTGCTTTGCAGAAGAGAAGACAATTGAAGTGGTGGTGTAATTTTCTCCATATATGTAGCCCATGATCCCATCACTATTAAACATCCAGGTCAATTTAAATTCTAGAAATGTTAGAAACTACATTGGTTCAAGAAAATGGCAGTAGTGGGGTTGGGGATTTAGCTCAGTGGTAGAGTGCTTGCCTAGCAAGCGCAAGGCCCTGGGTTCGGTCCCCAACTCCAAAAAAAAGAAAAAGAAAAAAAAGAAAAGAAAAGAAAATGGCAGTAGTAAGAGTCTATAAACTCTCTGTCTAAGTATGTGTAGTTGGCTAGTGTTAATTCCTTCCCATCAAGCATAGCTTTTAGTTGCCCATAAGTAACACTATTGCATCATTGATGCTCTATGGGAATGGTAGTTTTGTGGTCCATAGGCTTTAGAGCTAGGTAAGCATATTGATTGCTTGCAATCATGTCCTTGGCATCATATATTACACCTTCAGATACTGTGAGAGCTAATCCCGAGGAATGGGACTTGCAGGTCACTTCCGCTATCATCCTTCAAGTCCATTATCTGCTAGGATCAGAATTTTGGTATTTAAAGTCTCTGTCTGTTACTAATTTCCTACATGACACTCTTAGGCATAGTGGTTAATCCTTCTGTACTGTTAAGATTTTATCAGTCAAAGAAGAGGAACAGCAGCTGGTTTTCTATACCCACAGATAACATTTTCTCAAAAAAAAATCAAATAAGCTGCCTTTTCAACAGATGGAATTCATTACACAAATCTACAACTTACCAATTATATGTGACAAGTGACCATGGAATACCCAACCCCAGTTCATAATTCACATACAACCCAGTACCTAAATCCATACTTTGGAGAAAATATGAAGAAGGAGCAGACATAATGTAACAGACATAGGACCAGGCTGCCTCTGGAGTCAGTGTGTTTTAGGACATTAGTGGGAATCAGCACCCATCAGAATCTGACAATAAGGTGGCCTAAACAAACCTACACAATGACAGTACCAGTTTACTATCCCCACAAAATGGAAGGGGACATTTTACATTTACCACTAGATGAAGATCTACAGGCAATCGTTGACTTCTGAGAAAATATGTTTTCCTTAGGGTTGAGTGATCTGAATGTATCCGATTGGTACCGATATCAATTGGTTTCCAATTCCAAGTGATCATTCATAAACACATCTCATATGTGTAGCACTAAATAGAACCAGTAGAGGAGGTGTGTGTGTGTGTGTGTGTGTGTGTGTGTGTGTGTGTGTATTTAAATTAGAGAAGAAGCCTGAGACAGATGGAGGGACTCATATGCAGACAGTTAAGATGAGAGATGATGTGACTACAGTGCTCATGTTTGAAATACTCGAAAAATATTAAATTAAAAACAATCCAAGCAGAGCCTGTAGAGAGGTCATTGCTTCCACTTTCCACCTTGTCAAAAATTGTATCAGATTTATCTTATTCTTGCAACATTCATCTAGTTCAAACCGAAGCAATCAGTGAGACTTGCACAACAACTTGTAGTAGAGATCAAGTTACTAACACAATATCACAGAGGCTGGGGGGCTTTTGTCCTGAAAGCTACCACTGGTCATGATTTCGAGATTTGGTATTTTTTGAGCTAAAAGATGAGTTGCTGTTTTAGAAGTAAATGCAACTAAAATTGATTTAAAGTCTCTCTCTCTCTCTCTCTCTCTCTCTCTCTCTCTCTCTCTCTCCTGTCTCTTTCCCTTTTAGTAATGTGGTGACAAGCTTTTTAGTGAGATGATGAATGTAACGCTGTGGTTCTGAACATGAATTTCTGTTGTGGGGGGAACCTAATTAACCAAGGTAAACTACTTCTATTCAAACACTTCAGAAAGATAGCACCAGTCACAAGTGTTAAATATCTGTTATGCTTTACTTTGCTTACTCATGCATTTATTCAACGCTCGCTATGGCAGTTTATCTAAAATTAGGTCCAAAGTAATTTAGGCAGCCATGCCCTGTGTGAGAGATTCTGTAGAAAGCTTTAAATCATAGTGACAGCCATTAGAACTTGCTTAAAGGAAATGCATTTCTGAATAACTACAGAGAAGACAATGGAAAGGGGAGCTGGGCATATATCCACAAGGTCTCACAAGGAATTACTCAATACTTAAGATATGTAGGTTTGGAACAATAGAATAAGATTTATTATTTCTCACACATTTGTACGCCAATTTAAAGGAGAGTAATAGCATGTTTTATTGAGAAATTCATTCTGTGTCAGGAAAAAATTAGAAGTTGTGTCTTATTATAATACTTTTTTTTTCAGGTGTATCCAAATTGAGTAAAACAAGTATTGTGGTCTTTTATTGCTGACAAGAAAATAATAGGGCAGAGATATTAACTAATATGTCTAACATTATTACAAGGAAATTGGTGATGGACAGGAGTTCTAAATAGCAGCATTCTGATCTTAACGACCAGGTTTTATGTTCTGTATTTGTTTCTTCTCTATCACTGATTTCTGTATATCACAAACACATTTTATTTCCCCCCAAAGTCCCTAGAAACTCAAATTTAGAATTTTATTTTTAATATAAATTTCTTCCTTTGACAAAAAAATGATGGAAAAGTATAATTATCAGTATATTACTCAATTTGTGTTCCTTCACATCTGTGAATATTGCTAAAATAAACTTGCACTTAATCGCTTTATATTCACTTAATCTCTGAGTACCTTTTGTTCTACAGAAATCAAACTTTGGACAGATGTATAGAGTGCTGGCTAATTTTATGTCAACTTGACATGAGCTAGAGTCACAGTGGGGGAGGTAATCCAGTTGAGAAAAAATGCCTTCCTAAGATCAGGCTGTCGGCAAGTGTGTAAGGCATTTTCTTAATCAGTGATTGAGGTGCTCAGACCATTGTGGTAGTTCTAGCCCTGGGTTGGTAGTTCTGGGAAAGCAGGCTGAACAAGAGATGTGAAGCAAGCCAGTAAGCAGTATCCTGTCATTACCTCTGCATTAACTCCTGCCTCCAGGATCCTGGCATTTGTGAGTTCCTGCCCTCACTAATTTTAATGATTAAATACCATATATAACGCTGGGAGAAATAAGACCTTTTCTCAACAAGTTGATTTTGGTCATAGTGTTCCATCACAGCAATCTGGTGTATTCCTGACTTTCGTAAATTTTCTGCTCATATAAGTGATGAAAATCCTTCACAGAGTGGTGTTTATATTTTATTTCTCATGAGTATTTAAATATTTTATCCAACAAATTGATTTTTGTTCATGATACTGTATTATTTATTTTTACTTACAATTATTTCAAAGATGCTAATCAAGTAAAGAATAAAATTCTGTCGCTTCAGTTGAAAAATAATTAATGTGAAATGAGAACAATAAGTTTTGAAAGGCTGTGTTCCATTCTGGGTTAATTGTTTCATCTCCCCTAATAGTATTGCATAAAGCAATAAAGTGATCATTACATAAACAAGCAACAGAATTAATAAATGTTCTCTCACGTAACAGTTGTTTCAATTATTCCCCAGAGAAGGGACTTAGGGTAGGAATTCTAAACCAAAATCTTGTTTAAAATTAAAATTATTATCATTGCTTACTATACTATTTCCTACACAATCTTTCAAAATCAGAGGCTATTATGTCTTAACATATATTTCAAAATGGCAAGGTAAGAATTTGATATTTAATGGAAGAATAAACCTACAAAAGTATTAATCACGGGAAATATTTTGTATATTTAATTATACTGCAATATATGTGAAAATATCACTTAGGTCTTCCTATTTTACTGACAAGTAGGATTTTCAGTGAACCTAATGTGTTGAAAGCCCTCCTTGAAGTAATAAGAGAGTTGAAAATAATACCTTGAAGTAATTGGATTAGAAGACAGATTGAATGTCCTAAGCCATTTAATATTCCTAAGCAATGTGAGGAGTAGAGGGAGTGTCCTCAAAAGCCATGCCCATTGATAAGTGAAGTTATTTCAAAGTCCACAGGGAGTGTATAATCAAATTGTATATAAGGAGTCAGAAATATGTACAAAAGAGGATAAAATGGGAAACATCATATCAGAATGCAAATTGTGCCTGGAGAGAAATAGTTTGAAAATAGCATGTTCAGATGATGAGGTAACTTAGAAATCAGCACACTAAATCAGGTTGAAATTTCCTGAGTGCAAAGTTTGATCTGAGCATATCTTCTACTGTTATAATAAGATCACAGTCACCTTCTATACCTAGGGAAAAAAATCCCTAAGTTTCAAACTTTTAAGAGTATTTTCAAAGCATTAGTTTTGAAAAATTTGAAAAATTGCTACAAAATCTTCATTCTGCATTCTTCCTAGGAATATCAAGGAGACTTACTCAGCTGATGATTGCAAAATTGTTTAGTGTCTATTCAGATGAAATTGTGGTGTCTAACACCATTAATCACAATGTTTGAGACATGAAGTTTTGTGGCTTAGGTTTGTCAATTCCCTGTATATTTGGTTAAGAGTTTGCACTCTAGAAAATGACAGTGAGAACCAGTGTAAAGTCAGTAAGCCTGGGCAGTTGTGTAAAAACACTGAATTTTAGTTGAAGAAAAACTGAATTTCATATTATTTCAGATTATTCATATTGCAAAATTACATATGACCTTTATTGTGACGTGGCCTTTATCTTATTATATTTATTATTATTTTTGATATGTTCTTCAGACAGAAGACTTTGATTGGATTTTCCATTGAAAATACTAACTATTAGAGAATTTTAATCTATATCCTGAGTTACATTAAACAGCAAAAGCAAGTTCCAGTTCAGATGGATTTTGTGAGGGTTGAATGGTATGTGTCTATTTTCATTCTTTTACATGCAGCTATCCAGTTGGACAAGCACCATTTGAGGATGCCTTTTTCTAGTATGTTAATTTAGATTACTTATAAAACAATTTAGGTTTTTACAGATACTTACATTTGGTTGTTCCATTTGATTCCATTGATCAACATGACTACCTTGCAGCCAATACCATACTGTTTTTATTACTATAGCTCTGAAAATTTTCAGGTCATGAGTGGTAGTAACTCCAGCTCTTCATTTCTTACTCAAGGTTACTTTTCAGATAACCTGGATTTTTGAGTTTACATTTGAAGCTGTCACTTGTTCTTTGAAGAATTGTGAAGATTTCCATTGGAATTTTGAAAGGGGTTACATAGAATCTGTACTTTGATTGTTCTGGTAGGATACCCATTTTTAATATATTAGCCTTATCATTCCAAGAGCATGGGAGATCATCCCAGCTTCTGATACTTTCTTCAATCTCTTTCTTCAGGGTTTTAATGTTTTTTATCACAGAAGTCTTTTACTTTCTTGGTTAAAGTTATCTCTGGGTATTTTATTTCTTTGAGGCTATTTCAAAATGTTTTGTTTCCCTGTTACCTTAATAGATTGTTCATCATCTATAGGAGTTTCTTGGTGGAATTTTTAGGTACATAATATGTATACACTCATATAGTAAAGATAGTTTGGCTTTTTCTCTTCCTAGTTTTATTTCCTTGATCTCTCATTCAGCTGTCTTGTCACTACTGCTAATGCTTCCAGTATACTATACTGACTATACTGAATAAGTATTGAGAGAGGTTACAAAATTGTATGGTTCTTAATTTTAGTGGAAACACTTTGAGTTTGTTAGCAAGGTGCTTTTGGTAAATAAATAAAATAATTGATTAATAAAGAATAATCATTGTAATTGGAATAACTTAGGCCACAGTAAGACAAATATGATATGTATTCCCTTATATGTGGCTGTTGTCTGTTAAGTCTCTTGTAAGCTACAAGCCTTTTAACCACAATGCTAATTGTAAAATAAGGGACTAGGGACAAAGATAGTTTCTTGCCAGGAACGAGAAACAGAAAAGATAGATAAAGATAGATGCATTGTGGGGTCAGTAATGGGAAGATCAAAAGGGAGGGCACAAAGAAGCCAGAGAGAGTGGATAACTGGGATATAAAACCCAAAAGCAACATTCTTGTGAGGGAACTGGTGTAACTCTTAACGCAGTAGAAACCACCTAAAATATATGCCTATAGGAAGGAGATTTAAATGAAATTGTCAAATAATGGGGGAGATGGATTCCCAAATGGAAATCTCTCATTACCTAATTAAGGTCCAGTGCCAGGAATAGATTAGCTCTACTCACACTTTTTGGCCAAAGGCTTCCAGTTAGAACCTCAGACAACCTAGTAAATTGCCAAGGGTATTGGTTGGTCTCTATAAATTGATAGTAGGGTCCCATTTCTTAGACCAAAACCTATTCAACTCATAAAACACAGAGAAGTCAAGCTAGTGTCTACTTAGAGACTTTATCCATATCAACTCCTAGTGTATATGATACTGGAAGGTATTCTGCGTGCTACCACAAGAAAAAGATAAACTCTAATCGAGGAACAAACCCTTGTTCTACAATGATGACTTGCCTACAAGATTTGCTAGTTCAATATTGGCACAAATGTTATTAAAGTGAACTATGAATATCTGATTTGACTTAAGCTCTGGTAGTGAAGAACCTGCAACTAGATAAGCCATGGACCTAGGAGGAAACCAAATTCCTGTTATGTTAAAGGAACACAGCAGTAAATCACTCCTAAAAACATCCAGCTATGCTTACTTAGCAGTATCTCACAGAGCCATCATCAGAGAGCTTTTTCCTACAGGAGATGAGATTAATAGACACCTCATTTGGACAGTGTGCAGGGAGTGAGAGAGCTTGACACATTCAGTCCTAAATGGGATGGCTCAGTCACCTCAGGGCTCACTGAGTCGTGTGGGAGAGAAGGTGGAAAGGTTATAATAGCCAGTTGGCATAAAGGACACCAAGTACAAAGGGCCCCGTGAATAGAGGATAACCAGTGCAGTGTGAGCTGCCACAAACAGTGAGTGGGAGTAATGCACAGGGTGTGTCAGGATCTACATGACTTGGGATCCCAGCACTGAGGGGAGAAGTGGATTCAAGTCCCTTGCCTAAACTAGAAACTATCTCCAGTTGAGTCTCATTGATAACGCAACCACATTTAAGGGTAGGGCCCATGTTCTGCCTAGATGACAAACACAAAGAAGACTTAATGGCAGTTTTGGAAGTTCTTTGTCTCAGTGTTTCCCTCCCTCCCCCCTCCTTCATTCCCTCCCTCCCTCCGTCCTCCTGTCTCTCTGTCTGTCTCTGTCTCTGTCTCCGTCCCCGTCTCCCTCTCTCTCTCTCTCTCTCTCTCTCTCTCTCTCTCTCTGTCTCTTAAATGTACAGATTCTTTGGTTGTATATTATGGCTTCCTGTTTTATTCATGTTATTTTTTTGTTTTCTTTTGTTCTTTTTTCTGATACCCATGTATGCCCATGTGTGTCTCAGTCGATGTGATATGTTTCTTGTCCTTTTTCTCCTTTTGTTTGCTTACTCCTGTCCTGGTTTGTCTTGTTTGTTTTATGCTATTTTATTTTATTACTAGTCTCTGGATGCCTATTTGTCTTCTATAGAGGCAGAAAGTATGTGTATTTGTTTGGAAGAGGTCATGGGGAGGATATTGAAGGAGGTGGGAGAAGTATTGAAAATACATTTTCAATACAAGAAAAATATAAAGGAAGGAAAAAAAGACGTGGAGGGATCACATGAACTTCTATGTACATAGAAACAGACCATCCACACTGATTATTTATATCAACATGAAGGATCCTGTCCTCCAGCCCTTCATAATTAATATGCCTAATCATTTCGGTGCCATCTTTCTACAATACAAGATGGATGTAGCCTAACTTTTCTAAAATTATTATTTCTAACATTGTTAATGATTTGTCATTCATCAATTTATTGACAGGCAAAATATTTGTTTTCCAGTTTCTGAACAATGGCAGAATGATTTGAGGCGATTAATGCTGTTTTGTGTCTGTACTCAGTTTGGATTTGTATCTAACTGCCACAGCTCTGGAAAGGACTTTCGTAAGTATGTCTTCACAGGAATGTGATGGTTTCTTATTTTTTAGATACCGCTACTTCGTATCTAAAGAAAAGATAAAAATAGAGATGCTTTTCTAAAGTGGCTTTCTTTCTTTCTTCGCCTGCTGTGTTTGGAAGTAGACATCAATTTCTAATGTACTTAGCGATTGCCTTGTCTTTAATGCAGAGTTATCTTTAACCAGAAATTAGCCTTCTCAAAAGAAATCAGAGGAAACATATGAGATCACTAATTTTCTATACTTCTAGAGCCAGAATATTATTTTCTTCAGGCTGGATATTCTTTCAATGGGGTTTTATTCAGTTTATTGATACTATTTATGCATTCCGAATGCGTTTCCAAAAGACTGGCCTATAAACCTTCCAAGTATCATTGTACCATTACTTTCTCAGGAGATTTCAGACAAATTCCTCAAGGAATCCTGAAACTCTGTAGAAATTAAAACCTTCAGAGACAGTCTCTCATCACCTTTCATCAAAGATAAATATTCTATAATTTCTTTGTTAACAGAGTCTAGATTTAAAATATTACACTTCAAATACAGGCACAAAGTATATTTCATTGTTATTACTTGTAATTAAATTTTTGAAAGAAAATTATCAGGGGCTGAAAGGATGCTTCAGTGTTTGAGAGCATGTCTTGCTCTTTCAGAGTACCAGGGCTCAGTTCCTAGAACTCATGTTAAAGACAATAAGCATCTATAACTCCAGTTATAGGGAATCCAACTTGATTTATGGGCATATGTTGGTACTAGGCACTCTTGTGATACAAAGCCATACATCTAAGCAAAACAATTATATTGAAAGTTTTTAAATGATATTTCTATCCAACCTAATTGAATTTTAATATGATTATTTATATAAGATTATATGCATAGTGGCAACTACACACATACAGAGTTGACATATTCTCTTTGTAAATTTCTCTTTATGGGATATGTTTGTACTGTAGACATTATTTCAACCCAAATTATTCTTCTGACTTCACTGTTGCTTGAATTTATAATAATTTGGGGATAGGAGTTTCTTATGAAGACAACCTATTCACAAAAGGTCATGGCATTGGCCCACGGTTCATAGTACAAAGTCAGAGTCAATAATCATTATTTTCAAAATGCCTGGGTGAAAGTGAGTTAGTGAGTGTGTGTGAGTGCGTGTGTGCATGCGTGTGTGTGTGTGTGTGTTAATGGATGTGTGAATAGATTGAACACATGTATCTGGATCTGCATGTGTATGTATGTTCATACCTGAGAAACTACTAATAATAGTATATGCTATCAAATCTTTACAGATTTTGTATTCTCAGGAATCATTTTATAGGAACTGCCACTAAAGAATCCTTAAACATCATGTATCTTGATTGCCCAAACAAATAGTCACAAAACAGTATATCATTGATCCCAATAATCAACAATCTCATTTAATATTAAAAATTAATTGTCTGTAATATTTAAATAACATTAGTAGGGATAATACAATTTATTTTTATTTAACATTTACAGCATTTGGAAAAATATTTTAAGTTTTATTAGCAAGAATGATTTATCTGTGCTGAGCACCTGTCAATGTTCAAAGTGTTTCGCATTCAGTACTTTCTATCAAGTTTACCTTAAAGACGCCTCATGAAATTAAAATTACATAATTCCACCAATGCTTATTTTACAGCTAACTTTGGTCTCAGCACTGTAATTGTCCTTGTGAGCTTATTGTTTTGTTAGCCCTATAGTTCATCTTTATTCTTCAAAAGAAATATTCAGGTGAAAACAAAATGAAAAATTTCCTTACCAATTTTTGACCCAAATCCACTCTTAAGTTCGGAATATTTAGGTATAGTATTGTAAAGAACACGTCTAATATTATAGATCATATATTTTGAAAATTTAAAAAAATTATATTACAATTCATAATTTGAAACTAGTTCATCGGAGATGAAATTTATCTTCTAAATTATTTGTATTCAGTTACACTATGCAGAGGAAATAAACATTAATTTTCAGTCTCTAAACACATAATTTCCCTTAGATATTTATATCTTATTGGTTAAAAAGCATATTATGCTTTTTGAATAAGTATTAAGTATATATAGTTACGGGTTAAAATTAAGTTTGTAATTAACCTTTGAGATTAGCTGTAATTAATATGCAAAACAGATTTGTGATTCTAAATCTAATGAAAATATCTTTGCTTATACCCCTTTCATCATGATCATGGTGATAATTACACTATAATTACTAGTTAGCTAAACATTTATGTACTTGTGATTACACTGGAATTTTAGCTAAAGTTGTTTACAGTGAATATGGAAGGGTATTTCTAGGTGATTAGATATTTCCTCTATGGTGTATATTTAAATAGTTGCATAAAATTACTATATACATATTTATATTATAAAATACACTTAGGGTAGGCTACATAATAAATATAAAGCATATTATATCTTAGGATAACATAGAAAATAAAATTTTAAAAATCCTCCATGTAATTGGGTTTTAAAGATAGTTTTGATTTTGATTACTTTATTTTACTCAAAACTTTTGAAAACTTGATTAACTCTTTGCACCCCAAGCCAAGCCTAACTTCGTTAAAAATAAGGCAGGGTGTGGCAGGAGAGATGGCTTAGTGGTTAAGAGCACTTTTTGCTGTTTCAGACCTGGCTTCAGTTCCTTGAACCTACGTTGGGCGGCTCATGACTCCAGTTTGAGAGGATATGATAACTTTTTTTTTTTATTTGGATTTTCTGGGAATGTGCAAATACACCCCTGTTGCCCACATATATACATATACATATATATGTATATATACATATACATATATATACTATATATACATACACACATGTATATACATATACATATATATATACATATATATATGGCAATATCAATGCAATGCTGGCAGATCAGGAAGAATTCCATAAACATAAGACTAAAATCATTTATATACCATGTAAAAATGTATTCTGAATGGGTTTTCACTATGCTTATTTCCAGGATCTTTAAAACATCTGAGTACTATGCCCGAGTTCTGGATATAAACCTTTGCAAAAATTCGGCTCCCTTCATTTTGTTCTCAGCTCATTGTGTATTTTGTAGCATAAATGTCTCAGTTTTAGCTTTATAACATTACGAGGTGCCTCCTAGGAGAGCAGCACTGCCCCCTGTCCACACTACCTGCTGCATTCGTACGCAGCTGAGACTTGGTTGTTCTGTTCCAGCAGCAGCACTAGGATTGTGCAGTAATCAGGCAGTCTTTACAGTTTGTCCTGCTGTAGAATGCCTTGCCCTTCTCCATGTCTCTTCTGCTTCATGTTTCTGTAGAGTTTAGCTCCTTCCATAGCAGGATCCCCTCTAGTTCTGCACGTACAATTAGGCTACTTTCAAGTCCTTGGGCTAGAGTCATCTTTTCAACTCTTGCTGTGCCTGGGTCAGTTCTACATTCTCTGTAGTTTAAACTTCCCTCAACCCCATTATACTCAACTGATAGGTTCCCTTGGTATGTGTCATACTCTGTGTCTGTCTCTGCCTTTCATATGGAGAAAACATGAAATGTAAGTGTGTAATGAATACGCCTTTGATGGACAATAAATACAAACTATCTGCAAAAAAAAAGGAAAAAGGAAAATAGCACTCACAGTCCTTTTTAAAAAATGCTATGTTTCATATCTTGGAGAGTCCCAATATAAATTAGCATACTAAAGGCTCTGTGTATTTTGTGGTGAAGAAACCTATTTTGTTTTGTTTGGCCTCAGAGTTTCCCCAAGCTTTTAAAATATGAAGCACTCTTGTTTGTTTGATAAACAGTGGTACTGAATGTCTCTCTCAGCTATTATTCTTTGGCACATATTAGCCTTTTAAATAAAATCTCATTGATATTTTAATAGTGAAAAATATTATTTAAATCAACATCCTAATAGGTATTGGAAAGGAAGGTTTAAAGTATTAAGAGGGTCAAATGTATTATCCAAGCGAATTGAGTTGAGTTTGAAAAGGGAAAGCATTTGGCCATTAGCTTTCTTGCCTGTGGTTGACAATTGATGGAAGAGTACATGGGGTAATATGTTTTTCTTTTGCTTTCTAAATTTGTATTAAGCCCATAGCAATTCTGCAGCAAATTTAATGATGTTGTGGGAAAAATGTCTAATATAAAATATTTTATTATAAAAGTACCAAACATTAAGGCTGTAGTATATCTGCTCCTCTGTTTGACAACACAGCGAAAGGCATTACATTTGTAAGGAGAATGTGGAGAGAAATGAAAGTGTCAGCCTGACCTGCATGAGTATAATTCCCCTGTGCTTGGCTCCGCAGGATGTTTTTATTGTATTTCCTGTTTGACAAAACATAGTTTTTCATGTTTCAAGTTTGGGAAACATTTAGCTTGTTCTAGTATAATGGATTACATTACAGGGTCTCTTGCCATTCCAGAAATGATATCTTGAAACATATTTGCTCTAGTTCTTTCACGGATGTTTCCAGTTTTAACACAAAAATAGGACTGGCTTGAAAGGATGTGAAAGTCTTTATCCTGACAACAGTTCTAGATGTTCTTATTAATAAAGCTATTGGGAAATAAATTCCATTTTAAAATGTTTGTCATTTCAAAAGTAAGTTAGAAGTAGAGACACAAAAAAATGTTTCCTTGGATATTGGAGTTTTTGAAAATATTAGCAGTACTAATTTTCAAGCCAAAAAGATAGAAGTTAAATTATATCCACTTAATCAAGCCCACTAGACTATGTAAACTATTAATCCCTTTAAAAAGGATACTTATAGGTGATAGAGTGATGTCACTGGTTAAATGTATTTGTTGTTCTTGAAAAGGACCCAGGTTTTAGTTTCAGTATCCACATGTTAGTTCATAACTACCAAACTACCATAAATCTAGTTCTGTGACACATAATAGTCCTTATGTCTCCTTTACACACTCATACATTCATACACACACACACACACACACACGCACACACTCATGCATGCATGTATGCGCCAGTATCCACACACACATGTACATTTACAAATATTCAAATTAACTCTATTTACAAATATAATTAAAATGCAAAGAATTGATAGTTTCCCACACCCAAGAATTGATTGTTTTAATAAGGTAAAATATATAACAATAAAGTAGAAGAATATAAATATAGATATAAATATAAATATAAATATAATATGTGTTATATGGCTTTTGCTTCAAATTGAAATTATTTCCTGGATGGATCAGAGGAAATCATAAAAACAGTAATGTCACTAGATTTATAAAATCTAAGAGACCTATTTTCTAAGATTAGCAACTGGGTAAGAAGAGACATTTGGATGGAGCCTCTTTAAAGCCGACATTATCAGTATCAGGGCCATGTCAAGCGCATCAGTGTCTTAGTCTTATGAAAACAACGAGGCTTCTACCTGGGTCAGGATTAGAGGAATTGTAAGCCTCTACCTAGTCCCAGTACGGATCCTGAGCTCTGGTTGATTTTTACTAAAAACAGTGTGTACTGAACGTATCAAGGACTGGTCCCCCTCTCAGATGTGGACCTTGAATTCCTAGACTATTCTGAGTGAAGGCAACCTGAAATGATCCATACCCAGACCGGATCAGATTAGCTAACCTACTCCCTCATTCACAACTGGGCTTCTGCTTTTGCTGGCTGCACAGGCTGCACCTCCATCATAGCACACACCCTACCCAATCCCAAATTTTCTGTATTCATGTCTGTCTTTTCTTCACTTCCTGTTGCCTCAGTTAGCATCAGTCTCTAAGCTGGAGGTTGGAGCAGACAATATTTCAAGATTTTAAAAGTTATAATTATTTTCCAATAAAAGTTGAATGGTGCTATGGGTTCTAGATATATTGCCATATACTAAGCTTCTTTACACTTTAAATATTTGAGGATGGTGGTGGCCTTCCTTAAGTCTTAACTTATTTAAACTGTCGTCATTGGGTATCCTATTTCATCTTTCTTGTTCAAAACTTTCCAGTGGAGGTTATTGTGGGTATGTTTGACAGGATCCTAGGATGCTCAGACTTTTGGCAACTTTTTTTCCCTGAGGGTGGTTCCAGATAGAGTAACATTTTATCCATTCAAGAGAGTAAAGCAGGTACTTTCCTGATTCCTGTGTTCACCCTAATGTTAACTATACAGACCAGCATGAGGAAAACTTCCCTGAAATCCCGCCCAAAATATCTTTTCTATTCAGGACACTCACACTGTGTTTATTCTTCTCTATTTCAAATAATTCTGTATCGTATTTAGCATCTCTATTGCTTCTAATGGGTGGCCTTATATAAAATAAGTTGAATGATTAATCTTATCTTTCTATTTAGATGAACAACAGAGAATATAAAATATTGATGTGAGTTTTTTCACGTTGAGTAATGCTAGCAAGAACCACAGAAGAAAAGAGCAATCAGGTTTGTCGATTCTCTATCCTTGCAGTTACACACAATCTGGACTCCCTGTGGCATGCACAGAATTCTTCACATTTTCTGGAGAAGCTTTTTATAAACTTTATGTATATAATTCTATTTCATACTGGTTTATTATTGACAACGTTTTCATTAGTAACTAGTTATGGATTGAGCCACAAATATCTTCCCTGCAGAGTTTCTAGTAAGTTCACAGAAAACCATCTGCTGTACATCATCTTGAAAATCTATCCTAAGTTGAGATGGCATTAGTGAAAATTCTACTTTGGTCTCTTCATTCCATACAAGCAAGATCTCACCATCAAACTCACGCAAAGCAACATGTGTATTTCTAAAGGGTCTCCTGAATTCAAGTCTGTGCCTCAGTTAACTTTTTAAAACTCATCTACATGCAGATTTAAGATTAACTCAATCTCCTTCCTAATTTCAATACTAAACTTTCTTCATTGAGTGCTATACTATTCTCACAAAATATGCACGGGTGGGACCACAGTTCCCTGCACAGCTTGACAATCAATATACCCAAGATGTTTTAAGAAATATGCTCCAAAATCCTTCATCTAACTTCACTGAATATCTTAGTTAGGAGTTTTATTGCATTGAAGAGACACTAGGACCACAACAATTCTTATAAAGTGAAACATTTAATTGGGGCTGGCTTACAGCTCAAAGGCCTAGTCCATTATTCTCATAGTTAGAAGCATGGTGGCATGCAAATAAAATTGGTGCTAGAAAAGTAGCTTAGGCTTCTACATATGAATCTTTTGGAAGCAGGAAGTGAGTATCATACTAGATGTACCTTGAGCATTTGAGACCTGAAATCTTGTCCCTTGTAATCCACTTCTTCTAACAAAGCCACACCTACTCCAAAAAGGCCTTACTTCCTAATAG
Organism: Rattus rattus; assembly: GCF_011064425.1. Lineage (NCBI taxonomy): Eukaryota > Metazoa > Chordata > Mammalia > Rodentia > Muridae > Rattus > Rattus rattus. Next base: position 192,107,115 of record NC_046154.1, on the reverse strand, counting down.
TGCAATTCCCTATGTGCCTACTGGGGACTATTTTTATTCAAACCACCACATTGAGTAAGAAAATTTGAAGAGTATTTAAGAATAAACACACACACACACACACACACACACACACACTAAATCCATATGGGTTTGTGTCATAAACTTGATTTAATAAACTGATAAGAATTGGTTCATTGTGCAAGAAATAAAACCTTATAAAGATCTTAAAAATAAATATAGATTAAAGTGAGGTTGTAATAAAAACAATGAAAGAAATCTTTTAGGTCATAAGGAAATGAGTTGGGATCTGGGATTTGGAAAATATTTTATTATACTATGAGGATTATTTCATTAGTTTTGAAATATAATGACTTTAGTGCAGCTCTATTTTACTAAAATTCTTATTTCTATAAAAATATTTTCTAAAAGATACTTCCTTAATAAATATCTATATGCTCCTAAGTTTTCTTTTCTATGCAAATTAACTATTTTAATTTATTATTTGGGGACTTAATAAATATATACAAATATACAAATTCTGATTATAACTTTCCCCCACCTCTACAAACTCTTCATATTCTCTCACCATGTTCTGCTCCCAGTTACGTTGCCTCTTTTGGATATATGTGAGTGTAGGGACATCCACTGGAGAGAGAGTAACCTACCAGGGGCCACATCCTCTAAGAAATGTGGCTCTCTGTACCTGAAAGCCATCACTTGCCACTAACTCTAAGCTAAGACTGGTGCCTTGGTAACACTTTCTTGCTCTATGCTAATATGTCACCTGTGTTGATTTTTGTATAGGTCTTCTCCAATAAAGCACAGGCACCACAGAGTGAAGATTCCAATGGCTTTTTCGTGTTCAGTAAATACTGTTTTGCAGAAGTAGTGCCTAACCTCTGACTCTTACATTCTTTCTGGTTTCTTTACTGTGATGGTTTTCCTAAGCTTGAGGGGATGAGGTCATACAGAGGTGGCCCTTAGACCTGAGCGCTTCTTGCCACTTAGACTGGTTATGAATCTCTGTATTAACTGTCTATCACCGCAAATGTGAACTTCTCAGATAAGGGCTGAGAACATCACTAATATATTGGTATAAGGATAGATATCAACAAGACGATTTGATGCTATGTCCATTAAGCAAAATAATAGTATCAGGTTCACTCTTTTGGTCTGTGACATCATCATCCATTCTTGGATCAGTTTAGAGTACTGGCAATGAATTTTGCCCTGCGGAGATACAAGGGCTGTAACTTGCTTATACTTACTAGCTAACATCTACAAATAAAGGAATATGTACCATATCTGTGTTTTGGCTTCTGTATTACCCCAATCACAATATTTTTCTAGCGCCACCTTGTGAATTTCATGGTTTCATTTTTTTACTAACTACTGCGGAATATTTCACTGTGTAAATATACTACAAACTCAAAAACTCCCAAAAATTTTTGAGAGTAATTTTCTTCTTGTTGAGATTTTATAGGTAATATTTATTTAGTTATATTGATACGTAAAAATTGTATTTGTCTACTGCATTCGTTTTCATGAAAGTTTCCTGACAATTTATAGAGCAAATAATCTAGTTGTAAATTGTGTGCTGCTGGGTCGGAGTAAAAGAGCTGCCGAGCCATGATGTCTGTTCTTCCAGAATCTATAGACAAATGTAAACCTCTTTCGTACTCAGTGGATCATGGCCTTTTTTATGCAAACACAACAAGTGAAGAGTATGGAAGTCCAAGGGACATGTACCTGGATGATAGGAATCTGAAGAGGCCCCATGAAGTGTGACATTCAGGTCAGGCTAACCTACAATGGCTAGAAGGACAGTGCAAACATAGACACACAGGTCTAAAAAAACATCAAGATGAAGACTTATTGTTGCCCCAGAGTTTATCTTCCTCTTTCTAAACTTCGAAGTTTCAACAGCCACTCCCCACAACTCTTCAATCACCATACATATTCTCACTAGGCTCTACTGTTCTGAACCCTCTCGCGGTTTCATAACCATCCAGCTAAAGTGACAGGGTTTGACCATCTTCTGTTTTCTCAATCCTCTGTTCTCACTTTTTAGGTACCTAAAGAAGATGAGATACCTTGTACATAATTTTTCTCTAACATTATGTCTATCGGTTCTAGTTTTTTTCCTTGGTGGTAAATTGGGAGGCTTGGAAGGTAAAGATTTTGTTCTATTTTTTTTCCAATATCATTTGAGGAGCAGAATGACACTTTTATTGGAATATTTTGGAAATTGTGGAGTAAACAATGATGGCAAAGTTTTCACTTAATGAATTTTACAAATTTCATTTTTAATTCAGCTTGAGTTCCATAATTAGCTGGACCTACTAATCATTCCTAGGTAATAACTTCCATGTAAACTTCTCTTCAATGTCCAGTTGTTGGTCAGGGAGGGTTCTTCCTCTCATTGCTGTCAGTCGTGTCTGAAATGGTTCACATTGAGGATGAAATGAGAGTGCAATGAACTGCTCGGGTTACTGATACCTGCCTTCAACTAAATCTCTGAGTAGCGCACCCTAAATCTTGTAAGGCTCAGCTGACATTTTCATGCCATTTTTACTTCAGCTAGACTAAATTTGAAAGTATTTTAAAAGGAAATGCAGTCTAGACATATTCCTATTTCCCTCAAAAAATATACAACGGAATTGGAAGAGCAATTCACACAGCCTTTCTCGGAGTGTTTAAAACTGAATCGCTGGGCAGGTTTTTAAACCCAGTTTTTATCTCAGTCATATTCCTTTGAACACCTTTGCCGGATGTTCCTTCAGCTCATATTCTTAGTGCCCTGTCATTTTCACTGCTTCTGCATAATGCCCCTGAGCTGAAAAACAAAATATGGTTTGAAGGAAATTGGCTCTGGTTCTGATCATAATAGCACAAGTGGCAAGTCTCCAGGTGACCTGCCGTGCCACAGTGCCGAAGCAATTTGCATGTTTAGTATTAACATGCTAGCGAAGGGACACCCACTATTGTGAGAACACAGCTCAGATCACCCACAGAAGTGCTCGCTCTGAGTGACTGTGGTGTTGAATTTCAAATCTTTACCTAACGTATGTTTAACTGTTCTTTTAAGAAAGAGAAGAGGTTCTGTTAAAACTATGAAAAAACAATCTATGGATTCACTTGGTACTCTTCTTTCACGCAAAATCATCCCATTTGTGGGTCACTTACTTGTTTTTAATTTCTCTCTTCCTCATACTTCTTCCTTCACCAGACATCTATTTCTCTGGCATTTATGAAATAACAGGTTTTGATATACATTATAGTATAACTGAACATTAGAACAGGCTTGGGAACATAGAAATTGTACACAGGACTCATGAGTCTCTGATCAGAATAGTCATGAATTGCCACACAATTAAAATGTCTACTGTTCTTCTAAGTGCTGATGTCTACAAACAATGAGGTCTATTGACTTCCAAGGGTCGAATGTAAAACTATGTTACATAAAGAGAAGAGCGTTAAAAATCTACAGTTTCCTAAGATAACTAAGGTTCCACTGCCCATTTATAAAACAACTACAGGCTTTTCTATTTCAAGCATCTGTAGAAACAAGAGGGCCAAAGCAAAAAGAAACTGATTTCACAGTTATTGTTTTTCTGTGATTTGATTTACCTCCTGGTTCTCATACCTATAATTTCAAGAACTACAAGATTTAAAAATTGCAGGCACACATGCGGAATGTAACATTGCACATCAGTAAATGACAGGCTCGTGTCCATACACTTTTGCCATATTGCTGGCTACCTGCTATGTCTCAGGTGAATGTAGCATTTTTAATATAGTAATAGTCAATCACAGCTCTTGGATTCAGAAATAAAAATACCACGCCAAAGAAATACTTCTAAACTTTCAATTAAAATTAAAGCAAATTAGAAAACAGTGATGATTTTTTTAGACTGAATCACTCTCCTAAGTGCAGTTTGAGACTAAATGTCCTCAAATAAAGCTCTGTTGATATTTTCATTGTTTACTTTGTAATTTTTTTTAGGTTTAGATAATTAAATAATAAGGCCTGGTAAATATTTTTATTTTGCTTATACTTTCTCTACTTTTACTCAGTCTTTCTTCTATAGCTCGTCTTTTCTTTTTCATAGATTCAGATTAGGAGTCAAGTAGATACTTCATGGTTGTCTTAATATGAGAATTAAAGAACACACGGACGCCCACAGTGGCATTGAGAAATGAACCACAGAAAACTGATTTTGGTCTGAATAGCATATGTCTTTATGCTAGATGTTTATAGAAGCCTTTCCTTAAGGGGCAAGCAAAAGATACTCTATAGGTTGCAAATCTGAAAAGAAAATAAGTGAAGCTTTTTCGTAATCTAAACATTGATTTATACTTGAAACAGCTGAAAGAAGGAAGACGTTGTGAAAGAAATCGGGGCTGAGAGTTAATGGTTATAACTATGAGAACTATTTATCTCGATATTTTAGAGTTTAAATTTTATATCACTAAATAAAGCGCCGACATAAAAATAGACTGCTTTTTATCAGCTTGAATACCAATCAGGGAAAATACAATGCCCGTGAGTTTAAAATGAAAATAGATTTGGCTTCGCTTATTTCTCTGGTAGTAAGAAGCCAGCGAGATGTCTCAAATCTCACTTTCAGGAGCCCATTTTCTATTGGTGATGATAAATTTGCCCCTTGCTTATACTTATCAGTGGGTGTTCAGTTGTTACAGCAGATTGGAAGTGATTCAGTTCATTTCTTGGGTATTTTCAAAAGCAGAGAAGGATTCACACTCTGCAGAGAGCTGCTTCACCAACGGTAAAGAATATCGCAGTTCATGCGAGTGATAATTAAAGCCAATAATAACCTTGAAGTCGCCTGGGCTCTGCAAAGTTGGGAGCAATACTTTGCCATTGTACACCTGTCTGCTTGGAGACATTCTCTCTAGCTTCTGAGTCAGCCTGGAACTGCAGTTCAAATAGGAGATGTTGAAATCGTATTACTAAACTATCATACAGAGAGTAAAAAATGCAAAGACATGCTTCAATGAGGAAAGTAGTTTATAAAAGTAGTATTTATGCAGGGATAAATTAAAGGCTATTTCTAGGTACAATATACTTCCTTGTATGGATGAGAAAAAGTAGGAAGATATAATTAAAAGATAGAAGAGATAAATGTATAACATAAAATGCCCAATATATTTCAAATGTAATATCAGCTATTCCAAATAGGCATTATTTAACTGGAATACTCACTCATTTTATTTTTTGTAAATTAGTGAAACACAAATATTTGGGGATATTAAAAGACAGGCAGTTGACATATTTCAATAAGCTTTATGGAAAATATCAATATGCAAAGTATGTGGATAGATAATATTGTCAATGTGGTAGTGTAGCAATAACAATAACAGAGATATAAATCCAATAGTGTATCATTATCATCTTACTTCTATATAAGAATTCCACATGTTTTTCTTCTTTTCATATGTATATGGATAAAAACATGATGATCATATATAATACAATATAGATAGCCTTATATAGAGCATATGATTGCCTATATGCACATGTGTTTGTACATGTGTGTGTGTGTGTGTGTGTGTTTGTGCAGTGTGAGTGTGTCTCTGTATGGACACATATTGGCCCATACATGTAGAGGTGCAACGGTCATGATTGGAGTCTTCTTCAGGTGTCCTACACCCAAATTAATGAGAGATCCCTTAATAAAATCCAGATTTGGTTAATATTGATGTGAAGTTGGCAAGCTTGCTCTGGAGATCTGCTTTCACTTTCCAGGTTGGAGTTACAAGTGGATTACCTTCCTTACCTAGCATTTGTTAGGGTTCTGGAAATCCAAAGGCAGGGCTTCTTGCTGTGTGATAAGCACATTAATGCTTGAGACATCACCTCGTGGCCGTTTTTCATGATTAATTTTCATGATTATTTCATATAAAATTTTCCACCGTTATACAAAAATCTGCTTATAAGTGTTTCTAGAAGTAATTGTAAGTACTTGTTTTAAAATTGTTATTTATTTGTTTGCACATTTATAAACAAATTTATATATGATTTTGTGAGTGGAGTGGAGTTACATTCATGAAAATTGAAGTAAAAATTCTCTACTTTTCAAAATGCAGCTTTTTGATAGAAACTTATTGAAAGAACTTCTGTTTTATATATGGCTTCTTTACAAATAAGCAATTAACATCCCCAAATATGGAATGCTACCTAAGCATTGCTTAGAATGAATTAGCATCAATACCAGAACATACCACAAGCTTCAGTCAACCTTGGATAATCTTTTAATTCTATTCCCCCAATTCTGACATTTGTAATGCTGTGCTACAAGAAATAAAAATAATCTCATGTCATGAATAAAATATAATGTTTCTCAAAACAAACTACTTTGCATAGTATATAAACTCCTTTTAATGAAAACGCTCTCCACTTATGTAACCTTAATAGTATGACCTAGGAATCACTCATAAGGTACTTTCATATGCCAATTACTCAGATTGCTGAGACAAGATGCACAAATATATATTTCCTTATTTTATTACTTAATCTTATCTAAGAAAATTATAGAGAGCCAAGATCAAGAGTCTTGAAAAGCTTGAATAATGATCTTTATCTTGTGAATAATTCCAGGCTGGAAGACTGGTCTGACACAGATAATCTGAAATTCAGGTTTAGTTAGTCTCTTTTCACCATCCTAAATTATGGTCATGGGTTGCCACAACACCTGCATAGACTCTTGGGTAGTAAGGAGACAATGGAAGATGCACCTACAATGTCTTAGTGCCATTCATGAAACATGCACTTTATCTCTGCAAAAAGTAAGAATCATGTATCTTCTGATTGTAGGTGCTAAACTGGGAAGCTGATATCTTTTGCCAGAAGCTGAAATTCATAATTTTTATGTGCTATTTTGTTTTAAAAATGGACAGCCTGCCCCCCCCAGGACTCATGATAGTAACACTATAACAGTGTGTGTAGATTATTCTGGTATTCTTGTTCTGTTGCACACTGGAATTACTGATTTTGGAATAACTATTTTAAGATATTGTGGTAGTTTGAATAGGTATAGCCTTCGTAGCTTCATAGGTTTGAGTGCTGGACCCATTAGGGAGTGGCACTATTAGGAGGTGTGGCCTTGTTGGAGTAGGTATGTTATTATTTGAGAAAGTGTGTCACTGTGGGGGCAGGTATTGAAATTTCCTACGCTCAAGTTCTCTTCAGTGCAGAATTTCAATATTTTTCTGGTTGCCTATGAATAAAAATATAGAATTTTCAGCTCCTCCAGCACCATGTCCGCCTGCCAACTTCTGTGTTTCCTACCATGATGGACTAAACCTCTGAAAATGTAAGTAAGCTCCAATTAAATGTTTGCATTTATAGAGTTGTCTTGGTCATGATGTCCCTTCAAAGAAATAAAACCCAAACTAAGACATTCGTGTGTGTGTGTGTGTGTGTGTGTGTGTGTGTGTGTGTGTGTGTGTGTGTGTGTACGTATGTACTTTTAGGATTATTTTTGAATTCTTAATTGTAGCTTATGATCATAATGTGAAAGTGATGCTCATCTTTTGATGCAATCTTTTCTCAAGGAACTCTAATTCAATTATTTCAGGCTCTTATTTCAGTCAAGCGAGATATAATATTGGTATTTAAGAGTTAATTTAGAATAGAATAGAAACTGGTGTTTTAAAAGCAAAGCTTCTATTGCCCACTTAGATGTTTACATGAACAATATCACAGTTTAGCAACTTGGATAAATGAATTGAATTTGTTTCATCGTGTTTTAGTTATAATGTTGATTCAACCAGCTTGTACAATATATTGAGAGGGTGATGAATGTACTATCATAAACCGACAATGCATAGAAAAAATTTAAAATTTTAATACTGATTAAAATTTTTAACAATTAATTTATTATGTTTAGCATATGCCAAGTTAAACCTTTTCAATAAAGCAAAACATACAGCATTTTATCTTATTAAGGAATAAATCTGAAGGGCTGGACATTTAGCTCAGTAGTTAAGACCAATTATTTCTATTACAGAAGGCCCAAGTCCAGTTTCGAGCACCTATATGGTGACTTTCAACAAGTTACTCCACTTTCAGGGGATCTGATGCCTCTTCTGACCTCTGAGAGCACCAGTCACATATATGGTGCAAGCAATCATACATATACAAATAAAATATTTTTAGCATTAATTGTTAGCCTTAGAATGTACCTCTTAGCAAATGAATGAATGACTAAAGGTAGAGTGCTATTTCTAAAAGTAGCAAGGTTGGAAGACTGATAACATCCCACTAACTTCAGCTTAACAAGTTTATATGGAAAACATGGGGACCTTAGTATATGATAACTTAAATGAGACCAGCAATGAAGGCTGTGGGAAAATGTAAAGTTTATTTAATAACATAAGTACTTTTACAAAGTCTCCTGGCTTTTAAAACATCTTGATTTTGTTGTTGTTGTTGTTGTTGTTTTCTACGTTTTGTTTGCTCTCACAATATTTAATCACTCAAGAATGATCAAAACAACAAAGTGCTTTCTGTGATGTTAACTGGTATTATGTTTTTATTTAATAATTTTTAAATTATATTAGATAAAGATCAGTATGAAATTATTGCTTATTTGGTTTTTGGTCTTTGTTTTTTATTTATATTCAAGAAAAAGTAATAAGAGAAAAAACAGAATCTTAAATAAATATACACCTCATTTTTCTATAACAAGTACTTAATGAAATGAGTACATCATAGAGAAATTAAATATAGACTTTAATCTAGTCATCTCTGCTAGCTTCTGAAGTCTATAGACTATATATATAGTCTATTTAGATATGTGTTTTGTTGTTGTTTTTTTTTTTCTTTTTCTTTTTTCTTTTTTTCGGAGCTGGGGACCGAACCCAGGGCCTTGTGCTCGCTAGGCAAGCGCTCTACCACTGAGCTAAATCTTAAATGATCTTCTCGTAAGTCATTGAATACTGGATTTTTTAATTTTTTGTTTTGCTTTGTTTTGCTTTTTTGACACAAGGCATCAGTTTGTACCTGAGGTTGGCCTGGATCTCTCTATGTAGACCAATATGCCCTTTAACTTTTCACAACTCTCATGCATAAAGTTTTAGGATTAGAGGCTTGAACCACCACACCTAGTTTTACAGAACATTTGAAAATTGTGAGTGACAGATGAGATTATATGAAGAATAGCAATACCTTTTTACAATGGTGATATGCTTTAGGCCCTGTTTATAGTACTTACCGTTGACTGTCTCTTTGATCAAAGAATAAGCTCCTTACCACAGTTTAAACATTAAACTTGCTGTTGTATGAAAATTAACCTCTACTATTTTATTCTTCCTGCTTCCATTTGAGGCAGAGCAACCCACAGATGCTTAATATCTTCCCCTAACCACTCATGGTTTTCTGTATTGCTCACAATCCTATGCACAAGGAAACTTCTCTATTAATATCTAAGAACTTACAAATCTATGAATATACAGACAAAAATTTAGAAATTTAGAGTTCAGTTTGACACTATATGTAGAAAAATATTAATAGTAGGCTCACTCTTATGGCTCCAGATTTTTCCATCAAGCAGTTTTTTTAGACAGATTTGCAATCATAGACAAACATTTCCTCCTGTGATATAAGCTTTAAATCCAACCACAGAGCAGGTTTTTTAGTGTAAATCACTCCTCAGCACCATCAGTGCCTAGATTATAAAGACTACTTCAAGGGTAAACACCTTTTTCATAAACTTTCTAATTTTCTGTTGATTGTACCTGTGAAAAAGTTTCCTTAATATCCAAGTGGTATATTGTGATAAATCGTCTATGTTAAAGAGAATCTATTCTACCATTGGAGGATATTGAACACTATCCAAGCCTCAAGAATACCCATGTCTTAAAAAACCCATTGGAATATTGTCTTTATTCTCCATTACTAATTCCACTGTTACCATAAAGAGTTCTTCAGGGTGATGCAATTCTTTGTGTTCCATTATGCTTCAAGTTGTTCTAACACCCCACTTCATAGGTAAAATAATGCTTCATTGTTAAAAACTCTACGGAATGTTTAAGAACAACATGAGGAAATTATAAGGCATAAAATAAATCCTTGGACGATCCAATTGAATTCTGCATGAGTTCTTTGTCTAAATCTTTCCCCTAAAATTTCTTCTTGGATATGGATAGAACAGTAGCTTCACTAAACAAAAACATCACACATATATTCATATGGTTAGATTCTCTCTTCTAAGAACTCAAATGTTAGAATTCCTTCCTAATCCAAGAAAGGAAGAGAATAAAAGGGGAAAAATTCATGTCTGTTTAATGACCTTACTGAGTACCTCTGTGTGTAGCATAAGGATCTAGTTCATTGCTGAGCGGAAAGCTTATTATCAGCATCATTAGTTGGACACAATCCCCAATGGAAGGCTTCTTTTATATTTGCACAAAGCCATGCTGACTTTGGCTGCTTAAATAAGGGAGATTATGATTCAGAAAGGAAAGCTCGCCTCTGTTTTAAATACACAAGAGAATGAAAGTGCCCTCAAATTTGAAAATAGTATTTGATTCAGTCCTTATTCATTATGTTTTTATCCAGGCTTTTTTGGGCTTAATCATAGAAAAAATTAATTTTCCTGGTATAATAAAATAAAATTTAAAAATAAAAAAGACATTGTGTTGTAACAATAACTAAAAAATCTATAATGCATGACTTTTTATAAATAAGACAAATTATAGCAGCTTCCTTCAAACAAATTGCCATCAAGTAGCAATGGGAGGAAACGAGCGTATGTGAATAAAAATCACAATCCTCTACTGAGAATCATAAAAAGAAGTTGAATAATTTAAGAAATGACTAACATTTCTATATTTTCTTGCCAAATTAAATCTAAAATGATTTCAATAAAAAGCTATTGACATGAGTCAAAGGAAAAAGAAAAACCTACCTAGGACAACAAAAATCTGTGAAAGCTATCTGGAATGAATCCAAATAATTATAAACACCAGGATATTAGAAAATAAGCATTTGGAAAATTTTGTCTAATTAAGTATGACTTATTATTTAACACTATGTCATTTATGACCAGCATGGTATTAGCCTATAGTTATATAGCCAGTTTGCAATCATTCAAACATATAAAGAAACTCAGAACTACGTAAGACAGCTAGAAAGACAGACAGGAAGACAATTAAACACAGGAAGTACTATACTGATGCTTTTATACGAAATAGCTATGAAATAAATATAGGTGCTTAAAAATGATGTTTGTGTCAGAAAGGACAGCAGGTAAGTAAAAAATTCAGTTATAAAAGTGTCCTTTTAAAAATAAATAAAATTTTAACAAAAGTATACATTGAACATATACTCAAGAACATATAGTCCTGACTGCAAAAATATTTTGGCAAATTAAAAGTAAAAAAGAACTATACAATTATAACCAAAGTATACAAGACAGACAAACTAGGATAACAGTAGATTAGTAGCTATTTGAGAGATATAAGCTAAGAAAGTAATATTCTTAATTAAAAATATTTTTATACAACGTGTACTTTTTATGATTTTTCTCCTCTCCCAACTCCTCATAGATCCTCCCTTCCTTTTCACGCATCTGAGTCCAAATCTATTTTTAAATTTCTCTCATTAAAAAACAAATATCTAAAAAATAAATAAACAAATAATAAAATATTAGTAAAATGAAAACAAGCAAACCTGCTTGAGACAATAAAAAAGATTAGCCAAAAATCAAGGAGCCAAAGAAAAAGCATAAAAAGCACATGTAGATACAGAGATTCACAAATTGGCAAACAGAAAAATCCTATCAAAACAAAATTGAAAAGACTAATATATAAGCATAAGATCTACAGCGTAAGAAAATTGAAAAAAAATATGCCTAGACATAGCACTGTGAGAAACAAACAAACAAACATGAAAGCCTTCAGGAAATACCATTGAGGGTTTTGTTTGTTTTCTGTTTATTGGATTTTTTATTGGATTTTTTCTTTATATTTCAAATGTTATCTCCTTTCCCTGTTTCCCCTCTGGAACCTCCCTATCCCATCCATCCCCCTGCATCTGTAAGAGTGCTCCCCCATCCAATCAACGATTCCCTCTCTCCTAACTCTGCTCCCTGGCATTCCACTACACTGGTGCATCAAGTCTTTCCAAGACCAAGGGTTGTCCTGCCACTGATGTCCTACAAGGGCCAACCTCTGCTACACATGGGGCCAAAGCCATGGTTCACTCCACGTGTACTCTTTGGTAGTTGGTTTACTACCTGTGAGCTCTGGGGTGTCTGGTTAGTTGATATTGTTCTTCCTATAGGGTTGCAAACTCCTTTAGCTCCTTCAGTCCTTTATCTAACTCCACCATTGGGGACCCAGTTCTCAGTTCAATGGTTGGCTTCAAGCATCCTCCTCTGTATTTGTCAGGCTCTGGCCGAACCTTTCAGGGGACCACAATATCGAGCTCCTGACACCATACACTTCTTGGCATCTGCAATATTGTCTTGGTTTGGTGACTGTGTGTGGGATGGGTCCCCCAAGTGGTGCAGTCTCTGTATGGCCTTTTCTGCAGTCTCTTTTCCACAGTTTGTCTCTGTATTTCCTCCTGTGAATGCTTTGTTCCCCCTTCTAAGGACTGAAGCATCCACACTTCGGTCTTTTTTCTTCTTGAGCTTCATGTGGTTTGTGAATTGTATCTTGGTTATTCTGAGCTTTTGGGATTATATACTGAAAAGTGTTTAGTTTACTCCATGAGACTCCATTGGAGAAAACTAAATTTTCAATTAAGAGTAGTGATTAACTAGACGTAACTTATGGTATAAGGAAATGGGTTTAGGTCCACCTTTACTCTAAGACATGGGTCACATATAGTCCAGACATGAAGGACAGTTTATGATACCAGATTCCATGCAATTGGACTTATGTTGAGATCTTTGATTTTTTGTACCTTATGGATATAATCTTATCACCTGTAAATAAATAAATTTAATTTCTTCTTTTCCTATTTGTATCACTTTGATCTCCTTCAATTGTCTTACTGCTCTTGTAAAGACTTCAAGAGCTATATGGAATAGATAGAGAAAGAAGAAACAATCTTATCTTGCTTCTACTTTTAGTGGAAATGCTTTGAGTTTTTCTCCATGTAGGAAGATACTGGTTGTGGACTTGTTTTAAATTGCTCTATTATATTGAAGTATGTCCCTGTGCTTTCCAGGATTTTTTTCATGAAGGGGTGTTGTTCTTTGACAAAGACCTTCTCTACATGTAATGAGCTGATTATGTAGTTTTGTTCTTCAGTCTGTATATATAATGAATTATATTTACTTATTTACTTATGTTGATCTATCTGAGATGAAGCTTATATGATCATGGCGGATGATCATTTCTCAGTATTTTTAATTCAGTTTGCACATATTCTGTTGAGATTTTCATATCTATGTTCATAAGAGTAACAAATTGTAATTTTTTTCTATCTTTTGTCTTTATTATGTAGTTTAAGTATCAATGTAACTGTGACTTTTTTTTTTAAAGTGGGAATTATTTCTTCTTTTTCTCTATTGTGGAACAATTTGAGGAGTATTGTAATTAACTTTTCTTTGAAAGTCTGGTAGAATTCTGCACCAAAATCAACTGGCCTTGGGATTTTTGATTGGAAGACTTTTAACTATTTCTATTTCATTACAGATTACATATCTGCTTAAATTGTTTATCTGCTCTTGACTCAACTTTGGTAGGTGGTATATATCAAGGAATTTATTAATTTCTATTAGGCTTTCCAATTTGGTAGAGTATTAACTTTAAAAGTCCAGGTTCATATTTGGCTTATCGTCCAATGAGTTGGCTTTTTATGTTACGTGGTCTTTTTGTCTTCTAGCATTTAATATTCTTTCTTTGTTCTGTAAATTTAGTATTTTGATTATTTTATATAATGGGGAATTTATTTTTTAGTCCAGTGTATTTGGTATTCTGTATGCTTCTTGTACTTTTGTACCTGCATAGACATCTGCTTCTTTAGGTTAGATAGTATATTTTTATTTGATTTGATTACAAATAGTTCTGTGTCCTGACCTGGGTTTCTTCTTTTTCTTCTTTTTTCCATACTCATATAGAGTTAATATCTTCATAGTTTCCATATTTCCTAGATGTCTGAAATTTTAGATTTAATATTTTCTTTGACTCAAGTAGCCATTTCTTCTATCTTGTCCTCAATGCCTGAGGATCTCTCTTTCATGTCTAGTATTGTGTGGGCACTTCTTGTCTCTGAGATTTTATGTTTGAGTTTCTAGGTTTTTTATCTCTAATTTTGCTTCAGTTTAGGTTTTCTATTGATTCTATTTCAACTTTCGTGCTTTGAATAGATTTCTTCATTTCATTCCATTGTTGTTTGTGCTTTCATATATTTGATTAATAGATTTATTGATATCTTCTTTAAGTTCCTTGATAATATTCATAATAGCTATTTTTGCAATCCTTGACTTATGTTTCTGGTATATTACATTTCTCTGATCCTACTATAGTAGCACTTGTGGCAATTAAGAAATGTTTTATTCTGTTTGCTCTTAACTGTTTATATTCTGGAATCTATGCATCTGGGATTGGCATGATTGAAATTTTAGTTGTTGATGGCTGGCATATCTCTTTGGTTTGTTCTCCATTCCTTGGATTCTGTTGCCCTTTCTGTGTTTTGGAATGTATGGTTACTGTGGATTGCACCCATGTCCCTGATATTTGTGACAATTAGGGATCTTAGTTAGAAATTATTCATAGTTATTAGAGATTGGATGCAGGAATAGGGGATGAGGTAGAAGAACAGGGGTTTGGAGGGTACAGAGGAGGAAGCGGCAGTTCAGGCAGGGATGTGATTTTCAAATGGGTGTAATAGTGATTTCAGGAAGACTGCATTACTTTGACACAGAGCAAAAGGTATACAAGTAGAGAAGGTTGCTTCCCTGGTATCAGCTAATGTTTGTGGGGAGAGACTGGCGATTGGGTAAGATAAAGCAAAATAAAAGATAAAAATAATTTTTAGTGAGGATTAAAGGAAAAAATCTATTTATGCAAGTTCTCTAGAAGCCCATGTTTAAAAGTAAGAAAGGATCTATCCCCTTCAAAGGGATTAAATTGGCAAAGTAAACTTCAAGGTAGAGAAATATATTTATTCACTCAGAACAGGAACTTTAAATCACATTACACATGGTGTGGAGATAAGGGTGAAACGTATAATCATTACCAGTTAGCCACAGACACCTCTTACTGTACAGGGATTAAGGGACAATATTAAATTATTTTGCATGTAGAAATTGGCATACTCAGAATTAAAAGTTGAGACTAATTTTGGAATAAAGTGAATTAAAAGTGAAGAGAAGGAAGACAAAAATAGCAAGAACATTTGTTCCCATGTATCCTCAGAGTAACCGTGACTTAGCTTCAATTCGGATTTTTCATATAAATCAAATGGACAAGATGAATTGCAAATATAGACTTGGCTAAAGAATAGGACTTTCAAGTAACAAACGGGTGAAAATTATGCATGACTGTGTATTTTTCATGCTGAGGTTGGGTACACTGGTTCCCAAACCCTAACCATTTAAGGAAAAATAATGAATAAGTTTTGCAAAAAAAATACTTGATGCAACTACATTTAAACATCTGATACTTTATATTTTTCATGCATGATCCATTTAAAAAATGTAATTTCTACGGAAATCACCACTGTCCTGCATCATAACTCTGTGTGGCTTTTTTTTTTTTTTTTTTTTTTGTATTTTTTTTATTAACTTGAGTATTTCTTTATGGCATTTGGCAAACATCCCTTCCCCCCCCTTCCTTATGGGTGTTCCCTCCCACCCCTCCCCATTGCCCTCCCCCGACAGTCTGATTTCACTGGGGTTCAGTCTTGGCAGGACCAGGGCTTTCTCCTTCCATGGTGCTTTACTAGGATATTCATTGTTATTTGTGAGGTCGAAGTCAGGGTCAGTCCATGTATAGTCTTTAGGTAGTGGCTTGGTCCTGGAAGCTCCTGGTTGTTTGGCATTGTTGTACATATGAGTAAACCTTGGGGCTCTTCAGTTCATTCTCCTTCTTCAACAGGGGTCCGTTCTCAGTTCAGTGGTTTTGCTGGTATTCGCCTCTTATTTGCTGTATTCTGGCTGCGTCTCTCAGGAGCGATCTACATCCAGCTCCTGTCGGTCTGCACTTCTTTGCTTTATCCATCTTGTCTAATTGGTGGCTCTATATGTATGGGCCACATGGGGGCAAACTCTGAATGGGTGTTCCTTCAGTCTCTGTTTTAATTTTGCCTCTCTCTTCCCCTGCCAAGGGTATTCTTGTTCACCTTTTAAAGAAGAAGGTAAACCTTCACATTTGATGTCGTCTTGAGTTTCATTTTGTTTCTAGGCAACTAGGGTAATTCGTTGTATTTAAATAACAGGCTATGTACTTATCAGTGAGGTGCATACCATGCATGTCTTTCTGTAATTGTTACTACTCAGAACGATATTTTCCAGTTCCAACCATTGCCTACAAATTTCATAAAAGTCGTTGTTTTTTTTTTTTTTTTTTTTGATAGCTGGTAATATTCCATTGTGTAGATGTACCCACATTTTCCTGTATCCATTCCTCCTGTTGAAGGGCATCAGGTTCTTTCCAGCTTTATTATAAATAAGGCTACGATGAACAGGGTGGAGCCGCGTGTCTTTTTATGTTGGGGGCATCTTTTGGTATATGCCCAAGAGAGGATAACTGAATCCTCAGAGCAGTTCAATGTCCAAATGAAACCTCCAGACTGATTTCCAATGGTTGAGGGAGGTGTTCCTCTCTCCGTGATCCTCGCCAGCATTTGCTGTCACCTGAGTTTTGAGTCTTAGCCATTCTCACTGGTGTGAGGGAAATCTCAGGGGTTGTTTTGACTTACATTCCCTGATGACTAAAGATGTTTGAACATTTCTTTAGGTGTTTCTCAGCCATTCGGCATTCCTCAGCTGTGAATTCTTTGTTTACTCTGAACCCCATTTTTTAATAGGGTTATTTGTCCCCTGTGGTCTAACTTTTTGAGTTCTTGTATATTTTGGATATAAGGCCCTATCTGTTTGTAGGAGTTGGTAAAGATCTTTTCCCCAATCTATTTGGTTTACCCGTTTGCATGCAGCCACAGTGCTGGCATGGCTTTAAGATTGCAGTTCTTAAAAAACTTACGTGGTTCACGGTCCTTCCTTGGTGCTTTTTTCTCAAAAGAACACTGAGATTTCCTTGTCAGGAGCTTTCCAATTACACTCTTTTAAGTTGTGCTTCTGAAGACCTTTAGAGCTGAAATCTCCTCCAGGAAACAGAAGCAAACATTTAGAAATCATAGGATCCCTTCCAGTCTACGTCTGCACCCAGAGCTGGGGCTTCCCCACCGCTCTCAGTCCCAAAACCTGCCAGCAGAGAGCTGGTCTGCCAGGAGCACTCTCCCCCCTAAACCCACAGCCCACAGGTAGGACCCCACTGTATCTACTAAAGATCCGAAGAAAAACCCTCAGTGAGTGCACAATGCTCTGGAGCCACAGGTGGCTTGGGATGGGACCCTTCCCTTCTCCATTTTCTTCCAGAGCTGGGGCTATCCCACAGCCCTTGGATAGAAAACCTTCGAGCAAACACCTGGCCTGCCAGGAGCGCTCTCAGATGGGACCCAACTTTCTCTCCATTGACTGTCCAAGGAGAGACATGCAAGGAGCACATGGGGCAGCCTAGGACAGGACACTTCTAGTCTCCATCTGAGGCCAGAGCTAGGGCTGTCTCATAGCTCTCAGATCCAAAACCTGTCCTGAGAGGGCTGGTCTCCCAGGAGTCCTCTTACTCCTAAGATCATGAGCTCACATGCCCACAGGACAGGCAAGCTCCAGTCAGAGACAGCAAGAACAACTAACATCAGAGATAACCAGATGGGGAGAGGCAAGCACAAGAACCTAAACAACAGAAACCAAGACTGCTTGGCATCATCAGAACCCAGTTCTCCCACCACAGCAAATACTGGATATCCCAACACACTGGACAAGCAATATTTGAATTTAAAAATCACATTTCATGATGATGATAGAGGATTTTAAGAAGGACATAAATAAGTCCCTAAAGAAAATACAGGACACCACAGGTAAGCAAGTAGAAGCCTTGAAAAAGGAAACAAAAATCTCTTAAAGAATTACAGGAAAACACAACCAAATAGGTAAAGGAGTTGAACAAAACCATCCAGGATTTAAAAATGGAAATAGAAACAATAAATAAATCACAAATGGAGACAACTATGGAGATAGAAACCTAGGAAAGAGATAAGAGTCATAGACACAATCATCACTAACAGAATCCAAGGATTGAAAAGACAATCTCAAATGGTAGAAGATATCATAGAAAACATTGACATATGCAATTCAAAGAAAATGAGAAAAAAATAAAAGGCCCTAACCCAAAACATCCAGGAAATTCAGAACAGAATGAGAAGACCAAACTTAAGAATAATAGATATAGAAGAGAACAAAGATTCCCAAACTAAAGGGTCAGTAAATATCTTTGACAAAACTATAGAAAGCGAAAACTTCCTAATCTAAAGAAAGAGATGCCCATGAACATACAAAGCCTAAAGGCATCAACAGATTTTGACCCAAAAAGTAAATTTCTCCTTCACATAATAGTCAAAACACCAAATACACAAAACAAAGAAAGAATATTAAAAGCAGTAAGGGAAAAATGTTTAGTAATATGTAAAGGCAAACAAACCAGAATTATACCAGATGTCTCCACAGAGTCTATGAAAGCTAAAAGATCTGGACAGATGTCCATACAGAATACTAAGAGAACAGAAAGTGCCGCTAGACTATATATCCAGCAAAACCTTAAGTAACAATATGGAGAAACTGAGTCCATATTCCATGTAAAAACCAAATTTTATATCTTTCCTAAACCAGCCCTACAAAAGATAATGGATATAGAAATTGCAACAAGCGAGGGCAACTATAACTAGAAAAAAGAAAATAATCTTCCCGCAACAAACCCAAAATAAGATAGCCACACAAACATAATTCTACCTCTAAAAACAAAACGAAAAAAAAAACAGGAAACAATCATATTTCATATTACCTCTTAACATCAAGGACCAATTCCTCAATAAAAATTTATGAACTAACAGAAGGGATTCATAAACAGAACGGCATCTTGCTGTATTTGGGAAACACACCTCATTGACAAGACAAGATACTATACTTAAGAGTAAAAGGCTGGAAAAAAAAAGTTCCCGGCAAATGGTTCCAGAAAATAAGCTGGAGTAGCCATTCTAATATCAAATAAAATCAACTTTCAACCAAAATTTATCAAAAAAGGATAAGGAAGGACACTTCATAATCATCAAAGGAAAAATCTACCAAGATGAACTCTCCAATCTGAAACATTTATAGATCTAAATGCAGGGCACCAAAATTCATAAAAAATAAATTTACTAAAGCTCAAAGCGCCCATTGCCAACACAATAAAAGTAGAAATTTCAGCAAATCATGATGATCAAAGGACAGATTGTGGAAACAGAAACTAAACAGAGACACAGTGAAACTAACAGAAGTTGTGAAACAAATCTATAGAATATTTCATCCTAAAACAAAAAGATATACCTTCTTCCCAGGGACCCCATGGTACCTTATCAAAAATTGATTATATAATTGGTCACAAAACAGGCCTCAATAGATACAAGGAGATTAAAATGATCCCATGCATCCTATCAGACTCACCATGGACTAAGGTGGTATTCAATATAACAACAAAACAATGAAACCCCCACAAACGCAGGAAAGCTGAACAATGCTCTATTCAATGACAAACCTGGTCAAGGGAAGAAATAAAAAAAGAAATTAAAAATTTTTTAGAATTTAATGAAAATGAAGGTACAACATACCCAAACTTATGGGACACAATGAAAGCTGTGCTAAGAGGAAAACTCATAGCGCTGAGTGCCTGCAGAAAGAAACAGGAAAGAGCATATGTCAGCAGCTTGACAGCACACCTAAAAGCTCTAGAACAAAAAGAAGCAAATACACCCAGGAGGAGTAGAAGGCAGGAAATAATCAAACTCAGAGCCGAAATCAACCAAGTAGAAACAAAAAGGACCATAGAAAGAATCAACAGAACCAAAAGTTGGTTCTTTGAGAAAATCAACAAGATAGATAAACACTTAGCCAGACTAACGAGAGGACACAGAGAGTGTGTCCAAATTAACAAAATCAGAAATGAAAAGGGAGACATAACAACAGATTCAGAGGAAATTCAAAAAAATCAGATCTTTACTATAAAATCTATACTCAACAAAGCTGGAAAATCTGCAGGAAATGGACAATTTTCAAGACATAACAGACACCAGAGTTTAATTGGGATCAGTTAAATCATGTAAACTGTCCCATAATTCTAAAGAAATAGAAGCAGTCATTAAATTCTTCCAACAGCAGCAGCAGCAGCAAACAACAACAACAAATAACAACAACAACAACAAAAACCTGACAAGATGGATTTAGTGCTGAATCTGTCAGACCTTCATAAAAATAATTAACAATACTATCAAAACTATTCCACAAAATTGAAATAGAAGGAACACTACCAATTCTTTCTATGAAGCCACAATTCCATATATACACAAAAGAGCCAACAAAGAAATGAAACTTCAGACCAATTTCCTTATGAATATTGGTGCTAAAATATTCAATGAGATTCTTGTAAACCAAATCCAAGAACACTTCAAAACAATCATCCAAAAATGATCAAGTAGGCTTCATTTCAGGAATGCAGGGATGGTTCAATATGAACTACATCAATGCAATTAAGTAAATAAATGAAAAAAAAAACAAAAACAAAAAACACATGATCATCTCATTAGCTGCCAAGAAAGCATTTGACAAACATCTACACCCCTTCATGAAAAAGTCTTGGAAAGATCAGGAATCAGCGCCTTATACTCTAAATACAGTAAAAGCACAGATCTGACAAACCAGCAGCCAGCATC